>NC_143052.1:162255833-162564166 GCF_052426305.1 Pelodiscus sinensis | reverse complement strand
TGTGTTTTCCTGCTTGGGTAGCTCTTAAAAATAACTAGAAAAGATTTTTTTTTTTGAGAGAACCGAAGTTGCTATGTTAGGGTGCTTTTTTTAAACAGATTATTTCCAGGAAACGATTTCATATTGTTGACTGGGCCAACAAAACTATTTTTTGCCTCCCTCTCCTTAAAGAAAGGCTCTCATAGATTTCTCTTCATTATATCACATGTGACTGCCCAAAGAGGTGCTCAAGACTGGAATTTCCAGATCTGGAGTTATGTATGTTTCAGACACTTAACTTTTTACCTTCCTTTAATATAATTTGTTTTCTAAATGAAAAGTCTACAACTGATTGGCTGTGACCTGTACTTGAACTTGGCCTCCCCTACATAAGTGAAAGTTTATAATGGAAAGCCATCAGGGCCAGCTTTAGGAAGTGTGGGGCCCAATTTGAACAATTTTGATAGGGGCCCGCAGCAATTTCGGTTGAGCAAAACTAAAAAAATACCCACAATGGCACAAATCCCCAGCTACCTCCCTCACAAAACCCCAGAGGGGTAGCTAACACCCCCATCTCAGCACCCCACAGCGCAGGGAAACCCTGCACTCAACTCACACCTCCTGAAGCGTAGGCAGCCGCTGCACTCCTCCTCCAGGGCCAATGCCCCCTCCTGCAGCTACCCGGAACATTTCCAGGTTCAGGGCACAGGGCCCCTTTAGGCGCAGAGCCTGATTCAGGGGAATTGGTGGAGTACCATATGTGAAAGTCAGCCTCAAAGAATGTCTCAACTATATAGTTCTACAGAAATCAAGTAATGTCAGATAAACATGCAAATTTATTTAGTCCTTGAAAACATGTTTCATTGTAGTGCTATTCTATAAATGCTCCTCCAGTCCAGGTAAATTCACTGAAAAGTCGATGGGTCAGTTTGCTCCATATTACTAACAATAATAAAAAGCCTTTCCAGCTTTCAACTCATCTGAGGAAGTGGGTTTTGCCCATGAAAGGTCATGATACTCTATATATTACTGTTAGATTTTAAGGTGCCATACGACAACTACTTGCTTTTAAAGTTACAGACTAACACAGCTACCCCACTGTTTTATTGAGACAATAAAAAACCCCTGCTTGTTGAAAAACTGATCTTTGAACACTTTTCCTGTGGGTGGAGGCACGCAAGAGCACACCCTGGGAATGGAGCGGCTCATCAGTGCTTTCACCACCCAATTCAGGCAGTTGGAGTGTGTTGCATCATCTTGCTCAGGAGATGAGGAGAAGGTAGTAAAGCTGCTCCATGTGCAAAAATGCAATGAAGCAGCACACTCCAGTAGCAGAGCAGCTCACCAGTTCTTTTACAGTCCTTGGTCCCTCAGGTCACTGGGGTATATTGTCTCTCTCTAAATGGGAAGAGGGAAAAGATGGCTGTGCTTTCCATCACTGGGAGGATGACGTGGGTCAGGGGAAAGATAGGCCCCTTTGTCTAGCCTCATCTGAGTCACCTTATATGTTGAATCAATTGTTTCCTAAATCCCTTTACTACCTTCTGACATATATTATACATGATATGTTATACATAAACAAGCCATCGATTTATAGGCCCCTTGAGATGACTGCAGCCACTTATTTCAATTCTGATACCACCTCTACGTGCACTGTAACTAATTTTCCTATTGCAAAACTCTGTCCTACTAACATGAGAAATACGTGTATTAAAGTTTCCCCCCTCTTCAGACAATTAACATTATCTCTAAGGCTGCCAACCTCAACAAAATCTATAGCTCTGCTCAGCTGTATGCCAAAGGCACAGCACATTTTCTAAGAAATCTAAGGCCCTGGTTTATTTCATTGCCAGAAATGTTTATTAAAATTGAGGCCTCCAGGCTCTTAAGGCAGCTGAGGACATCACAATATTCTTTTCTATAGGTAATTAGTATTTTATTACTAATTAAGTGAACATAGTAGTCTTGTGCTCCATACAGAAAGAAAAGAAAGTGTAACACAGAACCTGCTCTATGAAAATAAAGAAATGTGTAGCTAGGTATTTGAAATGCTTCTTAGATCTGCTGCACATAGAAGTGCTAGGTAAAAAAAGTCTGCTTCAGCTTTGGTCTTCCATGTGAGGCTATGTCTACACTACCAGGTTATTTCAAAATAATAACTCCTGAAATAACTATACTGAAATAAGCTTATTCCTCTTCACAAACATAGGTTATTATTTTGAAATAACAAGGCCCATTATTTTGAAATAATAGGCTTGTTAGTGTGGATGCAAGACTTGTTATTTCAAAATAAGGGGAGTTACTTTGAAGTAACTCCTTTGTGTAGACATGCCCTTATAGCCCTACTAACTAGGCAGTAGAGTCAGTCTCACTAGCTTTCTGCCCAGAGACTATCCATTGTCATGTCTGCCCCCTTATGATGCTAAAGGATAGTTATTTGGCCAGGGACACCCAAGTTCAAATACTGTCTCATGAAGAAGAAGAAAGAATTTAACCTAAGTCTCCCATCTCAGTGTCCTAACCCCGGGCTAAAAGCTATAAGCTGCATTACCACCACTTTCTTCTTTCTCCTGCTGCTGTTTTGCTACTTGTTTGCTTTTTGTCAAAATTCCTCCAAGTAAAAACAAAAACATTGGCACTACCAAAGAATTCAACTTTTTTGGTTTGATTGGAAGTGTTCAGTGAGCGTGACACAAATTCGTTAATCATTTTGGTTGACCTGAAATAGCCATTTTTAAGGAATAATGTTCAAAACATGTCACCCAGCCCTACTGCTGCGTGGTAGTTTTAGAAGTGGATGATACTTAATCATTGCACATAATACCATGGGCCACAAAATCCCCTTTTTGCCCTGTGTTTCTATGTACCTGAACTATGCAGAATCTCTTAAGGATTTATACTGAGGACTCTAGTATTCAAGTGTTTTCTATTCAAAACCTATAACAGCAGCAAATTCCTAAGTGAGCTGCATGGCATGTCTAACTCTTTTCCATTTGGAAGAAAAATCCATGTTTGGGCTGAGGTTTTTGGGGGGGGCTTGGGGGAGGGAAGGATTGTTTAATTTGTTTTATATTTTGGTATGTGTGAGAGATTGATTTGTTTTGTTTTTTTGTGATGGCTGGAGTAAGAACAGAGAACATAGCTTCCATTAAAGGAGGCACTTAAACATAGTTCAGCCATTTAACTACTGCTCCTGCCATAAATGGTATGGTTCCATATTGAATAATACTATATAGCAGCCTAATTCTCAAATCATTCTTTGACATATTTACTCTTCAAATTAAGCAAATATTGCCAGCCTACTTTGGGAGAGCTCAAATACAATGTAAACTAATTATTTTTATTCCCCCTTAAGACAGTGAACTTATTCCAAGGAAAAGAGATAATCCTCTTAATATTATGCTAAAAGAAATTCTAGGAGCATTTAGATAAAATGTTATAAATAGGTAGCCATTGAGAATTAATTTGGATTTCAGCAAAATGTACTGCGGAGAGTGGAAGGGGGAAGAGTGGGCTTGGAGGAAAAAAAAAGCTTCTGAAGTATTTATTAAAGAAACAAACAAAAATAGATTGCTTCATAAATAACACTGTATAATTTCAAATTCTCTCATACAGTCATTAAACCACATCCTTATTATAAGCTGTGAGATTCACTATTCAAACCCAATGACTCTTTTTGTTCCATTCAAGGTGATTTTAATTACTTGTAAGTTTAGTTTCTTGTTACACAGACATCTCATAGCTCTTAAGCTGGTTTGCTTACTTCAGATGTTTTAGCCTGCTCAAGAAGCTCAGCCTCAAGAACTTTCAAAAATTGGAGAAAAATATATTGGTGGTGTACATTTTCTATTACCAACTGTAATGGGTACAAGCTATTTAACAACTAGAACTTGCATATACAGTTGCCAACAGTTAGACATTCTATGCTTACATGTCCTGTCTCTTACTCTTGATTTCTGGCACACAAAAACAAAAACAACCCTCCCTCCCCCCAGCAGTTTATTACAGAATGAATTTCTCCTCAGTGTCATTTACAAATTGTACCTCTTAATACAGTAATTGTCCAATGACATTTCCTGTCATCTTCATTTATTGGTGACTAGGTTTTAAAATGAGACATTTCAGCAGAGGAAAGCTCTTTTCTGGCCCATCTGAACTTACTTTTTTTTTCCAGCTGAATATCCTTCAGTATTTGTCAAGTCAGTAAAAACTGATGTCTGTTTTATGTCCACCTTAAATCACTATTGGACTACTTTATTTCATACATGATTGCAATATATATCCCTAAATATTACTAAAACAAATCTTTCTCTCTTTCTCTTCCTTATGGGTATTGTGCTGTTAGCTAGTGTCCAATTCTTAATCTGGTCCTTTGCTAACACATTTTAGATAGTGATACAGAAGTCCAGCTCAACAACATGCATTTAGGCCTCCATATTGGATTGTGTAGAACATGCTTTATCCCACTTCCACCCTGTCATCTTGAGATCTGCTATGCCATTTAAAGCACTACATTTTCCAATGTTCCCTGTTAGGGCCAGTGAGAAGCAGGGCTTCACTGGTGCAGTATCTGGAGGGAGACATGGACGTACTAACAGAACATGGAGAATGTCTCTACACTCCGAGTTGGGAGTGTAAAATCCAACTCAAGGAAACATACCCATGCTAGCTCTTGGGTAGCTCTAGCTCCCTCCCACTACTCATGTAAGCAGGACTAAGCTCTGTTTTTTAGAGCAAAAGTGTATATTTCTCACCAAAACTGGGCTTAACCGCTCCACAATGAAAGGTAAAAATCACTTGTTACACAGCCTAGTTGTCCATTCTATGCAAAGGACTAAAACTGGGACTAGGCAAATAAACTGAAATTAATTTATTTTGCTGAATTCTTCTCTCATTTTCAGTGTGATCATTACTATAGTAAGCAAGTGTAAAGTTTTTATTAAAAGCCATTTCCTGGTCATGGATATGTTGCAAACAGAGTACAATTTCCTCATAATGTATTCAGCAATTGATATTATTAGACACTTGTTTGCAATTATGTTCAATTGTGGGGACTGTTGCCAAATGGTTATCTGCCAGTATACTATATATATATATATATATATATATATATATATATATATATATATATATATATATATATATATTTAGTGCTATGTATTTATTTGAATTGATGGAATTAACGAAAACCATGGCACTCTAGACACCTTTAATGAAAACCACAGCCCACAAGTGTCCATTTACAAATCAAAACTCCTGAGATTTTTGATTTGACACCTGTTCCCAAAATATGAGTGAGCAAGTAAAGCCTGATGATTAGGGCACTGGCCTGAGAAAGAGACAGGTTCAAATTCCTGTTGTGCTTGATTCTATGGAGAGGCTTTTCATCCAAGATCATTCAAATGCAAGCAGAGCAGGGACCTGAACCTGGGACTCTCAGTCTCCCAGGCATTTTCCTGAAGCACTAGAGTGTCAATCAGCCAGGAGCAGCCCTAGACTAGCTGCCAGCAACTGGCGCCCTAGGCGAACCATGCAATCGGCACCCCCACCTCCAAACCCCTCAATGATATTACACCACTATTTGGCACCCCATTGTGCCCCATGTAACTTGGCGCCCTAGGCAACCACCTAGTTTGCCTATATTGACAGGCCACCCGTGCAGTCAGCCACTCTTCACCTCGCTACTCGTCCAAAAGCACCCCCCCAAGAAAAACCCACACATTTTGATGACGCCTGTTGAAGGCAAAACATGTCCATGAAATGTTTCCTCTTTGACAAAACATAAATTTCACTGAAAATGTTCTAGCCAGCTCTGAGACACACCTTCCCTTCCAGACCTACAAGGATGGTAGGAAGGGTTGGGAAGGGTAATAGGTTACTAACTGTGTTACTAACTCCTGTAAAGGTGATTAAGTGTCTGCAATAGGCCTCTCTAAGGAACAATTTGCTCTCCAAAGCATCCTTGAGGAGAGTGTGTTGCTCACTCACATGCAGTGCTCCTGGCATGGAGGGCAAGCCCCATAAGGCCTCACCTCTGCCAGAGACTGAGCAGTACAGGTAGGGAGGGACTCATACCATGCAGCTCCTGGCTTCCCGGGAAGGAAGGGCTGGGGTGGAGCCCTCAGCCAGCCATCTGAGAAGCAAGTGGGCAGAGGGGAGGAGCGGGGAGAAGTCTGCCTGCCCAGCTCAGGGAAGGTGTCAGAAAGGAGTCTGTGCCGTAGGGGGAAGCCCAAGCCCCTTGAGATGCCCTCCAGCTACAGTACTTGGGGCATGTGCCTGGTTTGTCTGGCCCTAGGACCAGCAATGTTCTTTCCTATTGAAACAGGAAACCCAGCAAAGCCCTACACTTTTAATGAGCAAAGGAAGTCCTTCTCAGCCTCTATTAGCCACAGTTTAATAAAGATTATAAAAGAAAATAAGGGGGCTTACCTCAGATAATGTGGTTTTTTTACCACAGGCACCAAGTACATGGAGGAGTACACCACTTCAGCACTCTTTTCTGCTGCAGCCTTCATCCCAAACAAACCATGCACTGATTCTCTCCTTTTTCTGGGATGCTAAAGGAATTCCTTCCATCATTCTCACAGCTGGCCTCACCTCATATCAATAGGCAGCTGAACTTAACCCTTTCTCTTTCAACCACATCTCAGGGACCATATATGCCTATCAAAATGTCAGAGAAGGGGTTGCAATTTACTGTGAAGCAACAGATGAACTGGTAAAGGGGTAAGATTCTTTTTCAAAGGAACACCTTTCGCACTATTAAGAATATGTTGCAGAAAAACAACCACCAAGGATTATACAGACCAAGTTGTCTCTAATGAGTTCCCTTACTTCTCTGTACCCTCTCATAATCCACGTGTAAATGCAAATAATGATATTACTTCTCTGTAACATGTTTTGAGAGCCACAGATAAACACCATCATTTAAATGCTATGTAGTATTGTTTTGAAAGATTTTCCGGAGTAAGTTGGCCTTGTAAATTTGCCTCTGTAAAACCCAAGAATTTTTCTCTCATTACTCACCCTGCTTCTTACTGTTCTCTATCAATGATCACTTTGCCTAGTCCAGCTGTTGCCTTAAATGAGCAAAACCAAAGAGGAAAAAGCAGGAATTAGTGACATTGCTCAGAGTTAAAGCTAATCATAATATATACAATAAAATGTTCCTATAGTGTGGCCCTTTTTGCTTTGGCCACACTTTGTATTGGGAGGATCCATTCATAAATAATCACTTATTCAAACCTCTAATAATCAACTGTCAGAGTCCAATCAGCCAAAGGGATGCTTACTAGCATAGACCTTACTTACATTTCAAACAACTATTATTTATTCACTCTTTTAAACTTATTTATGACTGTATTGTTAACATAAAGCATAACTCTCTTTTCTAGGAAATTGTAGGTTAGACATTAGATAGGAAAAATGTTCTAACTATAAATCCTAAGGATAGTTAAGTACTGGAAGAGATTACCAAGGAAGTCTGAGGAATCCCCATTACTGGAGGTTTTTAAGAATATGTTAGACAGATATCTGTCAAAGGTGATCTAAGACTTGGGTCATGCCTCAATGTGAAGAGATGAACCTCTCAAGCCCCCTTCCAGCCCTATGATTATATGATCTGCCAAATGGCTTGCGTAGTGAAAACTACCCACTTCAACTCTTGACCCTTTTGTGGTGTCTGATATGTCTTCTAAGTTACATGATATCATCTCTACTTCCTGCATAGAAGCAAGACAACAAGTGATTATAGGGAAAAAAAGCATTTCAAGTAAGAATTTTCAATAGCATGAATCACTTAGTCTAAAATTTTTGAAACTCTCAGTATTTTGCAAACATGGTCATGAATAAACCAGTGGTTGCTTGAATACTGACACAAACAATGATTAATATGAACCCACAAATAACAGTAGAACTAACTTGCCATGCTTATCTGCAAAATTTATGATCAATCACTGTGTTCCCCAGGCTCTGCTCAAAGAGACGATAGTGACACTACATAAGGGAAAGAAAGTGGGTGTGAATGAGCATGGGAACAACTCACAGACACCTGGTAAAATTTATGGGCAATACTTCCTCTTCTGAGTACAGTATTTATATTATCTTTCCAATTACTTTTTTTTCCTGGGCTCTTAAATTTTATTGGGAATGCATGCAGAAAGATTATTGTGATAGGCAAAGTGAATAAATTGGAAAATAAATAAAGAAGGGGATATGTGATGAAGCTGGGCTATTTATTATTGAGAAAGATTTTGGAGTCAGAGGGAAAACAGAAACTTGGAGAGAAGTCAACTTTTAAAAACCACAGGGATTAATGGAGATTAGGTCATGGAGGGGAAAGAATGACAAGAGAAGAATTACAGCCTCGGAGGAAACATCTGTAAGAAAAGAGCCCCTCCAGTCAGAGGTGCAAAGCATGCTAATAAAGTCCTCTGCTTTCCAGAATAACTGCAAAGCAGGAATATGCTCCTGAACCTCTAGCTCTTCAGTACAAAAAGAAATATCAACTCAATGGTGCAAGCATCTTTTTCTTCTTAGACTAAAGGAACAACGCTTAAAGCATGATGATGTCAATCATATACATTGATGCAACTATTGGGTTCAAGAATGGGGTTAGAACCATGATCCAATATGTTCCAAATACTCAAGTCTCTTTATGCCTGTTGCTAAATAATGACCCCTCTCTTTTCCCCAGGTAAATGGGATTTTTTTCCCCGAAGTTCACAGGACTTAAAAGACAGCAGTTAGACATGTTGGTTCCACATCTGTAGATAAGACAACTAGTGTGTATGTGTGTGCATGTGTTGTTCAGTGGGAACCCAGTGACTCTAAATTTGACCCTTCAGCTGCAAGAAAATAGGCCTATATCACTTCAGCTGAATAATTCTCTTGATTAAGGCTAGCCACATACTGTATTCCTTTTCCTCTCGGTGGGCCAACCACCAGAGGGCACCCTAACTGATTTACTGAATGAGGATATTACATCTGAATCAATTCACTACCCAAAAGAAGGGTCTTTAAAAATGTCTTTGACATGAGTCTCCCTTCTCTTCATCTTATTGTAATAGCTCCTTGTGACAGGGCGCTCGCCCTGCACTGGCCCTTTAAGGGCAGACCCCGGCCTGAGCCAGGGCTGGGGAATTTAGCCCAGCTGAGGCTGTACTAGCCCATTAGGGCCCAGCTGGGCGCTATAATAGAGAATGGGCTGCTGCTGTGGGAAAGGCAGTGAGAACCTGGCTGCTGAGGGAGGAGGAGGCTCCCTGAAGCTAGGGCAGGGCTGGGGGGAGGCCAGGCAGGGCTAGAGGAGCTCTGGCCAGCAAATCCCCAGACTGCAGGGCTTGAAAGAAGGCCCGCTGGAGGAACATCAACCCCCGGAAGGGGGGCTCAGAGACAGACTTGGGCACTGCCGGAGGGCAGTGTGGTGAAGAGGACGCCGCAGCCGGGAGTAAAGAGGGGAGACATCACCCCAGAGAAGGCACCCTACCTGCCGAGGGAGCCAATTCCTGAGGACAGACGGCAGGGGGGTCACGGTGGTGAGTGAACCCCCTCACACTCCTCCTACCACCTATTGCATGGGTTTTCAGCAACAAACTTCACCAAAATTGGGTGTGCAACCTTAGCAGTACCAACACCTTTGGGGGATTAACATGTGTCTTTTTTTCCTTGTTCTGTTTCTCCATGTAGTGTTGAGTATCTTGGAAGTAAGAAATGTATGTTGTGAAAGATTTGTCAAAGCAACTGCTCAAGCAAAATGTACAACATAGGTAAAGAGTGCCACACGCAGAGGTTTTTTTCTTTTTCTGTGCATGTGGGTAAAATATCTTAGCCTGTTAAAATTCTAGCTCCATTAGCTACAGGTTCTGACTTTTTCTTTTCTAGTTTATTAGATTTCCACTTTAATGCATATAATGTGCATTGATGATCATACTTTCAGTATCATTATGTACACTACCAGACACTGAATGTCAGATGTTAAGGGCAAAGTTCAGATTCTGTCTGAATACTGAGTGGTGTTTATCTTCCAAATGAAAATCATCTGCATGATCTTCTGGACTATGTATCTATCATGTTAACACTCTTCAAGCTCCCTTATCTCAACCAGCAGGAAATTGTATTTATGATATTCTTTCATTATCCCAAAGTAACTGCGGTAAAAGGTGAAAGAGTCCTCCAAGACACTGAACACACAATGGAGGGCAGGTTGAACCAATATGCAGCCAGCTCCACAATTTGCTAAGTAGCCTCAAATGTCATAGAGCAATTATACATTGACAGCGGTTTGGAAATAGTAACTGTAAAAATATCAATGAATACAGTCTCTCCCCTTTGCATGAGGATTTGGCTACAGATGGCCTTTGCTGTGCATGTAACTGTTGGGGGTACATATGGCACCTCTGGTTCTATACAGACTGTGGATCCTTTATCCTTTCCACAGATGTGGCCCATGGGAATTAGCTCATGACTGTGAGATCATAGAGTGAGTTATATCAGCAGAGACTGCACCTGCAGGAAATGGTAAGTGGGTCCTCTTAAAAACTTGATTGTGCAGGAGAGAAAATCCATATATAAATCTCCGCATATCAGCAAAGCCAAGAGCAGCCTCCTTAACCTGGGAAGTGCTCAGTCATGCTAGGAGGTAGGGGGAATGTAGGCAGAGGACGGACCCCATGACATGTCATTATATTACTGCAGCGGGTCTTCTAGTCTGGAGAAGGAAATGACTAAGTATCGAGGGCCCAAGTGTGTAGATTCAGAGCAGGTGAAGTGCACTCTGATGGATCATTTGTGCTGTTGCTTGTGTCACATTCAAGAAAAGAATTTGCTCATCTCCAGTTGATAGGAATACATTTTACTGTGGGGATATGCAAATTTGGAGCATATTTTTCATTAGTCACCTAAAAACTCCACCACACATTGCCAAACACTTATACCTATATATCCACCAATCAGCTGCCCCTTGGCCTTCAGTGTGATTAATTCAAAATAATATAAGGAACAGCTTTATTGTGCTAGTCTAACTTGCATATCCGTTTTCTCACAGAATTCTATTCAGTACCCCCCTTTACTTCGGTATCTCTTTGCCTCACAGTCTTTGGTGTACTTATCTTCACTGCACCCCTGTGCACCAAAGAAGTACTACAATCCCTGTGATACAGAGTCAGAGAGAGGCTAAAAGCCATGTCCAAAGTCACACTGGAACTCTGCATCCAAGAAAGGAACTGAACCCATGTGCCTAGGCTAACCCTGGGATCATGTTCAGCTCTGTTTGCTTTCCTGCATCAATACAACTTGGTTACCAAATTCTTCAATGCTTCCTGAGTTTAGTGCAAAATTGTTAAAAAAGTGATAAAGGAATAGCTTTCTGTTGCTACTATAAACTGCGCAGGAATGCAATTGTTACTTTTTGAAAAGATCCATAGACATGAAATGAAGGAGACATTGTTAGAAATTTGTTGTGGCTGCAGAGTTTGGAAATGTTTGAATGATTCTTTCTATACATTAAGCAGCAGAGGCACCCATTATAATTAATCCACTATCAGTATAATCATCATTCTGAACCACTGTTTCATACTATGACAGGAAAAAAATAGCGTGGATTATTCCTATGAAATAATGTAGGCAATTCATCCATAGAGTGCCCATAAATCAGATAGTTAGCACTCCATCTACTAATAGCATTTGCTACCAATTATAGAGACTAGTCTTTGGAAAACATAACCCCTTTGGGTGACTTGCTGCAAAAGAACTCATGAATGATATGCAGGTCTTGCTGTAGCCGGAAACTCCTTTATAATATGAGAGTGTAGCTGTGCAGTACTCCCAGTCCTGAACTTTCAAAAAATCCTGAGTTAGGCCCCAAAGACTCTCAAGATTGGGGGAAAAAAAGATTGGTGTTCTTTTAAAATATAAATTGCCTTCTGGTGTTACAATCTTGGAAGACCATATCTTCAAGCCAGGAACTTTTTCCCTTTTTAAACTGAAGCTGAAATTCTCACATGACTCCAGGAGCTAGGGCTTGAAGGAAAAAAAATCACATATTGAGAGACTTGTGAGAGCAGGCTGCATTGGGTATTATGGGCCAGGTCTTCTAAAAGGAGATGCCTGCTGCATATTTCTCAGAACACTGAAGGTATATTTTTCTATGCTTTTAAACATCAAGGTCTACTCCAAAACCCTTCATCTGGAGGAGCGGGAAAGGATTTTTTTCTGAACCTGTGAATTCCATTAGTTCAATCAGGTGCTGCTGAGCAACAGGAGATTGTCCCTTTTCCCAGACGTTAAGCGCGCTTCCCATGTAACATTCAAAGCCTGTGCTAGCATGGAAAGTGTGCATCTGGGACATGGAAATGATCTGCTGCTAATCCACATGGCTGTGCAATGCATAGCTGAAATGTAACTGCACAACGTAGAGATGCTTCAGTCACAGCGCTGTGTTCCTCCCTCACACAAATCTCATTATTCATGATCAGCCAAAGCTTGATCAACATTACAGACTGATGTTGGCATAACTACATTGCACATGGTGTCGAGTTCCACACCCCAGAGTGACACAGTTCTATCAAACTAACCCCCAGTGGAGACAGCGCTATGTCAATAAAAGGGCTTGACTCGCGGACATGGCTGCCACTTCCTCTTCAAGAGACTGAGTCCCTACAGCATTAAAACAACCTCCATCATCAGCATCGTGGAGTTTTCACCAAGTGCTACAGCGGCACAGCTGCATCCGGGCATCACTGTTGGTATAGACAAGCCCCAATTAACATGCACAGTGTTTGCAATACAGAAAAGTAAGAAAGCCAACAGTGGCATGAGGTGTTTATTTCTGGAATCCAGAGAGTAAACAGAATGACTATTATTAGGATTTAAGGTGCATGAGAGACTACACTGACATTAGTGTGTTCAATTCAAGTTGCTGTAGTGTAGGAGAGAAGGAAGGACACTAGCGAGATTGAAAAGGTCAACCAAAATGATAACTAATTCCAAGCAAGATGTCAGGGATTCAAGCTAGGAAAAAAAGATCAACCTATAAGCAACTCAGGCAGAATATTATTGAAACATACAAGGGTAGCTGAAATACAGTATGGAATAAATTGAGAGCATCAGCACTGGCATCAAGTGGTCTAAGACCAATCCAAAATTAACTGAAAATCATTTACCGGAAAACAGAGAGTTAAAATGTACAACTGTAAGGTAGAAACATATAATCTCCTTGTTCCTGTGGGAAGTAGCACATGAAGCTACAGTGTCCTAACATTGGCACAGAGGGATTATGCGTAGAGGGCACACAAATGCAAAATGCTTTACAGAGAGAACCAGTTGGTTCTGCACACTGTACTGTATTGCCAAGTGTCCCATCCTTGCATTTGCTACAGAAGAACTTAGCATGTGCTCTCCTCTGTTCTGACTTTAAAAGGCATTGGGGAGAAAAAGGCAATGGTTTTAGAAAAACCATGGCCTTGACTCCACTCTCATCATGGATGTAGTGCAGGGGATGGCAACCTTTCAGAAGAGGCATGCCAAGATTTAACTTATTCACTTCTGTTTATGGATCTGAGTGCCGGCGGGAGGAGGGTGGAAAGAGGGTGCAGGGGTAAGCTGGGTAAAGTGACCATATTTTCTGAACCAGCTGCAGCTAAGGAGAACAGTTTAATTTAAGGTATTAAACAGATGAAGTGTTTTAATGATCTTGTGTTACAGTTTAAAATGGAGTTTGATAAACTAACAACAAGCGGCCGCCTGGAGATGGAGGCGGCGGCGGTGTGGCTGGACCGGGGCCCTATGCAGCAGAGGTGGTCCCATGAGAGGAGGGGAGTGGAAGAAGGGGGCTGTGCAGTGGTGGGGCAGCTGTAGTGAGTGACGAGGGCTCACTGAGACTCGAATAATGCTCTGGACTCCAGAAACCTCCACGTCACCGGAAGTCACCCTGACTGCCTGCCAGCAAAGCGCCCCAACTGCCTATATTTTCTGTAGGGTGGGGGAAGTAGGCGGGCCGTTGCTGCAGTGCCGTGCTAGCATGAGCCCGTCCCAGCTGCAGGAAAGGAAATGGCAACAGGCAGAGCTGGGAGTGGGGCTAGTGTTCCCCGCATGCCAGATCAGGCAGGGAGGCTCGTGCGAGTAAAAATCATCTTGAGTGACACTTATGGCACGTGTGCTATAGGGTTGCCAACCACTGATGTGGAGAGTTGCAGAATACACTGCTCCCATACCTATGCTCAGGCAGCAGTCTTTCTGGATCCTTTTCCCCAGGAAGAGATAGGGTGGCTCTGTTTTGTAGAGCAACCATCATTTTATGTTTGGCATTAGAATGATAACATGCAAGCTGATTTTTATATCCTAAGTTTGCACACCCAAATCCCGATGGACTTTCTATATTACCTCTTAGGACATGATCAAAAGCACATTGAAACCAATAGAAAGACTCCTCAGTGAGGTTTGGGTCAGGTGTATATTGAGTCCTGAATATTCCTATTGTATCAACAAGCAGCATTGGAGAAAGAAAAATCTTACCAGTGAATTCCTAGAAAGTCTATTAAAAGCAAATCAAAGTTACATTTCAGTGATCGTCACCATCTGTTGCTTCTCCTGTTTATAATCTGATGGAAGCAGTAGCTACTGAAGTCCTTGTATATAGGATGGGTTCATTTATGTATTATCAAAAACACAAAAAATTGCTAACTGTAAATACAAAGCACTTTAAAATACTAGTTGAGGATGGGCAGGTACTTTTCAAGAGATGCTAAACAGACCAACAGCACAACAAATCATTGATTTGGACAAAAAACTTCAACACCCAAAACCACACACTGTAACATCTTGTACCACAAACAAAGAATAAAAGATGCAATAAAAAGAGTTAAAAGTTGTGAAAGCTGCAGGTGAAGAACAAGTCACAGGAGAAAATGCTGAAAGCTTGTGATTAGACCATAAATAAAAGCACTGAATTTTTTTAATGGGACTATCTATGAATAGCCTCCAGAAAAATGGCATTTCTGTCAAACTTTCATAGAAAGATGATCTAAGTGATTGCAATAACTAACAGGGCATTACACTCTTTCAATGGTAGACAACATCTTCCCTAGTATCTTAAGCAAAAAGAAAAAAAAAAAGAAAGAAAAAAAAGGAAGTGATTGGGGCAAAGTTATGACAAGATCCTGGTAGTTTTTTAACCACAAGATCATATCAACCAGATTTTCACCCTCAGATTAATAATTGAAGAGAGCATTGAATGGCAAAAAGAAACCCCACACACCACACCACCACTCTTCAAACTTCATAAGAAAGCATATGACAACATGCAGCATGATTCACTCTGGAACTTCTTTAAATATAATGGGATGCTGTAATGGGATGGCTACTTTGGCATGGGGGGTATTGAAGTAGACTAGAGAGACTGCACAGAACCTCAGTATATCAAGAAAGAGCTTACTGGGAGCCAATCAGGAGGAGGCTTGCTGGAGCAGCTCAGGTGTAAGGGGATGCTCAGTGGAGCAGAGATCAATTTCTCCCTGGAGGGCAAGGGAGAAGACCTGGCTGCCTGTAAAGGGACAGCAGCATGGACAGAACAGTACTGGGAAGGGTCAGAGGAACAAAAAAAAGGAGCTCCAGCCTGACCTGCGATCAGATCAAGGCCCTGATATGGGACAGAGAAGATGCTAGGGAGAAGTGGCCCTGAGAAGCAGGCAGCAGAACAAGGAGGAGGGGCAGTAAGTGGCTGCCAGCTACAGGGTCCCTGGACCAGGAGCCAGAGTCATGCGAGGGCTTGGGTCCCTCACACCCACATCCCTACTTGCCATGGTGAGGAGTGGCCAATGCACAAACCACAGCAAGCCATTCACAAGAGTTGCTAGGCTGGCATTGCAGTTGGCCACCAAGGCAAGTGGCAGAGCTGAGGATGGTCGGTCCCCTGGAAAGGAGAGATGACAAAATGGAACACAGCCAGAGGGCTGTGTTCAGAAGAGGATGCAGTCATGGTCCAGGATCAAGGCAGGTTCCGATCCATAAGACGGAGACAGTGAGAATGACAACTGGTAGGATACTACATGAAGAGGGTGCATGAAAACTGAGCTAATTCTCAGGAGGCACCATAGTTTTGAGTCCTAACTCTGTCAAAGATGCCATCAGAAGGTACAGGATTAAAATATAATCATATCTGGATAAATGGTTTAAACAGACTCTGGTGTCAAAGAATGATACATTCATCTCTCTTGTCTGGCTTTACCATTGAGTTTGTTATGAGAAAACGTAGAAAGATGCAACATAGGCATTGCATGGTTCGATATCAGTACAGTAGAAAATGTTTATCCTTCTGATGATACAGCTTTTCCAAGGGACAGCTCAGCCCACATGCAAGCAAAGACTGCTCAAAACTGCCCAGTGTCACAATAAAAAATGAGTTATTAATTGGTAATTAATTTATTTAATGAGGACCCCAGCAAGTCCCAGCTCAAGCATTACGTTAGTAGGAAAAATACACAAGAGATAACTGCAAAGATATGTGAATGGATTCATGTGGAAGCCACAGGAGCTGTCCAGCAGGAAATCATGACACAGACTGATAAAGTGGGCAAGATTAGGCAGTCTTAGGCAAGATTTGCTCATCAAAATATTAAAGTATGAATCTTCAACTCAAATGTTATTTTCACCTTAACATATGGTGGAATACTAAGCATTTAATGGAATGAATTTATTACAAATACTGAGATTTGCCAGAGTTCAACAATCCCTTGTCTCCAAAATTACCCAAAAAAGATGGAAATATCTGGGATCTGGATTAAGAAAAGTCAGCATGGTTGCCATGGCAGTTATGCTATTGGACAGTTAGTTGTAGGAGCACGATCTCTCCATTGAGAAATATCGAGAAAATTGATGGGACTTTGCATCGTGGAGGAAGTGAAAAGCACAGCCGGGAGAGACAGGATGATAGAACCTTATTTATGTCCTAAGTGACACTTGACATCATGGAAAGCATTCGGATTCAAATATGAGGAGGAATCGTGCTGGGAAAATGCACATACAACAAGTAGCTGAACTACCTTGCTTCAGTGGAAAGCTATAAGATAAATCCATATACCTATCATATGGTGGCAGAATTGGAGTCCAGAGGAAAACATGATACAAGTTGCAGTCCTGAAGGCCTGAAAATAGTTTGTGCAACCCTATGTTCCAACTCCAGTATGGCATTTGCCATATAGTATGGTCACACAGGCAATTTAAAAGTGATTTTTTTTTACCTGCTATCATTATGTGACATCTTCTGCTGATGCTTCTTTAAATATTAGTACAGTTCTGACAATGGAAAATAGATGAAGCCATATCAGGAATCTCAATTTGTTCTATGAACAGTCCCAAAATATCTTTAAGTCCTTAAATTAATATTCTTATTCCAGCTGGTCCAATTTTCTATTGAAATATTTTGACAGGAAATATTTTATTTTAAACACATTTTGGTGGAAAAATGTCTTTTCTTCAATATTTCAGGGGTTCCTTTCTTCCCACACTTTTTACCTTTGCCACTGAAAGGAGGGATTTTTGTGGGGTTTGTGGGGTTTGTTTATAAAAAGTTTATAAAAAATCTGTGGAAAAGCATTTTAAAATTTTCAACAAGTTCAAATTATTTATATTACTGCATGTCAGAGATCAGGGCATGGATAGTCTGTCCTGAAGGTAGCATCAGGTGCAAGCTGAGGGATCAGGACCCAGTTATATCAGCAATCAAGTTGAGTAAAAATACCCAGAAATTGGAATCAAGAGGCAAACTAGAAGGCAGGAATGAGGAAGCAGTAAAGCAAGAGTAGGGCTCAGTCAGGATACAAGGAGGTCAGGGGGTGAGAAGGCAGAAACAGATAAACACCAGACCAGCAGTCACTACTAGGGTGAAGGCCCCTTTTATGGACAAGTTTATCTTCTTCTTCTGGCTTAAAGAGGAACTGCAGCCCAAAGAGGGGCCTTTGATCTCTCAGGTGGGGCTTGTGCTCCTTTGGGCTTCATGGACCTTGTGCTAACTGCTATGTATGACCTTCTGGGTGGAGGATTGCAGCGTTAGGATTCCCAAGGATGTGGGTTCAAGACCTGTGGGGCCTGACACGGTAGCCCCTAGATACAGTTCCAGCTGAAATCAAGTCCCCATTGTACTAGGTGTTGCACTGACAGACAGGTCCTGCCCTAAAGAACATTCTACATACTGAAGATAGTCAAACTGTGGGAGGGAAAAGAACACCAGCATAGGTGAAGCAACTTTCAAGGTTACACAGTGGGTCAGTCAGAGAGAGCCCAGGTCTTTAATGGTCTGGAGACAGACTGCTACACTGCCTCAGGGGTATATGGCTCCATATCCATCTCTCCCCAAAAGTGTCCTACAGCTCTGTTTCTTGCATTACATCACTAAAAAGTGGTTAGTTTCAGGCATGCTGCTTTGGATTTACACAGGTGCAAGAACAGAATTAGAACATCTATAACCAGTAAGTCTCAACATGTGTAGCCACCTAGTGGACATTTCTGGTTACAATATTTGTTATGTTACCACACCATGCTTCATAAAGCTTGCCTCTACTTGAAAAAGTGTCTTCTGAAACCTGTTAAATTCAAAGAGGGTTTTAGGATTTTTGTGCTATGAAATCACAGATAAAAAATAAATCACTTTAAAAGGAATATTGAAAAAAAATATCCTGTGGCTTATCTCCAATAAAAACAGACATACTTTACTAAAAGGGAATTTGAGAGCAAATTATCTATGCTCAATATCGCCACATGTCAGATGAGCATCTGCCCCACATACTAAGATACAACTAGGCAGATGAAATATTACAGGTACTTACAACTATGGCTTAGGAGAATAACCAGGTGTGTGTGGTGGTAGCTGGGGGGAGGGGGGGGGAGACCCAACAACATCATGGAATTAAAGGCATATTGGTCCTGCCTCAAAACTGTTACACTAGAGTTGAATCCATTAGCTTAAGGGAGTCTCACCAGGATAAAACTGATAGAAACGTTTTATCAAGTCCAGAGAGCTCATTCAGGAAGGTGATGATCCCCCTCTACCACCACCAACTCCAATAGGAGCTGAGGACACTTTCAGCTGAGGATCTGACTGAAACAGAGTAGCTTCTGAAGCCAAGTAAAATCTTGACATGAACAGTAAGGTGTGGAAATGGTGCCACTTCCCCCAAGAGTGCTCAAAACTGGTTATCTTACCTATTTAATCATAAACCCAAGTGTATGGGTCAGAAAAATTCCATTGTACTGGCATATTTCTAAACAGGGGATGTAATGGTTTCAAAATTTATCACCAAACTGTCTGAGTTTAATAGACACTGGAGAGAAAGAATGGTCTTATGGAAGACAGAGAATTTGGACTGGAGGGATGTAGGTTCTTAGCTTTGCCAAAATAGACAAGTTGCAATCATTCGATGCTGAATTCTCTAACTAGAGTTATCTTTTCATCTTCCTCAATATTTCGACCAAGGGGAATCAAAGATGGGAAGGGAGAATGCATACTGCACGCACTACAACAAGGCATTAGGAGGCAAATTAAAGTGATAAATTGCAAGTTAACAGGAAATATTTCACTGATTGGTACTATATATTTATTCAGAAAAGCTTAATATGCTGTTGCATGTGTGTATTTGATTATTCTGTGATGTCAATCATTTACTAATGTTTTCAGCTTAATGTTTGCAATTAATGAGACATGGGTTCTGAATAAAAATGTTTAAGAATAAAGGATTGTTTTCAGTGAATCATATAAATCACAGCACTCAACCTTTTCAAAGGATGATTAGTGTCTGTTTTAGTCTTAAGTATTGTTTTAGTGTTTAAAGCTTTAATGTTGGTGTTGCAATAACATCATAAATCACGTAGTCAAAGTAGAACGAAGCACACTGTAGACATTTATGATGATGACTGAACTTGTTATGGTAAATAACAATGTCTCTTCAGCAATGTTGCTCTTAATAAGGATGAAAAAGGAAAGACAAAGCCATCACCATGCATTTAGATAGAGATTTCCATGAAGGATTAAGAATGAGGTGATCAACTAAATGTCACCGGAAATTGGGCATCTCTCTTATGCTCTTTTGAAAAATCCTAGGCTTAATTCCTAGATTTTTTTTTTCTGAAAGAGAAATGCAGTGTCTGTAAATGGAGCTGGATTGATTTCAGCTCTGACTCTTGTCTAGTTCAACACACTGCACAGCATATGCTGGAAACTCAAGGTGCAATATGGAGAATGGTGAAGGTTCTGACACAATATCTCCCCAACGCACTCATCCTGGTACTGGAGAAGTCTCTTCAGTGATAATGAATTACCTCAGTTTCCAGGCCCACTCGGTCATTGGCCTCCACGGAAATATGCGTGAATGTTAACAGGGTAGATCCTTTCATAGCCAATTAAATGGCACTGTGCTATACGTCACTAGTAAGATGGATAACTACTAAGCTAGACTGAATTGTTAATAACTGTGAATTAACTGGCAAACCATATTGCAGTACCAATCCAATCCTTGCACTATGTAATATTTCCTAACTCAAAACTTTGTTTGTATGGTAAAATAGGAATGCCTTTTAGACTATTCTTCTGTGGCTTTTTTTACATCAAATGGGTGGAACCTTAATTTTCTCGATTCCTTATTCAGAGACAACGGCAGTTTGGCTAAGAAAAGATTGAGGGGGAAAAATAGAGCAGGACAAAGAAAGCAACCTTTTCTGGGAGATTTCAAGTTCTCCTCCTCCCTGAGAATTTTCCAATGAAAAACTGAAACCAGCTTTTTTGGGGGGAAGAGGGTCAGTGTAGAAACAGGTTTTTAACCCACTGTAGAAATAGCCAGTAACCCTTTGATATATAGGTGAGACCCCAAATTATGGTCTCTGGTTAAGCCTTTGCAGAGGCCTTGCTGTGTAGTTGAAGCAAAGACACAAGGTCTAGCTCGGGGGGTGGCTAACCCATTTCAGACAAAGAGCCACAATAGCAGTGGAGACAGCGTGAAAAACCAGGGCAAAGTTGTTGAGAAAAAAAAAATAGCAGCTACACTGAGGGAAAATAGGTGCAGGTACATTCATTTTGATTTGTTTTTTGGCTCAACTTTGCCCCGGCTCTTCACGCTGTCTCCACTGCTATTGTGGCTCACAAAAAAGCACTGGGAAGGGGTGAGAGGTGCAAACTCTGGGAGGGAATTTGGGTGCAGGAGGAAGTAGAGAAGAGGATGCTGGCTCAGGGAGGGGGCTCCAGGCTAGAGTGTGTTGGGGTCAGGTGGAGGGTTGGGGTGCTGAGCAAGCCGCAGGCTTCTGGTTGTGAGGGTGCAGTAGTTTGGGCTGGGGTGCATGAGGGGCTCAGGGCAGGGAGGCTGGGAGTATGATGGGCTCAGGACACAGATTTGCAATGTGTGGATGGTGCAGGAGTGTTGTGGCAGAAGATTGGGGACATGTGGGTGCAGGAGTTTGGGGATGAGAGGTTCAGGTTTAGGGTCTGAGGGTAGGGTGCAGGAGTGTTATGATGCTGCAGCCAGGTGGGGGCTTGTTGGCCAGGCTTCTTTTTTAAATAAAATATTATGTCAAACACAAAATGTTTCAGCACTGTCTTTATTTATGAGAAAGGCAGGGAACCTGTATTGAGTCAGGGGTCACTGACCACAGAAAAGTCAGTCGGGGCCACACAAGTGAGATGCAAAGAAACAACCACTCCAAAAAACCCCAAGCCTCACTAATGTGGCCCCAACTGTGCTGATGGGGACAGGGGACAGAGTGCTGGGGAAGCCTACTCGTGGGGGGGGGGGGATCTGGCCAGCAGAAGGGGACAGAGACAGCTGGGGCCAGTACCTGAGGATCCCGGGTCTCTGGCTGCTCTTCCCCTCCCCTCTCCCAGGCACCCCCACTGCTCTAACCCAATCCCCCTCCCCCTTCCCCAGAGCCAGGCACACAAACCCCAGTGTAATCCTGCTCCCCCTTCCCCAGAGCCAGGCACACACACCCCAACCCAATCTCCCTCCCATTCCCCAGAGCCAGGCACAGAGCCAGGCACACACCCCAATGCAATCCCCCTCGCCCTTCCCCAGAGCCAGGCACACACACCCCAACCTAATCTCCCTTCCCCTTCCCCAGAGCCAGGCACTGGGCCCCCTATATACCAATCTCCCTTCCCCCCACTCTAACCTAATTCTCAGGTCCTGGAGGTGGAGCCACCACTACAGCCACACACATCTCCCTCCAGGAGCTGGGGCACATGCATTGAGTGGCTGGCCTTGAGATATGCTGGCTGGGACGCCGTGTGCACCCTATCCCCCCCCAATCCAATCCCCTCCCTTTCCTTCCCCTCCCCCAGACTAGACCCCCGATCTAGCCTAATTCTCAGGTCCCGGAGCCGCAGTCACCGCTACAGCCACGCATTTCCCTCCAGGCACTGGGACACATGTACTGAGCCACCCCCCACAACCTCTTCCCCAGAGCCAGACACCTCCCCTCCCTGCTCTATCCCAATCTCTCTCCCCCACTAACCTTATGCCCAGGTTCTTATGCTTGCTGCTAGGATGTGCAGGCTGTGATGTTGTGTGCAATCCAGTCTGCATGTGCACGATATGACGTAGTGCATCGGGGGCCGTGAGCGGAATGGCACGGTTCCTGTGAGAGTGGCTGACCTGAGTGGTTCCGGCCCAATTCCCTCAGGAGCCGCAATTTTTTTTTTCGTGAGCTGCATTCAGCTCACAAGTCATGGGTTGGCCACCTCTGGTCTAGCTGAAGCCAAAACAGATAACAGGAAGCTTGGAGAAAACAGGATGGACACAGAAAAGCAGCCCTGTCTGTTTATAAGCTAGGCAGCACAACACCAAACAGAAAGCAATAACTGTGTACCACTTTCATTAATTTCACATACACACCTAAGGTTACAGCTCTGCAGAAGGCCACCCAGTCTGCACCTGGTATGGGAAAGCACACCCAGCTGCCTTCTCAAGGCCAACCACAAATTGCTGCTAAGGAACTAGAGATAGCGCCCCTCTTTCATGAACCCAACTTGCTAATCTACCAAAGGTATATTTTAAATTATTGCTTGCTGCGTACCTCACTCTGTTTTGTTTTTCACTTTATACCCCTAGGCAAGCATCTATGGACTACACCTATCGGGAAGGCACCGTTATCACTCCTACGCATCATGATCCAATGTAGCTATGCCTCACACTTCTTGGGGGGAGGGGTGGGGACATATACTTGTGTTTAGCAATTGTGTTAATCTGAGCTGTGGGCAGAATTACTATGGAATCTTTTAGACTTTTGGCTTATTGGCTCATAATAGCTAGAACCTATCCAGGGGCTCGGGAACTCCCTGCCCCATGGTTTCTCTCTGCCCATCAGCTCCCTATATAATCTATTGTAATTATTTGCTTGGCAGTGTTCACTGAGCCCAAGTGGCAAGGTGGCACTCCACCAGCGCTATGTGTAATAAACACTCCTGCTTGAATCTACATGGTGTCTACATTTTTGGTTTCCAACAATGAGTAAAAATTCTTTCCAGAAACTTGGTGGTTTCGTTTCTCAGTAAAAAAATAAAAATCAACCAAAATGAAAGTTTTCAGTCAAAACAAATATGCAAAGAAAGCCATTTTTCGTCAAAAGGATTTTTTTGTCAAAAAGACTAGCTTTACTTTACTACTAAAAACTGAGGACTAGAGTATGCTTTTGTGGTACCTGCTTAGATAAAGAGTGCTGCAGAACTACACTGTCCCAAGGGAGCACAGGGAAGGAGGCAGATAGGGAAGGATGTGGCAGGCACAGAGGAGGGCTCCAGAAGCGCACAAAAGGGTACATATCTGTCAACTACAGTCAAGGGAGAAGCATGGGAAGGGATTTTTTGTCCTTCCTACACCCTTTTGCTACCTCCAGACTGCATCCCTTTGTTGGCAGAGGGATGCAAATCAAGCACTTCGAAAGTGCAAATGAGCCTGGAATTTAAATATCCCGGGCTTCATTTTGCGTACTCACGTTCACGCGCTGTGCCGAAAATGAAAGTAAAGTCTAGCCGTGGTTCTGCCGACAACGGGGACCTTTCTCGGCAGATCCAGTAACTCCTCATTTTTTGAGGAGTACAGGATCTGCCAAAAAAGTTCCCCGCTGTCGGCAGAGCCACAGCTAGACTTTACTTTCACTTTCAAAAGGGCGCCCAAACGTGAGTATGCAAATGAAGCCCGGGATATTTAAATCCCGGGCTCATTTGCACTTTCGAAGTGTTTGATTTGCATCCCTTTGTCGGCAGAGGAGGTGTAATTTACTTTGGGTGCAACATTAGGTGCAATAACCAAGATGTGCAATTACAGACAGGTGGCAGGTGTCTGTCTCCTTGCTCCCATGAGCACACTGTAGTTGTGGTAGGCTCTTGTGCACACTGCACAAGGGCCAGAAGGCCCATAAGGTGTTTTCACACTCTGGACCTGAATAAGGATCTCAGGGTACGTCTACACTACAGCGCTAATTCGAACTAACTTAGTTCGAATTAGTTAATTCGAACTAAGCTAATTCGAACTAACTCATCTAGAACTAAAAACTAGTTCGAATTAGCGTTTTGCTAATTCGAACTAGCAAGTCCACATTGAGTGGACTCTGAACAGGGCTTAAGGATGGCCGGAAGCAGTGCCGGCAGGGCATCAGAGGAGGACTTAGAGCGTGGAGATGCTGTCTCAGGCTAGCCGAGGGCTGTGCTTAAAGGGTCCCGACCCCCACCCCGGACAGACAGTTCTCAGGGGAGCCCCGCTTGCAAAGCAGTCCTGGCTTGGATTGCCCGGAGTACCCACACTGGGCACATCACAACACTCGGCCATCAGACCGGCTGCACTTGCCGCAGGCTGTCATCTGGGGAGAGGGGGCAATTGGGGGGCTGCAGGAGAGCTTCCACCCCCAGAAGCCCGCAGAGCCAGCCCAGTCCTCCCCATCGGAGCTGCGTACCCCATTCCTCCCTCACCTCCTTCCACTTACCCTTCCCTAGCCCCTCTTCTTGATGTACAAAATAAAGGACAATTGTGTTCAAAAATGGAATCTGTCTTTATTGAACAAAACTGGGGGAGACTGGGAAAAGGAGGTGGGAGAGGGGAAGAGAGAGGCTGGGAGAAGGGAGGGCAACTAAAATGATCAGGGTTTGGGAACAGGTCCCATATGAAGAGAGGCTAAAGAGACTGGGACTTTTCAGCTTAGAAAAGAGGAGACGGAGGGGGGACAGGATAGAGGTCTCTAAAAGCAGGAGTTGGGTGGAGAGGGTGCATTCAGAAAAGTTCTTCATTAGTTCCCGTAAAGAAGGACTAGAGGACACCAAAGGAAAGGAATGGGTAGCAGGCTTCAAACTAGTAACAGAAAGTTGTTCTTCACAAAGCAAAGAGTCAACCTGTGGAACTCCTTGCTGCAGGAGGCTGTGAAGGATAGAACTAGAACAGAGTTTAAAGGGAAGTGAGATCAAGTCATGGAGGTTGGGTCCATGGAGTGGTATTAGCCAGGGGGTAGGAATGGTGCCCCTGCCCAAGGTTTGTGGAAGGCTGGAGAGGGATGGCACGAGACAAATGGCTTGGTCACTGTCTTCAGTCCATCCCCTCCAGGGTCCCTAGGGTTGGCCTCTGTCGGCAGACAGGCTACTGGGCTAGATGGACCTTTGGTCTGACCCAGTATGGCCATTGTAAGCTCAGGGCTCAGGGTCGGGGGTCTCAGTGGACCACCTTGATTTTCATGCACACCTGCTCCTGGGTGGCCAGGATGGCAGCTCTCCTGCCCTAGCCAGCCACTTTCCTGTGCCTAGTGTGGAGGTCGTGGACGAGGTCCACAATGTCCGCACTAGCCCAGGCGGGTGCTCGCCTCTTGCTGTCCCAGGCAAGCTCCCGGGAGCCGCCAGCCTGGTCCCGGGAAGAGGGGGAGGGCTGGGGGGCATCAGGTGGGTGGCTCGATCCATGCCAGGTGCAGGGTCTGCTGGCTGGGTGCTGGCAGGCTTGCACCTGGCACGGGCACCGTAGCCAGCCTGTGCCCCTTTAAAGGGTCCGGGGCCGGGAGGGGGGCAGAGTGGCCACCAGGGAAACCTGGGGAGGGCTAGCCTCCCACTAGTTCGAATTAAGGGGCTACACAGCCCTTAATTCGAACTAGTAAGTTTGAACTAGGCTTAATCCTCGTGGAATGAGGATTACCTAGTTCGAACTAAGTGCTCCATTAGTTCGAATTAAATTCGAACTAACGGAGCGCTAGTGTAGCGCCTATGAAAGTTAATTCGAACTAATGTCCGTTAGTTCGAACTAACTTTGTAGTATAGACATACCCTCGGGAACTGGCCCATTCATGTGGCTGCTTAAAGGTTTGCTACTTAAATATTATCGTTAATTAATTAATTAAAAATTGTGTGCTGGCAATGGATTTTAGTAATAGGCTCCTCCTAAGAAAATGAAGTCCTCATGAAAACTACTTTGGTATGAAGAATATGCTTAAAATGTGCACCTGAAGTTAAATAAATATCTTGTATCTTTATTACAGTTGAGACATGCTTCCTCCTGGGCAGGGGAGCTAACAGACTTGTCGGCCCTTGAGCTAGGTGCATGTGTGGGCTGACTGCACAATCCTGGAAGAGTCAGAGCATTGAGTGGAAAGGGTCGGCCTGGTGCTAGCTTCACTCCTTGCCAGCCCTTGAGTGCCATCCTGGGCTCTGTAGCAGGCTGCATGGGAGTTGGGGGGCAATTTAAAGGACTCAGGTCTCTTGCTGCTGCCACGGCTGCAGTAGCTTCTTTGCACTCCCTCATCAGTGGGTCTGCATCTGGATTTTGAAGAGAGTATAAATCCATGGCTAGCTGATGAGTGAATTTTTATGGGTTGAAAGTTCAATTTACAATGAGCAAAAAGGCAATTTATAGCCTTTTATTCTGTAAAAATGAACATGGGATCTTCACAATCAAAAACATTGAAATTCTATCCTGAAATAACCCCCACATTTCCAAAAATTAAATATAGGCAATTATCCTATATCCTAAATATAGGCAAGAAAAAACCCACTAAAACGTAAACTATTTTTCAAGATTTGATCCCTATGTAATCAAATAAATAATTCATATAGCTTAAAATGCTTGCTTTCTAGTGGGAAAGTGGATTCATGAAAAGTGACTGAACAGCAGGTGAAGGATTGTATTTATAGAGATGCTTATACAGCAGCAGTATAGGCATGTTAGAAAGAAGAGAGGAGTCAAAGTACAAGAGGAAAAAGCAATCAAAAGAAACTAGCCATTAATTCTACACCTTGCTGAAAAACCACTACAAAAATGCCTGTGAATGACTTAATTCATTTACTGCATTGTAGTCCTTTAAGCAATCAGCTAGTGCAATCCCCTGACCTGTCCTGACTTACTATATTAAGACCTAAGCAGCCTTCTAGTCAGACTGCATGTAGTTCATGAACTGTCACCTCCAGCTCTTCTCCTAATGAATGAAAACTTCACTGAGAAACCTCATTCCTTTTCTATCAATATCCAGACATCATCTATTCATTCTTTGTCCCAATTTCTTTCCCATTTGCAAAATTTTATTGTACGCTCACAGATTGGTTTAGGAATCTCTTGGGTCTCATTTGTACTCCACAGTGCATTATGGGGCTTTTTTCATTACATTTTTTAAAAGACCCAATCCTCAGAGAGCAGGGTCACATGAACCACTAACTAGTGTGTTCAGTAACACAAAGGCAATGCTCTGCTCTTCTAAAACTCAGCAAAGGTTTAGTCAGACAGATTTACATACCAAACTCCCTAGCAAATACAATTCATCAATCTCTGCAATTATTATAAATGAACAAGAGTACATGTTTATCAGGTATATATTACATCCTTTTTGCCCTGATACTGTAGTTTAGTAGTTGTTTAATTTTAGCTTGTCAAAAGCATATACAATGTCTGAGGTGTATATTATTTAAACTACAGCTGGACAACTAAAAGATGAACAGGAAAAGATGTCTCTCTCACATTTAGAAATCATGCAAATGATGTGAAATCTGGTTTACATTCTATTTTTGGCCTATGTGGTTTATCACGTGTTAATACTATTCACTTAGGTGGAGTTACTTCCAATTTATACCAGCAGAAGGATATGAATCGGGCCTCAAATTTTTAAGCTGCTGCAAATTGAAAAACAATTTTAATTTAAAATGTTTGCCTTTTGGGGAGGGGGGAAGGCTTTGCTTTTAATTCTTTTAAATTCAAGTAATAGGGGGACAACTGCACAATTTCTAAAATTAGTACTATTATCCTTTAAGACGCTCTCATGGAAAATTTATAGTAATTACTGAAAAATGCTCCCATAATGATCATTGCAACTATGACTCATTTGAGGTTCACTAATTACTCAAATCAACATCCCTATTTCAAGGTTGTGCTTGCAGCAAACAGTATGTTTTCAAAATTTAATGGTTTCCTCCCTCAGTATAGTTATCTAATTGTGCCGCCCCTGAATCAGCACAGTACTCAAGTTCAGGCGCTTAGATTTACATAGGCATTTAAATACCTTCCTCAATCACAGTTACCATTCCTCCAATTATGCAGTTATCATCAAGAATACTTTTTATATTAATTGTACTTAATTATTCCTTACTCCTCTGGGGGGGGGGGGGGGGGAAGGACACCAAATATGGCTAAACAAGATAGCTATCTTAGGTTATCTATGTGTGGCTTTTTCATATCATAAACTGGGGGGGTTCATTTTGGGTGGTTATTAAGCATCTTTGTGCTATATTAAGGCTCCATGAGTCTGAGTCTCCCATAATTTACACCAGTTTCACACAAATGCAATTCCACTGGCTTCAGTAGAGTTACTATTGATTTATGGCTGGGTGAGAGGAGAATCGGGCCCTAAATAACTTTCTAACAGTCTTACTAACAGACACAAAGGTGAGGATTCACAACTAAAACAAAAGAATCTTCATATTTCAGAATTTCAAAAATATGATCTGTAGTACAGTAGCACCCTGTCATGATCATGAGGGATAGCTAGCAGCCTGGGAAATAAGGGATTAACCTTAGCTAAGTCAGGTAGATTCAACCAATAGGAATGTAGGTAGGAATTTCAAACTAGGACCAAGGAATTTCTGGGTTTCCTTCCTTTGTCTCTGGGGCAGTGTTTCTCTCCAGCTACTGAGGGAGTCAGACAGAATGTCTCCCTCCAGAAATAGACTCTTCACTCTTCTGTAAGCAGGGTAAAGTTTAGATAAATCCATTAGGTTTTATTGTTTTATGGTTTGGGAAATGGGATCTGATGTCTATGCATTTAAAATGGGTTTTGCTCTCCTTTGTAACTAAGCTTTTGACCCATGGTGGGTTTCCTCTCCATGAGTATATTACTTTGTGACTTTTCTATCTAGTCATTATGCTTGCAACAGGAATATTGTGGTGATAATAAAAGTTCTTTCTCTTTTTTTTTATTAACCTGGTATTGGTTAATTTTTGTGTCCTGGTTTCTACTTTAGGGGTGAGATTTCCCAAGTAGTCTCTCCCTGGTTTCTTTATCATTACTTGGGTGGTGGCAGCGGATTTTATCCCCAAAATCTAGGGTTTTAAGATTTTGGGGGGAAGTTTTATACCAAAGCCTGGTAGATAAGGTTTTGGGGTACTTTTGCTGGCCCCCACTTCTGCATTTATCGTGCCAGAGTGGGGAAGGAGCCATGACTAGATGGAAAAGTCACAAAGTAATATACTCATGGAGAGGAAACCCACCATGGGCCAAGAGCTTAGTTACAAAGGAGAGCAAAACCCATTTTAAATGCACAGACATCAGATCCCATTTCCCAAACCATAAAACAATAAAACCTAATGAGTTTATCTAAAGTTTACTCTACTTACAGTAGAGTGAAGAGTCTATTCTTGGAGGGAGACAATCTGTCTGTCCCCCTCAGTAGCTAGAGAGAAACACCGCCCCAGAGACAAAGGAGGGAAACCCAAAAATTCCTTTGTCCTAGTTTGAAATTCCTACCTACATTGCTATTGGCTGAATCTACCTGACTTAGATAAAGTTAACCCTTTAGTTCCCAGGCTGCTAGCTAACCCTCATGATCATGACACACCCAAAGACCCTAATAAAGACCAGAACCTATTCAGCTAGGCACTCTACAAACACATTGTGAGAAACACTCCCCTAGTCAATGACTGTCAACAGTCTAAATAAATAAGGCAGATAGGGAACTAAAGCAGAGAGAGATGAAGGCCCCATTTCTGCAAAGCCTTTAAGCAGTAGGCAATGATCAGGCACCCTTGCATCCTATCTGCACAGAGCACTCTTTACCAGGGCCGCATTATGACTTTCGTGGGCCCTAGGCAGTTTTGCCTTCGTGGGCCTCTCACACCATAATAATATCAATATTAAAAATTATTTTTGATATAACTTTAAATATTTCAACATTTTACTTTTTTTCTGTTTTACGCAAAATTTACTAGATTTTCATGGGCCCTAAAAGTTTCATTTTTTCTGATGTGAGAAAAAAATTAAAACATTTTCTTCGACCCTAAAAGTTTATTTTTTTCTTCTAATTTTAAAAGTAATTAAATCATTTTCGTGGGCCCCTAAAAGTATCGTGCCTACTGTGCCTAATGGATAAGTCGGACCTGCTCTTTACATGTACTCAGAATTTGGTACAAGATAAGCCCATTTTCAGGCACAGATGAATATGAGAATTAAAATCAGTACTCCCCAGAACAACACTTTTCCACTCCACCTTCCAATCTCTTAGTACTAATTTATATTCAAAATCTTGGCTTTTATGCAGTCATTTACTTCTTTGAGACTACCAAGAAGCTTCAACACACCCTTAAAATTAAACCACATGGTTTTCCTGCTCTATCTTATAAAAATGACATTATAGGAATTAGGCTAATTTTAATTTATAACAAAAGAGAAACCCAGGACTGATGTCAGGGAAAGGGTTAAATGCAGAGTGACATATATTTCTCCCTTACAGTATGTATGATCTCTAAAAATCAAAGCATGAAAACACAGGCTTTGGAAAAAGTCCCTTTGACCCATGAAAGCTACACACACAAGAAATGAGTATAAAGAAAATAGGTCACAGAACACTGCTCAACCCGACCAGCTCTACAAACACAGGTTTTGTGACCGTTCTTTGAAGACTGTGGAGAGCCAGACAATTAAATATTCTGTGGAAATATGCGAAGAACAAAGAAACAAATCCTGAGGGGCCAATTGTCTCATGGTTTAATTGGTGCATTATGGGTGAAATAAACATCCTCCAAAATAATGTTGGATGCTCCAATAAATCTGTTAGTCTATAAGGTGCCACTAGACTTCTCGTTGTTCTTGCAGATTCAAACTAACACGGTTATCCCTCTGATATTTATCCTCCAAAATGTCACTGAAAATCAGGTAGCTTTCTTTGTCTCCAGTTTCATTCTTGCAAGTGTGTCAATGATGCAACAACATTTTGGAAAAGTTTTGCAGCACTAACAGCTTGTCTGAGGAGCTCCTCAGTGCAAAGTAGCCCACAGTTCAGAGAGTGATAAAAAGCCTGATGTGCTATAACTGACCCGTCCGGCCCTTTTGTGAACTTGAGGAGAAGCCTGGTTCATCCAGAGCTGAGGTGCCTCTCTCGCGTTAAGCCATAGTCTCATGACTGAAGTCTGACAATTCCTAATGAATAGTAATGAAAGGGCAGAAAGTAATAGAGAGACCAAAGCTCTTCTGACAGACCATCAGGACCTGATCCTTGGCAAGCCACGACTCTTTCAAACTGGAATCTAACTCTCTCCACTTTTGGAAATGGAAGTGGCAGTGGCGGATTCACTACTGGGGAAACAGGACCATGCCCAGGGATCCAGCCAACTGGGGGACCCTGGAAAAACAGAAACTCCTTCTAGGGAGTGAGAGAAGTGCCCCAGCCCATGTCCTGATCCTGGTCCCAGGCAGGAGCACCAGGCAGGCAGGGTAGGCAAACCGCTGTGCCCCAATCCCATTTCTCAGCAGGAGTGGAAGGGGAACTGCAGGTGCAAAGGGTGAGGTGAATCCCCACTTAGGGCCCCACAACTCCCTAATCTGTCTCTGGACAGTGGTAGCTGCAATAGTTGGCAAATTCACTAGTTGACAGTAGTTTCTCCTTTCCTGGTGGTGCTTGAAGGCTGCAGCCTGCAATAATAACCACACAAGAAGAGGTCTAAAGATGAGTACTTTTGAGATTAACAAGGGCTCTTTTTGGCAACAGACTGAAGCAAGGCTCCTGCTTCTGTGCTGACCTGCACTTCTCCTCCTTCTCCATTTAGGGGAGACAATTTCATTTTGATGGCTCTGCGCCAACATTAAGGAACCTTCTCTGCAAATGCAAGTGTGCAATTGCCACACACACTGCTATTGGCAAGCACAAATTAAACATTTTATTAAGTAAAAGTTTGAAACAAATGAAAAGCCAAGACAAGTTTAACACGTTAAGACACAGTGAATCTGGGGGTCAAGGGTGGGTTACAGTGAAAACAAGGAAGCCAACAATGTTTAAAAGTTATAGGCATAATCCACCTTGTCTTGAATATAGGTGAAGTGTATTTAAAAACTTAGTCCACACATGTCCTCGGAGGCACCACCCATAAAGCAAAAGAGAATCTTTGTCTCTGTCATAGCTCATAAATCCACAGGTGGAGGGGGCCCCATGGTGTGGTCTGTCCTGCATCCTCTTCCATCTTGTGGTCTTCTTGAAACAACTGCTCCTGAGCAACTTTTGGTGGAAAACGGAGCTGTCCAGGCATCAGGCAGTCTTTTGTTCTTTGTCATATTTAATGTTTAATGTAGTCAGACATTTTATTCCATGATTTGTAATGGTGAGAATTTCTTACTGCTCGGGATAGTTACCTTTATCTCACAGGGACCCACTGTGACAAGTGCCTTCAGAAAATGTGAGAAAAGCACATTTTCTGAAAGGGCAAAAGGGAATATGTTTACCTCTAATCTCGTGAAGACAGAGGTGGATAGCGATATACATTTTATTAGAGCAAAGTATGCTTTAAAACGTAGGATTTTAAGCTGTAAGAGGATCTAACATATATGGAAAAGTGTAAGTATTAAGTGGGCCAATTATCAGCTTTGTCCATTTTAAAAATTTAAAGCAATTACCCCTATTATTTTCATACTTGTCCTCAGAGGCCTGGATTTAATGGATGTAGGATTGAGACATGTATCCCCTTGAATCCAGTACTCAGACTCAGTGTTAGCTTTTGGACAAAGCTGCAGATGTAGTCTCAGAGTTGGTAATATCAAAATGCTTGGAACAGGTTTTGTAGCTATGTAGAAAAATATCTTAATTAAATGATGCACTTTCTCTTAATGAGGGTTTTGTGGTGGATTACTATCCACAGCAATAAATCAAAATAAACCATATTTGCACATATGGTACAAGTGGAATTCAAGTAGACATTTGAGATAGCTCAGAACAAATCACCCCAACCCATATAAAAGTTCTCTCTTTATATCCTAGGGTAAAGGTCATAGCAGTGTCCCCATAGCAGTGCAAAAATGAGATCTAGAGACAGGAAACATGCTTAGATGTTGCAAAGCTGTATGTCTGGTTTACATCTGCTTTGGGATCTCTGTTTGTACAGGTACTATTATAAAGAGCACAGAGATGCATCACATGTCTTATTTTGACTGGCACAGCTGTCATATAGGTTCATTTTTAATAGACACCAAAACACAACAGCTGATAAGGAACTATGTTTTATTAGGCCAAAACAAATCTCATGCGGTTCAACAAGGACAAGTGCAAAATCCTGTACTTAGGACAGAAGAATCCCTTGCACTACTATATGGTGGGGACCGACTGGCTAAGCAGCAGTTCTGCAGAAAGGAACCTGGGGATTACAGTGGACGAGAAGATGGATATGAGTCAACAGTGTGCCCTTTGTTTCCAAAAAGGCTAACAGCACATTGGGCTGCATTAGTAGTAGCATTGCCAGCAGATTAAGGGAAGTGATTATATTCCCCTCTATTTGGCATAGGTAAGACCACATCTGGAGTATTGTGTCTAATTTCCCCTCCCCCCCTCCATCTTCCACGCCACTTCAGAAATAATAAGGACAAATCAGAGAGAGTCCAGTGGAGAGCAACAAAATAATTAGGGGCTGGAGCACAAGACTTATGAGAAGTTCAGTGAATTGGGCTTATTTATTTTGCAGAAGAATGAGGAGCAGATTTGATAACAGCCTTCAACTGCCTGATTGGGGGTTCCAAAGAGAATGGATCCAGGATATTCTCGGTGATGACAGAGGACAGAGCAAGAAGCAAGGGTCTCAAGTTGCAGCGGAGGAGGTATAAATTGAATATTAGGAACAATTACTTCACCAGGAGGGAGATGAAACACTAGAATGAGTTACCCAGGGAAGTGGTAGAATCTCCATTTTTAGAGATTATTAAATCCCGTTTTAAACAAAGCCCTGGATGGGATGATTTAGTCTGGGTTGGTCCAGCTTTGAGCATGGGGTTGGACTAGATGACCTCCTGAGATCTCTTCCAACCCCAATCTTCTATGAGTCCGTGATTCATACCACATGATCTGCTGTAACACAATAGAACATTAATTAAATTTGAATTAGTGAACATAAGTATGTACTTCCATCATGATTTTTTCACTACTATCTATTTGTATTGTGGTAGAATCTAAGACACTTAGTTCCACTGTACTAGGCCTTGAACAAACCCTTAGAATTTCCTAATAGTAAACCTCTTCAGATCTAAATGATGTAGAGAAATATTTGAATGCCAATTTTTCATGGCATGATCCAAGAAAACACAGTGAGAACAGCAGAGCCAAGAAAAGAACCCAACTGTTCAAATTGTCCTATTATTTCAATGACCACAGAAAGGAATGACTCTGTCATAAAAAAGGCCAAGCACTGCACAATTAACATCTTGTCTGAGAAAATGGGAGAATTTTCTCAGAAAATAATTGATAAGCCTAATTTTATCAAGGAAATAATAAATACTCATCACTTATACAACTCTTGGATGTTTAAACTTTTTCCCCAACATTATCTAATTTAACTAAATATTGCAATTTGTAATGATTTTAAATACAAGTAGAGGAAGAAAAGATAAAACACACAACTAATAAATACAAAAGGATGGTAAATAATCTCTTGAAACTTCATAGTCTTTTCTTCTAATCTGGCTAAAATTCTTGGTTGTGGTTAATAAAGGATAGACAGCAGCACTAAGCCAGTTTTGGGTAAGCACAGTACTAACCACAGTCCACTTTAATATTCTCATTCCATAGTGTATGCCAGCTTTCAGTGGTTTGTCAACTATGTGAAAATTCATGTGGGCTAAATTTTTGCATTTATCATAAGGGTTGAACCTTGGAAGCAAAACCTTTGTTGTTAGTCTGGGTTGTTAAACCAAGTTTGAACAAAGGATTATCATTTAATATTACGAGTTGAAAAGTGGTAGACATTTAGAAATCTAAAATACTTACCATAGTATATATTGATAGCATTGTACGTTATTATTGCAAGACTTCAACTGAGAATTGGCTGTTGTTGGGCCAGGCCATGTTCAAACACATAGGAACAGATAGTGTAAAATTTCACAGGCCTGCTCACTTTAATTGGACTAGGACAATTTACACCAACTCTGTTCCAAATGAAAGAATCTAAGGAACTTACCAGCTAAATAATGCCATTCATAAACTGCAGCATAGTGAATCTACTGGCTTCTAAGGAATTATAACAAAACTTCACACAGTAAAGATTCTTCACAATTCTTAAGCACTGTTTAGGAGCTAGGGCGGGGTGTATGGGCTAGCCGTAGCTCTCACACTGCAAAAGCATGACATTCATCTCCAAAATTTCCCTATTTACATATGCTGTTCAGAAGATATAGGCGCATCTGAGAGAAGACTTTGATTTCTCTTTCATGGTCATGTATCATCTACTGGAAATCCTTAGTATAGTTCTCTTATTGCTATAAAGACTGAGTTAACCCAACTCACACTTACTGTACCACCCTTAGAACTTTAAACAAACAGTATTATAATAATATTTCAAGCACTGGGGGAAATGGAGGCAATTACCATAATCTTGAATACCCTGAAGTTCTATATTCATGACAAGCAAATTAGTATTTCTGATAGCCTCGCAACACAATACCATACAGGTGTATCTACCTATTGTGTGAACACCAAGTACATCCAGCCTAGATATAAAACGTCATTTCTTTTTAAAACTGTACCCATGAATTCTAATTTTAATTTAGAATTGGGAAAATTAAGAGGAAACGAATCCTGTGGTGAATGCGAAGCTACTGTGTAATAGTTTTATGAATACTGTGTGAGACTTAATTATTGAGATAACTGTATAGCTAGACTAGGGTTAGTGGAATATTTGTTATACTAGCCACATTGTTTAAATTCAAAAGGGACTATTAGAAGACCAATCATTGACAACAGAATTGGCTTCCAAAGTAAGAATATGATAGCATACACCTGAAAGTCAATGGGAAAAGTCCATCCCAAGACAGGTGACAGCTTGAGATGAGAGAGCACTCAAAGAGATAAGAAAAGATCGGGAGGGCTATTAGCCCAGTACAGGTTGGACCTCCCTGGTGTGGCACCCTTGGGACAAGAATGGTCCTGGATGATGGATTCTGACGGACAAGGGGTGGTCATTTCTGGCCCCCCTGCTGCCAGTCCCCTCCAGCCCTGGTCCAACTGCTGCCCTCCCAGGTGGCTCCCCTCTCTCACTGGCCCAGCTGCCCTGTCAGCCCTCACTGCCCTACTAGGCAGCCCTGCCACCTCTGCTAGCCAGACTCTCTCTGCCATTCCAGTCAGCTCCACCACCTGTACATGCACTAGGCTCCTGCTCCAGTGCCTGGGCAGCCCCTCAGCCTCTGCATATTGGGTTCCTGCTGCCACGCACAAGGCTCCCACAGCCCTGCCGGGAAGCCCTGCTGCCCTGGCCAGCCTGCAGGGCTCCTGGGCAGTAGTCCTCCAGTTGAACTCTCTGGTCCTGGAACATCTGTGGTCATGCTGGACCAGACCAGAGAGTCCCGGTTAAGAGAGTTTCAACCTATAGTTGTGACAAATCCTTCTGTCATTAAGTAACACTTGAAGTATGCAGATTGACAAGCAGAATATAGACAGATAATTTCTCTTGCAACCTTCCTGTTCTGCAAATAGTTAGGAATATAAAGACTATGTTCCTTGAAACATGCCTTACTTCATTTCCCTTTTAAGCCTTCATTTTTGTATGTGAAGCCCTAGTCATGAAATATTTTATCATATCAGTAGTGCACCTTTCAAAACTGAACATTATTCTAGTTACTAGTTAAACTGAAGTAGTTAAATTAGTTAATTAATGCTTAAAACGTGCCATGGTATCTGCAGTACTTTCCAGTAAGTAATACAGATAATACTTAGAATGGAATAGAAAAAGGCAAGATGCGTAGACATCTATTTTAATGCAACTAATATTTCGGTGTGACCTCTAATTCAGCAAGCTAGTTAAGCATGTGTGTAATTTTAAGGAGATAAACTTTGAAGGGGACTGCTTATGCAGAGCCCTGCAAATCTACAGATATCTGAGTTATAGCTCATTTTCACAGATATGGATACAAATTTTGTATCTACAACCCAGATCATTTATGTCCATAGATATCCACATCCATGAATGTCAATGCAGTTCCCTGTGGCTCAGTTCTGCAGGTTCAGATGTGGATGTTGATACAAATTTTGTATCCACTCAGGGCTCTACACTCATATTTAGTCACAGTGGGGATTAAGATACCTTCCTAAGCCAGCTGGTATTATTTTTCAAACAAATATCTTCTTCCATTCTACCATCTTGACTATTAAGCAAAGTTTGAGCAATTCCTATAGTTGATGATGTTTAGTCACTAATGTTCACAAGTAAATAGTGTCTAATGACTGGTCCATCACTTACAGCAGGGATCCGCTCCTTAAAGGCACATGTCCACATCATTAAAAAAAACCTGAGCATGGATTCAAATATACATATCTGGGGTTCAAGTATATTTGTATCTGTATTTGTTTGTTTTTCACAAGCCTTTATAACGTCTCAGAGCGGAACTTATTGGGCCAAACTATCACTAGGCTAGGTCTCCTCACAACAGTCCATTCCTAAAATTAACCTTCTCTCTTTATAGGGGTGAGTATTCTGAAATGATGCCTTTCATTTAAACATTCATGGACGTCCATTTTCCTTAAATGCCTGACAGTGCTGCTTGTTATTTCTCTTTGCACTCTAAGAAAACAAACCTATTTCAGACAAAGAGGCTGGAATTTTCTTATGTCTGAGTCTCTCTGAGCACAGTACCTGTAGGATAGGAACATAATCTCATTCAATCCTTGCATGTAACTGTATTTTACTGTGTTAAAGAGGATGATCTGGAGAGAAGAGTTACATGTGTCCGCATGTAGCAGCTTGCTACAGTTTGGTATTTTTCTGTAATGGAAATGCAGAGCAGTCTTTGGGGAATTAAAATTGATCTCTTCTGAAGATGGAGAGTGTGCCTCATTAATTGACCCAGCCTCTGAGACTGCATAGTGCGCTAAACATCAAGTATCAGAAAGCAGCTTTTAGGGCACCAGGAAAGCAGATTAGGACTTTGGGCATGAGCAGACTGCATTAAGACCAACATCCCTAACAATGAGAGTCTAGCTGCCTGCTTCAGACATTTACAAGACAAAGGGCAAACATCAGTTATCCACTCCAAACACATGGTCAAACTCATCCATTTCACCTGCAGTCATAAGGATTTTACATTCAACGACAAAAACACTTTGTCCAAACCATAGCAACAGCCATAGATATGAGGATGGCTCCTCAAGATGCCAATTCTTAATGGGTCACCGTGAGGAAGAATTACGAGACAAATACACCACAAAACCAGATACATTGATGAGATTTTCATGCGAGGGAAGAGAGATTAAACTTCTTCGTTTTCCCCCACAACTTCCATAACTACCACCTGCCCATTAAACGCTCTCTGGAATATTCTCACAATAGCATCAACTTCCTGGACACCACAATCAACTTCCACAATAGAATCCTACAGACAACCACGTAGAAGAAACCCATGGATTGCCACTTTTACCTTCACCTTACTAGTAACCATCTCCAACACACCAAGAACCTGTTACGCAGTCAGACACTCAGAGAAAATTCAGTCTCACCCATTAATCCCTTTTTGTGTTTTATGACTGGAGATGTGTTAACAGATCACTCTGACTCGAATGGTCTCTGACAATATGTGCTAACTACTTATGCTAAACCATCTCTTCTTGTTTATTGCTTCTGGGTCTTTTTACTCAGTTAGCTTTCTGTTTCTAAAGGAGACCATGCAACCTGATAACTATTTTTGAATATTAGCTTAACTTTTATATGTAAGAATTGCTACCTGTTTAGCCATCACGGTTTTTCCTTTGTGTATTTTACTTAGTGGTGAGAACTAAAGAACAATTCTAGTTACTTCAACTAAATGAATTCCATGGCTGCTTAGTCCAGTAAATTGAACAGGTTGTAGCCATTGCCTTTTGTAAGGAGAAAGGTATAGATGTGTGTGACAGAGTGCCAGGCTCCTGCACCTGGGAGGTGGGTGAGCACAAATCCTCCCACATTCAAAGGCAGGAGCTGGTGGGCCCAGGACTCAAATAATGTTTGGGAACAACTCATGAATTACATGGTCAGGAGGATCATAGATACCAAATCAGGCACCTGCTTCTGATCCAGCACTCTGGTTATTCAGGTACTAGCTATTCCACCCTGGTGTGAAATTAATTGGACATGGGTGTTCAGTGGCTTATTTGAGCTTAATTGACAAGCTAGTGAGAAAAATCAGTCCATCATCTGGGAACAGTTGAAAGCAAGAAAGGAAGGAAACGCAAGCTGAGAAGGCAGACAAGGGCCAGCAGATACAGCCTCTTGAGGCAAAGAGATTTCCTTCTCTAGAAAGAGGAAATTATTACAGCACTGTGGGATCCCTCCGAATCTCATAAATCTCATAAAAAAGACCTACGAAGATATGAACTGTAGGGTCTTGCATGAGGGTCAACTTACAGAACCCTTCAGAATAAAGTCTGGTGTTCAGAAAGGTTGTCTGCTGTCCCCCTTCCTTTTTCTTTTGGCTGTTGTTTGGAACATGAGAGAAACAACAGCTAATGAGAGGAAAGGAATCCAGTGGACCCTGTTTTAACAGCTAGAAGACCTTGATTTTGCAGATGATCTAGCTCTTCCATCACATAATGAACTTCAAATGCAAAATAAAACAGTGAAGCTGGACAAGATTTCACAGCAGATGGGACTGAAGATCTATGAGGGGAAGATCAAGATCATGAAAGTGAATGCAGCAAGTAACATCCTGAGAGGAACAACACTGGAGGAAGTTGATACCTTCACCTATTTAGGTAGCATTGTAAATAAAGTGGGAGGTACTGATGAAGATATTAAAACCAGAATACAGAAGGCAAGAGGCTCTTTTGAGGAACATATGGAATTCAAGAGAGATCAAGCTATAGACCAAAATAAGGATCTTCAGCTCAAATGAAAAATCAGTACTTCTATATGGCTCAGAATCGTGGTGAAAAACAAGGACAAACATCAAAAGATTGCAAACTTTTATTAATAAACGTTTGCGTATGATCATTGGTCTGAAGTGGTCTGACAAGATTCCAAACATTAGCTTATGGGAAAGAACAGGGTAATGCCCAGTAGAGCAAGAGATATTGAGAAGATGGAGACGGATTGGCCATACACTGAGGAAGCCACCAACTAGCATTATCAGACAATCCCTATCCTGGAACCCACAGGGAAAAAAGGAAAGAAGAAGGCCAAAGAATAGTTGGAGAAGAGACCTGGATGTGAATGTGAGGAAAACGGGCAAAAGCTGGAGGGAATTAGAATAGGTGGTACAAGTCAGAGAGGCTTGGAAAGAAATTGTTGATAGCCTATGCTCCCATAGGAGCTAAGGGTAAAGAACAAGAAGAAAAAGGACCAAGGGGGAGAAGTTCATTCCACTTGCATGGTGTGGTACAAGGCTGTAATGATGAACTGCTGGAGATATCCTAATAAACAACACACTGGTCCCATATAAATCTGGAAAGCATCTGTACCAGCGAGCGGCAACCTCAGCTAGTGAGTGGGCTGCATGAGTGGCTCTCCATCTAACCAGGCCACAAGACTGTCGTAACCAAGATGTGCCCCCGGGATAGAGTGTTTCTAATTACACTTGCATACCTAGAATTTGTGGGGTGTGCTGATTGAACCATGGTAGCACTTGGACTGGATGCAGAGGGAGCACACAACTCTCACTGTCCATGTTGTGTGCAATCACCATGCACCTCACTTCATGTGCCCCTACTTTACAGGTGTGTCGTTTTAGTAATACCAGTAGGGAAAAAACTACATGTATGGAAATCAGAGGAATCTGGCAATCCTGTGTGGGCAACAGTAAACAAAATGCCTTGTGGGCCACACACAGAATCCCAATGGGCTGGAGGTTGCCCACCACTGATCCAGACTGTTTGTGGGAGTCCAAAGAAGTAGCTCTGTCACTTCATCGATATTGGCATAGTTATTTGCATTGTCAGAACCCATCTATGAAGAGTTCCCCTTACACATAGTTGCAGCCTCTCCAGGTCAAGGTTGAACCCTATTAGTGAAGGAAGTGCATGCTTTCACTGCTACAGATGGTGCTACAACCTTCGTCCATCGTAGAGCTGTACAAATAATTGTTCTTAACATACTGCCTGTGAAGAAAACAAAAATTAACTTCAGGTCTGCCAGAAAATGAATTTTTCAGTGGACCAAAAAGTCTTTAAAAAAAGGATTTTATTTTCAACATCACACTTGTGAGCAAGAAAGTTACAGTGCAGTCAAGTGGCAGTGTAGACAAACCCTTACAAAGACCACGTTTTCCATAGTTGCATAGGCATGAAATGTTCTTCAGAAATGTAACCTTATTTTTTAAACGAATTATGATTGCAGTACTCACAGGGATGAACATTTGAATTTAATGTAAACTGATGTAGTGTTATATTCCTGATTCCAAAGACAGTTTGAGAAATTGTCATCTTTACGATTCAGAATAAATGTGAACCACTGCCTAGTTCACTGCTGATCACTTACTAAAAATATGCAGGCATCATGCTGATCACATTCTTCCAAATTGCTTATCACCCTCTTCAATTACCAAAAGCCCTGTGTCCTCCACCCAACTTCTAAAACATCCAGCTTCCCCAGGACAGCTTCTCAGCTGCTGTTAAATATTGCCAATACAAAAAAGTCTGTAGCTTATCAACATGCTGATGGCATGATGTTGAATTTACCATCAAGATAAATGGAGCACATTCTACTAAACTGTTGCTCATCATCATATCGTTTCAGCATCCCCAATCTTTTCAGTTAAATGAAGCTTCTACACAATGTCTATTGTTCTACAGCAAAGCTCCAATTCCGGAAAGCATACAATTCATGCTAACGACTATCCCAATTCAAGCTGAATATGGAGCTTTGCTCCATACTTTGCTGAATATGGAGGTACTGTTGAACTCATCTTGAGAATCAGACTAACAAGAGATGTCACTGTTCAGTTTAGATCCTGGGTGATGCTGAGTACACAGGGCCCCGTTAATACTGTCATCCTGTTACTTAGAAGTTCTTAGAATGAAATAGTTTAACAAGCTGCATGCTATTGTTGCTGAGCACTGTATTGAGCAAAAGGAACCTATTAACAGACAGGACATTTCGAGCTTGAAACTCAGATTTATGGTCCTGTAACTTCTGGATGCTGCTGTGGCTAAAGCCACAGGTTATTCTAAGCCTTTAGCAAGAATGCTTTAGGCACAACTGGGTGCCCTACATATGAAAGTGGAGCTCTAACTGAATTTTTCTCTGCAGGTGGCCAATCTTTAATGACATTTATATGGTTTCTGAGATTAATCTGGTGAAAAATGAGCACAAGTCTGTGTTCAAAGATGAGGCTTGCCAAACCATAGTCAGAGGCTGCTACTAAATGGCAAGTCTTCCAGGATTTTATGTGGATGACTGCTGAACAGCCAACACTCCTGTCAAGAGGCAGAGCTTATTTATAACGAATGCCAATCTATTTATTTATTTAAAATATTTTGCTCCGCCTATCTATTTAAAATATTTGAGGCAGTGTACAAAATTTTTAACATACACTATAAATACACATTAAAAATTAAAATATGAGACTCCAGCAGGACATAAAACCTGCTAAGATATCTCGAGAGGAGGGACACACACACACTGTAAATCGTATTGTTGAAAGGACCTCTTAATCCCCTCCTACCTATCTCCACTTCACAAGACACTGTGATTGAAAATGTCAGGCTTATTTACCAAGTTCCTTTCACCTTTCCTGTATTCATTAATTTGCTGGAAGATGCTAAATGGATACATCAGAGCTTGCCTGAACTATAGATTTTTATTATAGATTATTAAGTATAAATTATATATATACACACACACACACACACACACACATATAAATATAGTAGCCCAATGTCTGTGACTCTGTAATGCTGAAATGCTGGCTGTTCCCTCTGGGCAGCGCTGTTGCCTCCCGCCATGGCGCTCAGCTGACTACCCCAATCCTCCCCCTCACACATCATACTCCCTGCCTCCCAAATGGTTTAGTGGATTTTGTGGGCCTCCGTGACCTGATATTGCCCCTGCCTGTAAGAGGAGACAGCTTGATGAGATGCTGAAAGCCCAGTCAGATGGTTGGCAGAACAGGAGGGTGCTCAGCAGGGCACACAATTCTGCTATTTAAAAGCAAGCCATCTCTTCTGGTCATGTTTGTCCAAACAAGTCTCGCTAGAGCACAGAAAACATGGACTGTTTTCCCACCCTGCGTATTTCCTGTCTGATACATGATGCCACTTCCCACAGCAATACAGGAAATTATCGCCTCCCATAAATATAAATACATGGCTTTCAGGCATGAAACAATCCACACTCCAAGAGCAACACAGTTCAAGTAAACTAACTCCCAGTGTCAGGCCTGCTGACCTGGGAGGGAGAGAAGCAATTTAAAAGGGCTGAGGGCCCCCGGTTGCTGCCGCAGTAGCTGTGTCCAAAAGTGTCTCTTGATTGAAAGATGCTTTTGATATTCCGTATGCAGGTTCCAAAAAGGAGTTGCTTGGCCCCAGAACCTGCATAAGATTTATTGAATGTGTCTTTCAATTAAGAGAGACTGCTGCAGCTTTCCCTAGAGCAGGCAAGATGGATCCAGGGAAGGGAGGGGAGAAGGGGATGGGGCTGGGCCAACCTCCTGTTCCTCTGGGAGAGGGGGGGCACTTGGGTCTTCTCCGGGCAGAGAGAGGACTTGTGACCCTGACCACAGGAAGGGGAAAGAGAACCACTGATTTCTGCTCAGGGGCTCCGAATTATTGTCAATTGCCTGTCCAGTGTAGACAATTCTAATTAACCAGAGAATTCTCCTGTTAACATAGCTACCGCATCTTGGGTGGGTGAATTATTTATGCCAATGGGAGAAGCTCTCCCATCAGGATAGGCAGTGTCTTCACTAAAGTGCCACAATACTGCCACTGTAGCACTAGTGTAGACCTAACCACAGTCAGTGGAAGATTTTTTAGTAAAACCTCACCTCCAAATCCCCTTGCTATGATTAATAGACCTATTCATCTACACTGGGGGAAAAAAAGGTTTAGGCTTGTGGGACTTAGTCTGGTGGGCTAACAACTGCGGTACAGATGTTCAGGCCCCGCAATTTTATAGACCCACCACTGTGGTTGTGCTGACTCAAATCAGCTGACCCAGGACTACAATGGCCGATATCTGGGTAATTTATCACAATGTAGATACACTTATTGTCCTTCCCCCCCCCCCCAGGATTTTTTTCCACACAGGTTTATTAAGAACAATTCTATTACTGTTACAGAACAACAATTTCAATGGAGCACTGCAATACAGTTGCCAAATATATCATGAAAATCTTTGTTGATATTGGAACTAATTGAAACACATCAGGGATTAACGTCAACTTACAATAGGAAATATTTCATGTGTCACTGTTACTAGAACCTGGGAAGTATAACTTGCAACAAAACTAAGGAAACTGGGATTTATGTACTTTTTTTTAATACCCCCATATAACGTGTGACTAAGTTAAAAATGAATTGCAGAGCAATTTTTTTTTTATAAAATAAAGATCAACTTGAGGTCATATCCTACTAGCAAAATCACAAGGGCTTTTGACTTTTCACCATTTATGGCCCTACCCATCTGTTATTTAGTATGGGTTCTTCCTGTTCTCTCATGTATCAAATGCAATATAAAAGCTTAGAAATCTGCATTATAATTAGCATGCTTGAAGAATGGAATTCTAATATATTCACTGGAGACACACAATACAGTAGAAGCATTTATCTGCCTCCAAAAAGTATGGTTCACTGCTTAAACCTCCACCATAAGCTTGCTGGCTTATCAGACTGTTTCTGAAGGATAAAGAGGTAAGGAGTGACTCATACCTTTTGGAGAAAGGTATATTGGGCAAAAACTGGTAATCATTTTGCTTTCCTGTCTAGAACTGGACCAAGGGCCTTTTCAAATGTAAGCATTAAAGGAACTTAATAATCAAGTCCAAAAACTGCAAACACTGCTTTATCTGCTAATTTCAGCAGCTTGAGGATGATAAGGAATTACTATACTTCTTCACATGAAATCTGATGTCCTATTTCTATTTGAAAATGTTCCCCCGTACACGTAAATAGGAAGAGCTCCAAAAGTTATATAGTCAGATTTGCTGGTCTTGTGGAAGCTCTCACATCCATCTGACAGGTCTACCCTACAGCCAAAGGTCGACTTAAGGTATGCAATTCCACCTACATAAACAACATAGCTGGAACTGATGTACCTTAAGCTGAGCTTTGGTGTTGTCCTCACAGTGGGATGTTGATGAGAGAAATGTTCCCGTTTACTTCCCTTACTCCTCGCAATGGTGAGGAGTACTGGGGCCAATGGGGGCACCCTCTGCATTCGATTTATTGGGTCCATGCTAGGTTCATTAAATCAAATGCCGGAAGATCAACCGCCACATTGTCAATCTTCCCACAAGCATAATCATGCCATCCCCTTATAACCTGTACCTGTAACTTGGAAATAAATAGTAACTCAGTGATAGTTCATTTCAACAGAAATTTTACAGATTTGCACCTCAAACGCAACAAGGAACTTTACGATCACTAACATGACTGTTAGCCGCAGACCGTTTTTGTAACACCAATACATAATGGCAAAAAGACTTCATCTGTCTCCATTCTGAATGAATATTCTGTTGTAATCTGGGGTAAAATACCCTGCCTTGAGTCTGGGGCAGCAGGGACTTGGCATCATAGGCCAGTGCCAAGATGGACAATACAATTTGGGCAGGGAGAGAAGGAGACGCTGGCTTTTTTTCCCAAGTCAAAACCAGGCATTTCAACAAATGCTGTTTCTGCAAAAAACACTCCAAGCTGTTTGTCCACGTTCCAGTGAAGAAGAAAAGCAAATGCTTAAACCTCAAAAATGACTTTGAAATGGAATCCTCCATTTAATATGTACCCATAAATGAGAGTGTATTTTAAAGGAACCAACCAGAGGAACTAGTGACAAAAGGTCATTGACTTCAGACCAGTGACCAGAGGATAGTTACATCAGGTTCAAGAGAAATAAAAGCCTGTCCTCACACACACACTATTTTTTGTTAGGCCAAATGTTTCCATTTCAGACAGACCACTCCTCACTGTGGAAGAACTGAAGATTGGACTCCTGCATTACCTTGCTGGCATCTTGCACCTCTGGCCTTCAGTAATGAAACACAGCATCCTTTAATGTTTTTTCATAGCAACATTCCACATTGCATCCTGTGCAGCCATTTACACCTGTGACATGCAGATGTAAACATACAGCCTTCCTGATTTGCTACTGTGGCTGTTCACCATTTTGCACATAACTAAATGTCCACACAAAGCACAACTCAACTGGAGAATTAAACCTATTTTGTCCTATAGACTAGATGCTTGTCTCCTGAGGTGGGAAGAAATGTGATGGAGAGTCAGCGTAGATCACATTATCATCTGTATCTCTAGGACAAGTATCTTATCATTGACATTGATGCTATATTTATGTTAGCCGCATTTGAAGATGGTTTATAGCGTGGTTTGCATTTGTTAGGGAGCTACAAGTGTGTCATGATTAATTGACTGGCCGATGCTGAAATTTTGCAAAGCTATTAATGGTTCTGTGGAGTTTCTCCAGCATTCCCCTCACCTTTAAAAATATTTCCTCTAAAGGATGGCTCTGTTGCTGCAGAAACACAGATGGGTTACTGTGTTTACTAGGGGACAGGAAACATGTCAATTCTGCCTTTTCACTGGGATTGGGAAGATAAAGTTACATCTGTGTTAGGCCCTGTCTGTCTCCTTAACACAAGTAGGATTATATGGTCACAAAGCATTGCAAAGTATTAGTAAGCAACGATCAAGTAGAGGAGAAAGTGCTCCCAACTACTCTTCTGTAGTACTTGTAGTAACAAGTATTATGCACAAGAATTAATTCCATTTAGCATTAATATGAATGAGTATTGTCTATATTTTAACTCCTGTACATCTGTTTCATTCTCTCTATTCATTCTTTTTCTTTAAAAGAAACAAAATTAGATCATCCTGTTTGCCTTTCAAACAAAATCCTGGCCTATTCTCTCCCAGTGCAGTGACTCTTGCAGCTTGCTCAGAATGCAATCACATGATTGTGTGCTGGTATGAGCTCTCCTGTCATATTATGCCCAAGCTGAGTTATGTGCACTGGCTTTCTGAAAAGACTGGCTTTATAACAGCATTGATGGCTTTCCATGCCCTTCATGGTGTTGGCTTGGCCATAGCTGTGTATGGTCTCCCTCACCATTTGTGACATGGAGATGCTGGTCATTGTGTCCAGTAGTCCTGGTGTCAGTGCATACTATTCCCATCGTGCTAGAGGTTTCACATCCTTTAGAACACTGACCTAGGTCACATGCTTGGAGTCAGGAGATAAAACTTATTTTCTCGTTGGCATGGCTGTAAAACCAACCCAGTAATGTTTCAGTTTAGATGGACATTTAAACTTTCTACATCTTTGGGCCACATTCAGCTCTGGTGTAAACACACGTCTCCAGTTGTATTCTGTGGCTGCTGTCAGTCCAGAATTGGAATCTGTTCTGTCTGTAAAACAACTGACCACACATATAATGGACTACTGTAAGTGTCAATCAAGGCTTAATTAGTGCCTGTGAAGGTACCTTCTGGCAATAATTGATTTCTTAATCCAGATCTCACTCTACTCTACTGATATTCTGTAATGACTTTCTGAAGTCAGTGATAACAAATTGTATAAGAAAAGATGTTTTCATCGGTCTGGAAGATTCACAAGTGACCCGAAGACAGAGTTAACATGCTGCTGCTGCCAAGAGTCACTAAGCAAACAGCAACCGCAATTACAATTCACTTCTCTAACTCAGTTTCCAGCAAAAAGGCAGCACTTTTAACTTTAATTATGGCTGCCCCAGTATGAAGGAGGTAGAAAAAAATTCCTTCCATTACTTACTTTATCTTTTGTCTTTTACACTCCTCAGCAATCTTAGTCAATTAAATTATAAAGCTGATTTGCTGACAACATGTGGTCAAAATGTAAGAGAAAGAATGATTCTCAAGTTAGCTTCTCTCCTTCCTGTAGCAGTAGCGTATCAGCTGCCAAAGTGCTTCTTTTAAATTACCAGAGGTCTGAAGCAGATGATTTTAGGGAAGAGATGAGGGAGATGTTGGTAATATCCTTGTTAAAAAGGAATGTCATTATTTTTAACAGTTCATTTTTAAATCATACTTTGACTACAACCAAAGGCAAGAGTAGATCCTGTTGTAAATTTAATGACATTGATAATGAATGGGCTTCCTGCATTTATATTTGCATCTCACTCTTCTCTTCAGGGGTTGCTTTGTGACTCAAAGCCCAAATCTCGTGCTGGGAAGAGATGGCTTGAGTCTCCTCTCACATGGTGAAAGCAATGAAGTTACTTTGGGGTGAAACAGAGAAGTGGAGATTCAAGCCTGTCCTATTGAAGTGAGAATGGGGGACATAGGCATATTAACAGAAAATCTGACAACTCTGGCATCTCAATGCTTTATATTTAGTTAAGCATGCAAATACCTAACATTTGATTGACAACACAATGAGGATGCCCTGGGATTTTTAATATTGCCCCCAGTTTCACATCCAAATATTTTAACATAGAAAAAGGAACCTTTACAAAACTCAAAATAAATGAAGGCAAAATATTTGATTCTTTCCTTTCACTAGATAAAGTGTCTAGATTTAGATTCTTGTGGAAAACTGGGACAAGAATGTTCCTTCCTGTGGGGCTGCACACTTCTGCAGGTTGTCTTCTCCCGCTAGTCATTGTCTTTATTCCTTCTCAGCCACCCAGCTTCTCTTTGCTTAAGCTCTCTACCACAATCGGGAATACTTGGCCTACATTGGGGTAGAAACCAGCCGAAGAAGATGCAATGTATCAGTAACAATGAGGAATGCTGTGGCACCTTAAAGGCTAACAGATTTCTTTGGGCATAAACTTCTGTGAGACAAGTCCCATTCATCAGATACTATTGTATGCATCTGACAAAGTTGGTCTTTGCCCATGAAAGCTTAAGCCCAACTCTGTTAGTCTCCAAGGTGCCACAGGGCTCCTTGCTTTTGTGGACACAGGCTAACACGTATTTCTGAGGTATCCAACATTGTTCCTGGGGTTGGCAGGGACACTTGTGGCCCCTTCACAGATAACAGCAGCTCTTGGGGCTCTACATATACATATAATGGCCCTGGCCCTTACTAGCTGTTATGCCACCAGGTAATAGCTAGGTTGTAGGCGCACTCAGTCACACTGCTGACACAGCCCCTGTGTTTGGGATGGGAGAGGTTGGTAGTGGCTGTTTTCAACAGAGGTAGATTAAAGGATTTGGGGACCTTTAACACCATGAATTGGAGATCATCCTCCATCCCCTTGCCTGCATCCATGAGGTGGGAGTCCCCAGCATGGAGTCGGCAAAGTGGAGAGCTCGGCTCACCATGCAGTGATTCCTGTCCCATGGGGCTGGCCTGGTTCCTTGATCTGACCAGTTGCTCTCACCATACCATGCTGGCAAGATCTTTTCCTCTCAGCACCCTGTACACATGTGTGCTTTGTGTCCCTTCTCCCCCATGAGCAGGGATCTCCAGAAATTAAATATTCCCCACTGGTCCTTCCCCCACTCCTCCTTCTCTCGCCCTCCCATGGTCCCTTTGACATTTGCTCCAGTACAAGCAGGAATTTTCTCCCTAGTTCCTTACCTCAGTTGCCTAGATTTCCCTCTATCCAGTCCACATCCTAAGGTCTTTCCTTCTTGATTCTGAACAATTCCCTCCTTTCCCAAGATCTATCAATGTTTACAAGTTCCTAAAATTCCCTTTTCCACCTTTTTATTTTAGTTCCTAAGTATGGGTGAATTTCATGCTCATGAAAGGGACAGGAAAAGCCTTTCCTACAATAGTTCCATTATTAATCTGGAGCATTCTGCTATCCAGTCCTGGGCCTTTCATAAGTATGTATTGCCAAGAGTGACAAATTATACAGTGATTTTGGGATTGTGGATAAAATGTGACCTAGGGCCTTGCATGAAAACACCAAACTCATTTTCCCTTGTGACCTGAGGCAGATAACTAGAGGCTAGGTTTCCAGAGGTGAAAGGCTTCTGTCACTAAGCCACTGCACCAATTTAATTGAATATTTTCTCCCAGCACTCACAGAAAAGGCTGCTTTTACCATTTGATCTGGGTTGGGATTAGTCTAGAGTGTTTGCACAACTTGGCTCTGAGCAAAAATTGAAAAAAGAAAAAAGATAGTTTGCAATTGCTATTGAGTGAAATTCTGCTTTTGACTTATCCAAGGGTCATTCACATAGACTTCCAATCACTCTGGGTCAAAGCTCTTTTCTGTTTTGGTAAATCATACTGAGTTGGCGTCCCTGCATGTTACAATCTAGTTCACATTTAGAGTTCATCAGGCACCTAAATTAAACAGAACTAACTGAAGTATTTTCTTTTTCTTTTCCTCTGGAGTTCTTTTCTGACTGAAGGAAAAAGCAAACTAACTACAACAAAACAGAACAAAACAAAACAAACCCTAAAGCTTTCATTTGTAATTCTCTGACTTCCACAGATTACAGCATTTGCAATTTTCCATTCAATTGTTGGATGGGGGAAACAGTCATCAAGATTTTCTTTAATTTCCCAGTAGGGCTACGCAGATCAGTTTGCATCCTAAACGTGATAATGCTCACTTTTCCTCCCCATCCCTTCGCATACACACATACATAATGGATATGAAGAAGAAATAATATGGGAGGGAACAGGCAGCTCTTCACCATTTGTAAGGCTAATGAGCCTCTTCATTTGGTCTCATTATGAATGTGCCACCTCTGGCACTGGGCTTTGGTTCTGTTCCTGGTTACATCAACATCAATTTCCAAGCACACTGATGCATTACTAACCTTCTTCACAGCCAAATCTCTTCTTTTCAGCCCCTTTTTTGTTGTACTAGCTGAGACCTTCCCCTTTTCATTGCTTTCCCTCAGAGAGGCACACAAGCCTTGACTGAAAAGTAATGAGACTATTAATTAGAGTCTCTGGAAAAGAGGGCTATTCTGCTTGGGTGTTGTCTCTGTCTCTCTCTTTGTTGCAGGCATGTTCTGTGAGATTAATTCCTGTTTACACAGTTTAAAACAAGAAATGAATATCTCCAGCTAGGACATAAAATGCCAGTCTGAGTAAACAGCCTAATTCTTCTTGGTGAGGAGGACAGACTAGATTCATATTAGGGAGACAACCCTTTAGTCTGCCAGACATTCTACAGACACCTAAGAAAAAAGGGTCCCATTTCTATTCTATTAAAAAAAAGTTATGGTAGGTGCTGATTACAAAAAGACAAAAAATACTACAAATATGATACTAGTACTGTATGTGACATCATGGGGTTCTCAGTTAAAATCATGCAGATATAAAGATGCCTGATCCTTTGTAGTCAGGTTATGGTTTCATAAGCTGTGCTAGGAGTGAGCAAGCAGGGGCCCCCAAATTGACAGTAGGCACCATCATCCCAATGACTATTATTAGGAGAAAAAAAAAGGTTTCTGCCTCTCCCAGCAGGGGGAATCCATATCTGTAAACCTTTGCGTCCTGCACATTATCAACGTGGATCACACTGGCATTCACAAGACCTTACACTGTGGTGCACCAAAGCCTGTAGAATGGTAGAGCAGAACTCTTTCCAATATGCATAATCACATTCTTCCTGTGGGGGGAAGGGGCAAATTATGGGCATGTTTGCCATCAACAATCTGAGAGCAGGTGAGAAACCCATTCCCTGAAAGCCAACTATTATTTCTGGTACATTCTAATACCAGTCACATGTAGGTAAATCACAGTAACATCTGTACTCCACTATACAGACTGAAAAGTGATCATTCCATTTCCTTCTACATTGTCCCCAAAAACACATGTTTAAGGCAGTCATTTAAGGGTTATCCAAGTGAGACAGGAAAGTTTTTCATGCCTTTTGTCCCATCATATGACCTCTCTTCCCCATTTCCCATCTATTTCAGCACAATATTCAAGGATGAGATTATGTTTCAGAATTCCTTAATTCTATTCATGGGCAGCCATCATACGTGTGTCCGCATGTATAATGGCAAAATACGTAACACCTTTATTAAAATCAACTTTACCTCTGAATCACTCACTTTATGAAGTTATACAATGGAGATAGCAATTCTTGCTGGTCTCCTAATCTACATGCCTTATATCTTGCAAAAATCAAGAATTAATATTACAAAATACGCCGCACTGACTTTGTGAACAGCAGCCTAGGGAACAAGTACATTAGAATCCTCTAGCCTGAGCACTCTGGAATTCTGAGGTATAGCTGTGCTGCCCCAAACTTGGTTTTCACACCTGGCAGTGCACTATGCTGATAGCCTAGTCATTAGACCAGTGTGTTAATAATTGATGGAGGATTTCACATCCTATCGACAGGAAATACTGAGCTGTCAGCCACTAATCTTTACACTTTTCCACTATTTCCTTCTTCCTGCTTTTAAATCTCAAGCGCACAGAATAAGGAAAGCCTTGGACTCCAAGCAGATCATGAATAAAGAATTTAGCTCACTCATTAGCGAGTACCACAAGGAACAGAGGTCAAAAATCTCATTTTGGTAAATTTTATATTGCATATTGCCTTCACTACATGTTGCGACAAGTCCCTCAGACACCAATTGAAGATTAATATGCAGCCACATACACATAAATTCTATCAGGTAAGATAGTCAGAGAGGCAATCTGGATGATGCAAAGAGTGCAGAGAAATCTGAAAGAGGCCAAGTCAAATTTGTTTTAAAAAAGGAAGTATGAAGAGGACAATGTGTGGCCAATCTGAAAACCACTTAGAGCACTATAACGGCTGCACTGCCATGCAAACCCTAGTCCTTTTCTTCAACGAGGCTGTTTGGTCTTGTAGCTGAAACAGAGGGATGGCATAGAAGAGAACTGAGTTCTAATCCCAACTCTATTGCTGGTTGACTGGGACAAGACATGTTCTCCCCCTCCCCTACTCCCACTTCCTAAATCTCCTTGTCATGTGTGGTTTCCATCCTGAACCAAAAATCAATCCAAGCTCACTGAGATGTGGTTCAGGTCCACTCAAAGACATTTGACAAACAGGGGCCAAAGTTTTCAATTACTATGCCTCTGTGCTAAGGGCCTCAACTTTATGTTGTACTAAGCCACAAACACATTTCAATATCAAAAATTTGAAAAGGTAACATCTCAGGAAAGCCAAAATACCAAATCACATGACATCTTTGAAATCCACTATGAAAACTAGATAAATCATTACTACGCTTAGCTGTATCGACATTGAAAATCAAAATGAAGTCTGTGGATTGAGAAAGAATTCAAAATGGAAGCCAAGTAAATTTGCCACCAAAACACCACCTTTGCACACAGTACGTGGCTATGCTCATGGCACCATCAAGCTGCACACGGCACAAAATCTCCACAAGGCCCCAAAGTTTTGCACTTGGGACCTTCAGTGTTTTCTTGCCTTGGATTCTATATAATCTGGATTCATGAGGCGATCTGGTCGGCAGTTTCCTGTTCCACCATGGAGAAGAGTTGTTCCATCATCTGGAGACCATGGCGAAGGGCAGGACCAGTCCAGTGACAGACCAGACCTAGATCCACTGCCGCCAACGGGGTGCTCCAGTCCAGAGCTGTGGCAATTCCTCAGCATTGTGAACTTCAGCTACCTGCTCCCCACACCATCGGGTTGTGACACCATAGAACCTTGGTCTCCATTTGCTTGCTGTGGCAAAGGCCCTCTACAGCACTGGGAACTGCTCTGATTGCTGTCCATGAACAATATACTGGTCCATTGGAAAAACAGGGACTAAGCAAAGAACTGAACGGTTCCGCCATACCATCGCTAACACACTGGAGTTCAGGACACCTCAGTGTTCCTCCCCTGAAGCTAACAGCAGCTAAAGGGTAGAAGGTCCTGAGCTTCAAAACCACCAGAGCCTCTGACAGACTGAGTATAGACTGTTTCGTTTAACTATTCTATCTTCTATTATATCAGTGGGTGAAAGGTTGGCTAATTTGTTCAGTGTTTGTAATCCATTATTTTAATTTACCTGTTACCTGTTATACTTTACAATAAAATATATTATATTCTTAAATTTGACATTCGTGTCTTTGCTTAATTTTGGAGCTGGGAAATCCGCCCGTGATTAGATACGGTAGTTTCCATGGTGGACCACCTTCTGGGACAAAGGCATTTAACAACATTTAAGATCAGGCCCATTAAATTTAGCTTGCTAGTGTGCCTTTGCTAGTAACACTACTGAGGTACGGGAGCTGAGGTCAGTTTTCAGCTTTACTAGCCTCACATCAGAAATTCTCACCTGGGATTCAGTTGGGTATATTTGGTGCTCTGAGACATCTGCCTAACAATCTCTATTAACTACATTCACCGATTTAAAAAAAATAAATTGATGACATTTATCTGAAGTACCTGTCAAATGAATGTGCCAGGAGGAAACCTCTAAGCACTCAAGGCACTGAGAAAAAAATAGCAAAGCAATATCTGAACATAAAGTTATGAAGTTATCCCAGCCAGTACACCGTAAGTAATATAAAAGGTAATAAGAAGAAACTACTGCAGCACAAAACGTTGCACAGCTTGGTAACACACTTTTTTGCATGGAAGAGGATAACCTGATTTGCAATTTGATTTTTATTCTTAGAATTATTGGAAAGACTCACTCATCATGCTGTAACTTATCTGAAATGGCTTTGGACTTCTGAAATTGGCTCCGTTCTCAGATAATTTCTTAGCGCTGTGGTATTCTACAGCTTAGAAATTCCATCTTCAGAAATAAAATGGACAGAGAAGCACAAGTTCACAGAAGACATCCAAGAGAACAGCTTATCAGAACTACATGGGGGGTGTAGTTTCCAGAGACACATTGGCATTTTCCCTGTTCATTAAAAAAAATATCTAAAATCAAGGAATGAGCTGTCTGGTTAATACAGTAAACCATGTAAAGGGAGACATGGAGGTTTGGACTTCCTACTGGAAATTGTCATATTATAGATTTTGCATTGAGGTCCATTGCATTTAGCAGCACATCATTCCAGGATGACAAATTGTAGGGAGAATTTAAACACTGCATCAGCAAATGATGACACAACACAAGCAACTATGGTTGGACAGAGCCTCAACTTCAATTGAAACCAAATGTTTTGACATGTATTCATTCTATAATAATATGTACTTTACAAAATAAACCACATAGCTGCTAATCCCGAGTGGGAAGTACTGAAACAAGTAAACAGAACTGGTCTACTACTGAGCTAATGATCCACTTCCAACTTAATAATAAAATAATACCACCATAGCTCAAACTTGGTTTAACATTTTTAAGCTAATTGCAAAGAAGGAAAAGACTCAATTGACTTCATTGGGGTCTGGATCAGGCTAAATGTGCTGACAGCTAGAGACATGCTGAACAGTCTGAAAATAAATTCAAGACACCAGTAATACATGGGGCGACAGAGATACTATCACTTCATTCTCCTCCAGGTCACAAAATTAACTGTGCAGCCACCGCTGTTTTTTGAGACTGGTGTTCATTTTATATTTCTGGTGTTTCTCCTTTTTAACATCCATTGCAATAGGAAATGTATTTTCGTTTCCCATATATAAATTCCAAATAATAATAAGATGAACAAATGCTGTAGAACATACATATGCATGTGTAACCTAAGGATAAGAAAACCAACATATTTTGCTACTTTCCATGAGCACATGTTAACAGGCACTTGCTGGAACATCTGCACATAGCCAATTAATTGCTTCTTGGAATTATCTCCCCTTTTCTTCTGCTCCCAAAAGCAGAATGGTCCCTACCAACAATGGATCTTTATCAGTCTTCACGTACTTCAATGTACTTGAAATCCTTTTCTTTCCCTTAAACTTCAATCCACCTTAAGAACAGCAACTACATTCCAATCAATTTGGTGAGATGAACATTATTTACACTTCAGTTTGCACCTTTTTGTAAGATTTCATAAGAGAATAAATCCACACTTCCAGGGATGGTTGTGCGTGAGGAAGTCTGGGGCTGTTAAACAGAGGTGTTAGACACGTATGGGAATGTATTAGTAAGGGTTGCACCTCCATCTCTAAGATTTCCAAGTGACGGTAGGAGCATAAAAGAGAGCAGGATGGTGAGGAGAGATTAATTACATGTGTCTTTTCTTCTTTATTACTATATATTTGATGTTGTCACATAAAATATCAATATCCTGTCACATAGACAAACAGGAGATTTGGAATTAAGGCTTCAATGACATAAGTACGGCTTACAATATATGAATTTAACTTGAAAAAAAACCCACAATGGTAGTCCTGTGGCACCTTAGAGGCTAACACAAATATATACATAGTATCATGAGCTCTCATGGACAAAGGGGTTTTTGACCAAGAAACCTCGTGATAATATACATATATTGTTGTTAGTCTCTAAGGTGCCATAAGACTACTCATTTGTTTAAAAGTTGTTTTTAAAAGTTACAGACTAACATGGCTACCCTTCTGAAACTTGTAATATATGATACTCAACAGAATGAGGTCCGATAATTTCCAATGCCCAACTTGTTCCAAAGCATAGATTATTAAAGACGACCTTATATAGGGATTTAGTGAAAATCTGCTGGAATTATCGGTGGCCACTGGCAGCATTACACACAATATGTAATTTATTTGTACATGTCTAAGACAAAAGGATCCATTAGAAAACTGCACCGATACACTACAGCGAGGATGTACAGTAAAACACCCTATTAATCCTTTAACATTGGCTCTCGCTTACATTTTTAAGGACCATATCCCTAAGAGGTGTTGAACCCCTGTAACTCTGATATAAAAATAATGAGTGGAAGTTGCTAAGTACCTCTATGGAATTACCTAATACAATCTGGCCAACAATCACCATTAAAAAGTCAATGCTGGTTGTGCAAGCACATCCTGTGTAGCTCACTGGAAATGTATGAGAAATAGGAATTCACAGCACACAGAGCGGAGGCTGGAGACACTAGAGGATCAGAGAAAATCTGGTACAGGCACATATAAATCCCAGATTTGAACAGTATCAGCCTTATGCTGAACAGTCACAGATTTCGGGACCCTGAAAGTTCATTTCCCAGTGGATGAGAATTAGAAATGCAACTTTTTTTTGTTTGTTTACTTTAAACACAGCCCTGGAACAAAGATGATTAAGGGAAGAAGCAAGCTCACCTGTTCCTAGCAGCAAGTCTTCCAAAAATAATTCCATCATAAAAATAACAATGGAGCATTTTTTTCAAGGCTCAACTGTGATGCTTTCGCTGTCAGAAAAAAAACAACCTTGTAAATACTATGTGGTGTAGCAATGTCACCTGGTGACACCTGCTATAAAAGTAATTATATGGATGATGACAATGGGAGAAGAGAAAGGACAGATTTCCCACATGCAAAAATGAGGTGCAAAGTCCCAGGATTCCATGATCTGGAAGTTTCCAACACTACTTCTGATGGGTTGTACAAGTAAAACCAAAATTAAGGGGCCAGATTGTTATGTATGGTTGAACAATGGTTGTTACAACTTGAGAGAAGTTAATTATGCTACCTTTCATTCTCCTGACTCTGAAAGAAGCTGGGAGATTGCTTATCCTCTAGCCTATGTTTACACGTGGAAGAATGATTGCAGCGTAGGCTGGCATACCAATGGTAGCTTTAACATAGCTAATACAGCTAAAAATAACAGGAAAGACATAGTGGTTTCAGTGTGTGCTAGTAACATAAGTTCATACCCAGAGTCCTCATTGTGCTTCTACAACCCATGCTGACCCCCTTGCTGCTACATTTATAGTGATATTTTAGCCCTACTAGCTAGATTAAAGCTAGCTTTGATAAGCAGTCCAAGCTGCAGTCACACCTCCAAATTGCAATGCAGTGCAGCTCCACTGTGATGTTGATAAATTCAAGATTGTTCAAAGAAGAGCCACAAGAATGATGAAAGGATTAGAAAATCTGATCTACAGTGATAGACTTAAGAAGCTCAATCTATTTAGCTCAACAAAGAGAAGGTTGAAGGGTGGTTTGCTTATGGTCTATAAACTCCCACATTGGGAACAAATAAATAATAATGGCTCTTTAATCTAGGGTATCATGATCTAATGGCTGGAAGTTGAAGTGACACATTCAGACTGCAACTAAGGCCTCAAGTTGTTCCTTAACATTTTTATTAAATTTACACAGACACATGTAAAACTATACATAAAATGAGACTGTTTAACCAGTGGGACAACTTATCAAGGGTCAAGGTGAATTCTCTGCTGACTATTTAAAAATCAAGAGTGAGTGTTTTTCCTGAAAGTTCTGATAGAGGAATTATTTTGGGAGGGGATCAAAATATGACAGGTCGTCAGACTAGATTATCACAGGTTATGTCTACACTACAAAGTTAGTTCGAACTAACGGACGTTAGTTCGAACTAACTTTAATAGGTGCTACACTAGCGCTCCGCTAGTTCGAATTTGAATCGAACTAGCGGAGCGCTTAGTTCGAACTAGGTAAACCTCATTTTACGAGGACTAACGCCTAGTTCGAACTAGCTAGTTCGAACTAAGGGCTGTGTAGCCCTTTAGTTCGAACTAGTGGGAGGCTAGCCCTCCCCAGGTTTCCCTGGTGGCCACTCTGGCCAACACCAGGGAAACTCTATGCCCCCCTCCCGGCCCCGGATCCCTTAAAGGGGCACGGGCTGGCTACGGTGCCCGTGCCAGGTGCAAGCCTGCCAGCACCCAGCTAGCAGACCCTGCACCTGGCACGGCACAGAGCCACCCACCCGATGCCCCCCAGCCCACCCCCTCTTGCCGGGACCAGGCTGGCGGCTCCCGGGAGCTTGCCCTGGACCGCAAGAGGCGGGCACCTTCCTGGGCTAGTGCGGACATCGTGGACCTCGTCCACGATCTCCGCACTAGGCACAGGAAAGTGGCCGTCTAGGGCAGGAGAGCTGCCAGCCTGGCCACCCAGGACCAGGTGTGCATGAAAATCAAGGGGGTCCACTGAGACCCCCGACACTGAGCCCTGAGCTTACAATGGCCGTCCTGGGTCAGACCAAAGGTCCATCTAGCCCAGTAGCCTGTCTGCCGACAGCGGCCAACCCTAGGGACCCTGGAGGGGATGGACCGAAGACAGTGACCAAGCCATTTGTCTCGTGCCATCCCTCTCCAGCCTTCCACAAACTTTGGGCAGGGACACCACTCCTACCCTCTGGCTAATAGGACTCCATGGCCCCAACCTCCATGACTTTATCTCACTTCCCTTTAAACTCTGTTCTAGTTCTAGCCTTCACAGCCTCCTGCAGCAAGGAGTTCCACAGGTTAACTATTTGCTTTGTCAACAACAACAACTTTCTCTTACTAGTTTCAAGCCTGCTACCCATTCCTTTCCTTTGGTGTCCTCTAGTCCTTCTTTATGGGAACTCAGGAAGAACTTTTCTGAATGCACCCTCTCCACCCAACCCCTGCTTTTAGAGACCTCTATCCTGTCCCCTCTCCGTCTCCTCTTTTCTAAGCTGAACAGTCCCAGTCTCTGTAGCCTTTCTTCATCTGGGACCTGTTCCCAACCCCTGATCATGTTAGTTGCCCTCCCCTCTCCCAGCCTCTCTCTTCCCCTCTCCCACCTCCTTTTCCCAGTGTCCCCCAGTTTTTTTCAATAAAGACAGAGTCAATGTTGGAAGAAACGTTATCTTTATTTTGTACATCAATAAGAAGGGGGGCTAGGGAAGGGTAAGTGGAAGGAGGTGAGGGAGGAATGGGGTACGAGCCCCCGATGGGGAGGACTGGGCTGGCTCTGCGGGCTTCTGGGGGTGGAAGCTCTCCTGCAGCCCCCCAATTACTCCCTCTCCCCAGATGGCAGCCTGCGGCAAGTGCAGCCGGGCTGATGGCCGAGTGGTGTGATGTGCCCAGTGTGGGCACTCAGGGCACTCCAAGCCAGAACTTCTTTGCAAGCGGGGCACCCCTTAGAACTGTGTGTCCGGGGTGGGGGTCGGGACCCTTTAAGCGCAGCCCTCGGCTAGCCTGAGACAGCATCTCCATGCTCTAAGTCCTCCTTTTATGCCCTGCCGGTACTGCTTCCGGCCATCCTTAAGCCCTGTTCAGAGTCCACTCAATGTGGACTTACTAGTTCGAACTAGCAAAACGCTAGTTCGAACTAGTTTTTAGTTCTAGATGCGTTAGTTCGAACTAGCTTAGTTCGAATTAACTAATTCGAACTAAGTTAGTTCGAACTAGCGCTGTAGTGTAGACGTACCCACAATGATCCCTTTTGGCCTTAGAATCCATTTTGGAAACACTGGTTCTCCTAGGGGCCCTCTAATGTGAAGGTCAAATGAGTGAAACAGGGAATCAACCACATCAGCTTACTGTCATTGTGGGACTCTCCTAAACAAGGGGACCAATCACCTAGCTGTTTAAGCCTGCTATTACCCCCTTGCAATAGCAGAGGAGTGCAAAGGGTGCAGATAAGAGCAAAGGATCTGGTTTGAATGAAACTCCTGACTCTGAAACCACTACAGGTTCAAGTACTTAAGCCTGATTCTGCTCTAGTTTACCAGGGAATAAATCCTTGAAGCATAATTCTCCCCTCACACCACTTCTACATGCTGACTTCAGTGACATTAATCAGTGAAAGACTATTGTAAAAGGAAAATAGTCACCCAGCTTCCAGAGTTGAAACTAGCAAATTCTTGCTTCTCCACAAACATAAGGGATACAGATTCTGCCTCACAGCATCATTGGTGCCTAATGGATCCAAGGCACGATTCTCCTATGAAGAAACACATATAAACAGGCATGAACACAGAGAAAATATTTACTTCTTGGGGTTTTTGATTGCAGTTTTAAAGTAGGAAGGATTCCACAGGATCTCTATCTCCAGATGCTGCCTGAGGAAAGAAAAGGAGACCAATGAAATGGCAAAGACCTGGCTAGTCATGTAATGCCTCCTCCACTTATGTGCCAACTTTCCTGATCAGTAGATGGGCCAGAATCACACAAGAACTTTAAAGGAAAGATGAGATGTTTGAAGTTAATGCAAAAAAAGTAGTCAGGGAAGGTATTGAAAGAGCATGGCCACCATGACAGGAGAGAATATCATAGGATATTAGCATAAACATTTTGCACAGAACTGGCAGGGTAGAGATGAGATGAGGAGATTGTAAAAGCTGAGATGACCAATGAACATAGCAAAACCACATTTTTATTTATTTTCATGCTGGTGCCATTTGAAAAGAAGTTACCAAGATACAGTGACTGAACTAAAGTTCCAAGAAGAGCATGAAACATACGAATTGCATAAACTGTATGCGCAGCACAGGCCTGCCACCTAATCGATCTCAATGGAATGTGTGTCGCCTATTGATCTGCTAGGCTGCCAGCACTGGACACCTAACTAGCTGGGGTGATGAGGTAATCAATTATCATGCAGATTGATCCACAGCACTTTGTCTAGGAAACTGACCATAAGAAATAGGAAATGAGCTGGTTCTTTCTAAGTGTGGTAGATATATAGATGTATTTCCCTTTGTACAGAATGGATTAGCTATGCAGTTTGCTATCTAAGTGCATGCCACATGTGAATGAATATTTTTGGAAAGCTCGAAAGAGAATTCAATAATAGGAATTTGTCTTGTATAACATAGGATTTGGCTGAGCTTACTTTTTTGCACTACGATTGCATGTGGTGTCCAGACATATTGATCATTCTCATTGCTATTCATCTGTCAATTCACAACAACATTACAGATCAAATAAGAGTTTTTCCACAGAATTTAGGGGTATCTAGTAGGAAGTGATTTTAATGTGAAAATATAACAGATTATGTCTGAGGCAGTATCAAGACTTGCTGGTACTTTAATGATCTGACAGACACCAAAGATGATGCAGGTAAAGAGACAGGTTCACTCGTAAACTGGTCCCACCACTGTAAGTCAGATTTACAATTGTGCTTTGTGTTCTTTGCACTCCAGCTCAACAGCCCTAGAATACTAGAAAATGTGACTAATGCTCTTTGAAATACCTTACCACTGAATATAAAGTCTCCTTATTTTGTTTGGCTTGTTTGAGTTTATTTTTACAAAAATTAGACTCCTTAAGACTTATGGTTCACTCTTTCTATTTGGGAATTCATAAATGTGTATGATACTTGGACTGCTGAACCAGATCACTGGCAACTGGATTATAACCCCACAGTCCTAATCCTTGTGAAGGGCATCATGCAGCCGCACTAATACAAGAGCGAGGTGGTGTAAGTGGTCAGGAATTTTCTGCCTGAATGATTTTCTGACCAAAAGGAATGTCTCACCAAAAATAAATAAATAAATAAATAAAATCAATTTTCCATGAAGAAAATTCAAAATATTTGAAAGACTTTGCAATTTTCCCCTGAATGTGATATTGACTAGAGCCTTCCTGCTCCACTCTTACGTATAAACTCCTCCTGAGCCCCAAACCCCTCCTGCACATAAACATCTGCAGCTCTGCTGCACCCAACTATCAAAAGCCTCCTGCATCCCACATCCAAGGAAGTCCATTGAGCTTCTAACTGCTGTACAGTCCTACAATCTGCCTCCTGAGAAGTCTCCCATCATCCCCATATACCAATTACTTTGGTTTTCACTTCAGCGTTATTTAGTATGTGGCAGCTACTATTCAGGGTTTGTCATTTTCCTTAAAATAGCAGGAAGGTGATGTCCACAGTGATGATTTGGGGACTCTTGGTCTACAACATATTGATTTTACAATCAAGAGCTACTGTGGTCACCTTTCTTATGTGGAGTATTTTATCTTTGATGCCCTCAAAAACTTAATGTGAAGTGCATTAGTGTAGTCATAATATTGTCATGAATGCAAGCTCGGTTGCATTGTACTTAACAGGCTTTTAAAACGTCCTTAGCAAAAATTAGCCTCTAACATTTTAATCTCACTACTTAGCATGACTACAGATACATTTCTAATAAAAATGCTCTTAGACTTATACACAATTTTATACACATTATGCCAAAGTACTAATATTAACCACGTATATTACAGTGGCTCCCTAAGAGTATACAATCAGATATAAGAAGCAGTTCCTTACAATTCACAACACAAAAACACTAAGAAGTGATACAGAAATGATACAGGTGCACACTGGAAATGTGACCGGACTTAAAGGAAAATCCACATCCACACAATCTATTATTAAACATATTCCCTGTACACAGGGATCATTATCCAGAAACAATAAATACTTCTCCAAATGTTTGCATCATCCATTGATGAATATATCTAGCTGATGTTTCCTACTTCACCTTATCACTTAAAAAGAAAATAGACAGCAAAATTCAACATAGAAAAATACTATGACAAAGTGGTACAACTAAACAAACCATGGCTCAGAGTTAAGGTTGCATTGTGAAGACAGATGTATTGTTTTGGAATGGGGAATAATGGATGAGATGCTGTGCTGCACTTCTTGGAGTAAGGAGAGAAGGGACAAGGATGGCTTTTCCTGGCAGCATGTAGGCATTTTGAGAAACTACTCCATGTTATGAGGGCCCATCCCAGGCTGTTAGGGGCAGCAGTTGTCACATAAAATCTCTATAGTGCTGTGCAGTGTGTGCTGGCCCCTTACCCTGTCTCTCCACTGACCTGTTCCCTGGTGACGAGAGAGTGCCTGCTTATGGGCTGACAAAATTGACACAATTCTTGTGCTATGTGGATTCACCACTGGCTGGCTATGTAGCTTCTATGAAGGATGAGTTATTACAGGGGCCATGCCAAGTGAAAAAGCTTATATCAGCTGCCCAAAATTACAACGTTCCCAATTTTTCCTTTCCTTCCTTTTACGTGCACAAGCTTTGTAAATGAAGTTACAGCTAGGCACATTGTAACCACTGAGCAAGCTCAACTGACTTTAGAAAGGAATTTTTGTTTGTTTGTTTTTGGTTTACGGAAGTTCTAGGTAGCTTTAATTTGTCAGGAAGTGTCAGATATGGAAAAGATGAACAGATCAGTTCACCCATGAGGCAAGTATCTGACAAGCTCTCATTAGTGATGGTTAGAGGAGAAGCAGGAGAAAAGCTGGATATTGCATAAAGGAGAAAACAAACAGTTAAAGGCTGGATTTACCTAAACAGTTGTAGTCCAGAGAATAGCATAATCCAAGAAGAGATAAAGGCACATATTGGTAATATTATACAAGCAATTAGTTCTGTCAACTTCAAAATAACAGATCAAGCAGAAAAATCAGTCTAAGAACTAATCTGTAACTGCACAAAAGCAGTGTCTTGATAGCACCTCTGAAACATGGCAGCTCAGACAGGACAGGAGGTTTTTATAGATGTTTCCGATAACTGACATCCACAAATGACTCTTACCGTGAATTAGTGAATATAACCCGCGGGTTGTTCATGTTTTTATTAACAATGCTCTCCTCCCACCCCTCCTTCCCCCATGGGGTATACATGTCCGCGTCTTATGCAAGTTGATTTTCACTCATAGTAAAAGAAGACAAGACCAACATAATAAAATCAGCATCTTCGATTTAATAATAATTTAATTTAATAAGAGCAACAGTGTTATTGTGTTTACTAAAATACAATAAAAGTTAAAACTTTACTTACTGTGAAGCTACTAAAAATAAATAAATATTAATACATACGATATTGCAGTTTAAAAAAAATCCATTCTACATATTGTCATAAAATAAATAGTAAATGCTGCATGCTGAATAAGTTTATTCTGCATCACTTGAGTCATAACTAGCATCCTCCTCCTCAGCATCTGAGTTTTCAAAACCATCAAAACTTTCATCATACTTGCTGTCTTGAAAGACATCTATAACCTCAGCTAGGTATGCTTCGGTGACAGTTGAGGTCTGTGATCCTGTGTCAGATTCACTGTCGTAGTTGCATTCAGAGCTAGACAATTTGACTTCCGGAAGAATTTCACATTTACAGAATCCATTGCAAATAGTAGCCGGTGTTAGTCTTTTCCAAGCTGCCAATACCCAGCTTGTTGCACGTAAGTTGCACGGTGCTGTCGACCTGCCGGAGTGGAGGTGTGCTCCCCGTTTGTCATCCAATTGTCCCATTCTTCATGGATGAAGCACTTGAATGAGTGGTTGTCAGCTATATCAAACAGTTGCAACTTGCAGGTCAATCCACCTGGAATTATGGCGATATGTGCTCCCACGGCGTTGATATGTTTTTGAACCAAAGTTTCTTTATAGGCAGCCAAGGCATCTAAAAGTAGCAGAGATTTGGGATTAAAAACCCCACCTTTTCATGCACAAAAGCATCTGTCTGTCCATGTCTTCATCACCGCGGTGTTCATCCAGCCCTTTTTGTTACAAACTACAGAAATGCCAGCTGGTAGTTTTTCTTGAGGCACGGTCACCCTTTTAAAAATTACCATCGGTTTTAAATTTCGCATCACCTGTCATGCATGCCAATACGACCATAAAACAGGTGAATCCATGGCCTGTGGTTGCTACATTGACTGTCCTCACTCCAGTTGCTGCAACAGATCGAGTTGAGGGTATATCGAAGGACATGGGCACCTCGTCCATGTTAATGACGTTATTTGGTTTTAGGCACAGCTGGTTAATTTCTTTATGGACAAAATCTTTGAAATCATCCATCTACTTCTCCCATTCGTCAGGAAGCCGTTGCCCAACACTTGACCGTGCCTGAACTGAAAGGTTGTTTCATTTCATAAATTTGTAAACCCAATTACCTGAGCCTCTGTGAAAATCATCGATTTTCATCTCCATAGCCATAAGTTGAGCCTTGAGCTTTATGGCTACCGTTGACACCACACGTTGGCTTGCTCTCTGTACAAGAACCCACTTCACCAGGTTTTCTTCTAGATTTGGCCACTTGGCTTTCTTTCCTCAGCATGCTCTTTTCTGAGGATTTAATTTCTCAATCTTCACCACTTCCTTTCTCCACTCGTGAACAGACTTCGTAAAATCATGAGTGGTGTGGAGAGGGCCGATAAAGAAAAGTTATTTATTAGTTCCCTAAATAGAAGAACTAGAGGTCACCAAATGAAATTAATGGGTAGCAGGTTTAAAACGAATAGAAGAAAGTTCTTCTTCACACAGCGTGTAGTCAACCTGTGGAACTCCTTGCCAGAGGAGGCTGTGAAGGCTAGGACTATAATAGAGTTTAAAGAGAAGCTAGATAATTTCATGGAGGTTAGGTCCATAAAAGGCTATTAGCCAGGGGATAAAATGGTGTCCTTGGCCTCTGTTTGTCAGAGGCTGGAGAGATATGGCAGGAGACAAATCGCTTGATCATTGTCTTCGGTCCACCCTCTCTGGGGCACCTGGTGCTGGCCACTGTCAGTAGACAGGATACTGGGCTAGAAGGACCTTTGGTCTGACCCAGTACGGCCGTTCTTATGTTATGACTTTTCATTAATGGAAAATGTTCTGCCTCCTACTCTATTGCCATTTTCTTTTGCATATGTAACAACAGATAATTTAAAATCAGCTGTATATTATTTGTGCTTAGGCATCTTTACAAATATTTTGTTGGACTATATTTGTTATAAACTGAAGAAGTTTTAAAACGTTATAGTTGGTAGGTCTTTTATACCGGTAATAGGGTAATGCTCATTGCTCAACGGTCTTAGCTGTGGTTCATTACCGGTATAACAAGACCCAGTATTATCCGGTGACGTCATAATCTTCAATTTTTATAGCTGACAAGTGGCAATCACATCAAAGACCACCTTTTATGAAGGCAGCAGAAGTCTCTGCAGGTTATGTACGTCCGCGGGTAATCTAATTTTTTTTTTTTTAAACATGATAGAAAAACTGCAGGTAATACATGAGTGAATCTTACACAAGGATGTGTGTTATATTTGCTAATTTACGGTAATTGTCTGGTTTTTTTTTTTACTTGGCCATATCATCTAAGAAGCTAAGTGTGAAAATGTGGATTAAGTTTTCATTTGCCTTTGCAACTTAAAAAACAAACTGTGTGTGTTTCTGTGTAGTTGAGAAATACCGCCTCATGAGAAATACTGCCAAATGGCAATTTTAATAAAAGAGAGAACTTATATATACTGGATTCAACCCTGCACTGCACTAAGCACTCTGGCTCCAGTTCAGGAGACCACTTAAGCTTATTCTTAACTTACTGTCGTAACATTTTGCAAAGGCTAAAATATACATGATCAAGTTTTACTATATGGTTACAGTTAAATCAGTAACAACTCCATAAGTAGTGTAGCCTAATGGAGAAGACTCAGGGAACCTCAAATCTAGGCCTAGTTTTGTCAATGGCCTGCTTCGTTACCTTGGGCAAGCTTCTTCACCTCTTTGTGAATTAGTTCATCTACAAAGTGGGTATAATGATACATAACTCTTTTATGAAATGCTCTCAGGTACTAATGAAGGATCTATATAGGACTTAGATATGATTTATTATGGACAGTTATATCAGAAAAAAAGTGCTTATACCAGTACAGCATATTTCCTTTAGAATATGAAGATACATTTTTACTAGTATACTGTATCCAATTAATATACTTGTACTGCTTTAAAACCAACAAAACACATACCTGTAACTGAGAATAGTGATAGAAATTTAGCCGTGTTAGTCTGGTGTAGCTGAAACAAAAAACAGGACTATGTAGCACTTTAAAGACTAACAAGATGGTTTATTAGGTGATGAGCTTTTGTGGGCCAGACCCACTTCCTCAGATCAAATAGTGGAAGAAAATCATCACAACCATATATACCAAAGGATACTATTTAAAAAAATGAACACACATGAAAAGGACAAATCACTCCCCCCCAACCTCCCTTCTATTCTGAAATTTGATTTGTCCTTTTCATATGTGTTCATTTTTTTTAATTGTATCCTTTGGTATATATGGTTGTGACGATTTACTTCCACTATTTGATCTGAGGAAGTGGGTCTGGCCCACGGAAGCTCATCACCAAATAAACCATCTTGTTAGACTTTAAAATGCTACATAGTCCTGTTTTTTGTTTCTGCTGTAACTGAGAGTTACACTAGTTTAAACTTTCTAGCACAGAACAGATTTAAGACATTTCGTTGTTTGTTGTCCCAGACTCAAGTAATTTTAAATGGCTGTTCAAATGTCTCTCCACCCACTTCCACAGTATCAATATAGATTAGAACAGAAGTTGTTTATATGCTTAAGATGTACATTTCCATACCTTAATATATTTGGATTTCTATTAAATTTAACCTTAAATCAATAATCTGGATTATAATACTTAATATTTAATTACTACTCTGAACACAAAAGGAACCAAGAACAAATGGTGTAGTTTCTTATCTGACAGCCCCCAAGTCTCCTTAGCCAACACCAGATCCAAAAACTCACTCTCTCTAGTTTTTCCCAAGGTCACACCTGTGCATACAGGTTCCAGCTTGGCTTCTTGCCCTCTCTCTTTTCCTGTTTGTTCTAAATTGTGTGTTCTTTCATCTCTCTCTCTCTTTCACACAGACACACACACACACACACACAGTGGGTTAACACATACCTTTTGCCTTAAGTCCAGGTTTATGCTTACAGTTGTTAACTGAACAGTGACAGGCTTTTTAATCTCAGTGGGATTTTAACTCAACTTGTAACAAAATTTTACCTAACACATAACCATATAACACCCCCACACACAAGTTCTCTCCCCCTCTTGCATCCCCTACATTGATCTGCTTACATACACACAAATATACAAGCACATACACTAGTTCCACTCCCCCACATCCTTTCTTGAATAGATCTAATGAAATGGTGAGCTTGTGACAGTAAATATTTAGCACCAATGGTCATTTGTCACTAATTTTCTTAATTCATCTGTTAGCAGAAGCTAAATATCTCACAAAAAATTGCTCTACTGCAAAATGGCCACCATATCCTTTTGTTCCCTATGAGAATAAAGCTAAACTGCCCCATGATTTAAGGAGGCAGAGATGCTGTGCTCCACTGAGAATAATATGAAAGAATCCTTCCCAAGAGAGCCAGCAAACTTCAGGCAATTGTGGCATCACTCCCATGGAGAGAAGGAGGATAGAGCAGCCCAAAGGGCTGTCACTTGCTGAATAACTACTAAGCCTGCATACCTGGCCTTTGGGGTGCCCCTCCACCTTGTTCTGCAGTCAAACCCTCCAGAGATGACAGAGTTGGGGTCACAACCCACCTCAGAGCAACACAAACATTAAAAGCAGCTCAGCTCTAGAAAGTCTCAGTACCAGGGACCTGACACAGATTTCAGGTACACAGTGGGACCAGAACCCAGTTAAATCTGCTTGTAAGTTATCTGCCCCTTTTTTGAATTAAAGAAAAATATGCTCAATCATTGTTCTCCAAGGCAAGAATTATTTACACTTGGTTTATTAATAAACAAAACTGATTTTATTGAGTATAAAACTGTAGGATTTATGAGGTTACAAATAATAGCAGACAGAAAAAGTAAATTACTAATCAAAAATAAAAAAACAAAACACACCACCTATGCTTAATACTCAAAGAACCCTGCTACATGAAATTTCTTTCCCTAGCAGTAGTTCTAATCTTTTCTCACTAGCTGGGAAGCTTCCCGAATTGTGCCTGATCCTTCTTATTGGTCAGTTCCAGGTGGTTGTAGCAGGCATCTTAAATGGTAAATAGGAGTGTACTGGCATTTGGCAACAGCCCTTATTGTCTTGTTTTCCACCAATATCTAGATTTTGCCCAAGGGGGAGAGGGGGATCCTTTGTGTTCAGTTCAAACTTTTTTCACCTTCAATGGAAAAATACAGTGTCCAAGATGGGTTCCAGCATCAGATGACTTGGCTATATCTCTTGGCAAGATCAATTACAGTCCAGAGTCACAGGAAAAATAAGACTATTCCCAGGTCATTGTCCCAAGTACTGTACAAGACTATAAGTTTCCTGAGCGCTATTAATGGCCCTCACTTAGCATGTCTAGATTAGTAAACAGGTTTATACTTCATAATTCTAACTTCAAATACAGGAATGATACATGCACACAAACGAAATATACACATTCAGCAGATTGCAACTTTCAAATGATATGTTATATGAAGTATTTTGCATAAAGCATATTTGAGTCATGTCATATTCCTTTTCATAAGCATATTTCAATAAAGAATATGGAGTGCATTGACATACCCTGATTTAAGTACAACTCAGTCCAACTTAAACTATGGAACTTTATTTGACACTTCAGCATGAATGTATTTTAAAAGCTTATCCTGTTTTAAATTATGGAGACACAGCAATTGGTTTAAAAGGTCACTTAAAAAATTAGATCTATTTCAAGCTGATTTTTTTAAAATGTTCTCCAAACAATCAAAAAATGTTAGGCATTCTGGAGTGAATCTATTCCTTATTGAGGGGAAAATAAATAGATGCTGAGTCAGAGTCTTTTCTATTTTTATTTTACTCATACACAGGACCAAGTTCGACTGTTTGATATGCTCATGCAATTTGTATTGAAGTCAATCAGCATGATAAACACATATCCAAGGACTGAATATGACTCAGCGCTATTATTAATGTTTTTGATGAGAAATGTAAAACATGCTGACCAGTAGATACATTTCCAGAGCTGCAGCAAGAAAACAGCGCTGTCTACAAGTTCCAGCTGGACTGTACATGTCCCCAACTGCATGGCAAATCTGTGCATCTTAACTCCACATTTTGTTATTTAAAAAAAGCCTGATCATATCCTGGTATCTGTGGTTCACTCATTTAACACAAAGGAAGCAATTACAAACTATTACATCTGACAGTTTTGTGCTTTTGGGACCATAGACGAGCCAGCTGTGCTGATTAGAGAAAGTTAAAATATATATATGAAATTTAGTCCCACTCTCTGCATGAATCATTTGCAAACCAATCCTGATTTCTGAAAATTAGATTCATTATTGTCTAGTATACATTAAATAGCATGAAAGAATAATTGCTTATCTTGGGGTTCATAAATTTCTCACATTGGCTATTCATGCTTTGTGACTGGTTACTGCATGATTTCACCTCCTGACTGCATGACTGAAATATTTTTCCTGGGAAAATAGTGAGCAGATAGTTTGTCATGGACGTCATAGAGTCTCTGGCATTCTGGAAGCTTTGACTTCTTACATGGGTGATGTGGCTAGTCCAGGGCTGCTTGATAGATGCCATGTGGACTGCTGGCAGGGGCAGTCTTGGTCCAGTAGGACCTGTGGAGGTTGGGGTGGAGACAGCGCATGAGGTTGCCTGGCCACACCTCAGCCTCGGAGCTGAGGGAGGGACACGCTGCCACTTCCAGACAGCTGCACAGAACCTGGTAGGGAACCTGCCATCCCTGCCAAACCCCATCCTTCAAGCATCCATGGTGCCCCCTGGGCATCCCTCCCCCAAATTAGTGGTCAACAGGTCACAGGCTGTGAATTTTTGTTTACTGCCCATGACCTGTCCATTATTTTTTAGTAAAAATAGCCATGACTAAAACAAAGTCTTAATAATGAATAACTAATAAACACTTATTTATGGAAGAATAACCTTGCATATATGCAAATTCATCCAAAGAACAAGCTTTGTGCAAGCAAAAATGACCAAGTAGTAATAAAACGGGCAATCAAAATTTGTTGGACGAGTGGTTTACAAGTCAAAGTTTGTTAAGAGTTTGTAGCATTCAACTGCTTTTAATGAAGACTCCCCATGTTTTCTTTTTAATTACCACAAGCACCAAGATATCCATTCAGCATCCCTATTCAAGTAAGCGCATTAAGAATGCCTTTTAACTTGAAAAAAATGTATTTAAGCACACACTTAACTTTAAATACACTTAAGTCAAAAGGTATTCTTAAAGTTAAAAATGTGCTTAAGCATTCTCTTGAAACAAGGCTTCACTCACCTAGGACTTGTTCTCACGGGGGGAGGGGGAGTTGTGTTCTTACCACGTGGTGATAAATACAGGTTAGAAACCTAATAAAGAGCAGTTTGTTGTTTTATTGTGAGTTTGCAGATTCCAGTGAAGATGACAAGTGGGTGTTCAAAAGAAGACACACTGCAATAGATTTATTATTTTATATCTTTGACACTTCTGCTCAGTGCCATAGCTAACTGTACATGCAAATAAACTAACTCACTTTGGAGATGCTATTAGAGAAAAATATCTAATATAGATTTTTTTTTTTTTAGTGTGCTAATTGTGATACAAGGTTCAGCAGTAATTGAGGAGATTCTATTTTAGTGATTGTTCAGCTATGGATTTTGTTCACTTTTTTTGGTAGGGAGTGGTTGGTGCAGTTTTGCTACTGATTGTATGAATTATTACTTGTCATTGTAGCACCATGAGTCAACTAAGTACCGCGAGATGCTAGTTCATGCCATTGCTCACATAGCAAATCCATCGAAAACAAAACAATTTGGGTGCAAAGTTAACTCATGTCACCCATCACATGTGACTACATATATAAAGTAACTCTTAGCTTGAAATATTGTTAAAGAATTCTCACATTGTAAATACAATGAGCTTCGTAACACAATTTCCCCCAAAAGTGGCATTAAGATTTTTTTTTTACTTGGGAAAAAATTTGTTTCAAATTGTGATTTTTTTTTTAAATCAGAAGTCTGCTTTTTTTCAACTTTAAAATTTGAACAGTGCAAAACTTTATGAAAGTATTTAAAAAGTAACATATTCTATGGTACCACATCCACACAGTCATATGGGAAAATTGTGGTCTCCTTAAATCCAACAACTGAGCGAAAAGGGTAAAAAAGGGTTAAAAAAACTAAAACATTACAGTATACTGTATGCAGTATGTACAATAAAAAGGGTTAAGAACACTTTATATACAGTATATACTGTATACAGTATATACATAACCAGTTTATAGTACCTCCTGATACTCCGGCATATCTGATAATCTGGCACCACCTAAATTCCATAGGTTCCGGATTATTGGAAGTCTACTGTATATCATCTTCCCATTACCACCAAGATTTGGTCCCTGGTTGAACTTACGACAGCCTTATGACTGATCTAAGATCCAGGAGCAGGGAACAGTCTCAAAATGGTTTTTTGTTTTTGTTTTTTATTTTTTTGCTCCCAGGAAGATTGATTAAAAATAAGCTACATTGCAACAATGTCCCCTAAAAAAATGCCCTGTGTTATAACTCCCAGAAGTGTCAGTTACACCAGCAGTTCACCAACAAGTGAGTCCCAAATGACTTAACTGTCCAGATTTATGAACCCTTTGCACTCTTGAAGCAATGCAAGGGGGCTATAGATGGGGTTAAGATCTGAACTACTCATTCTTAAAGGGTTTGTTAATTTTCAAACATATCAGATACTTACTTCCAGTTAGTGAAAGCATAAGAAAGCTATGACTTTAAAGGGTTTAATAAAGCACTTAGTATTCTTTTTAAAACGTAAGTCATTAAAGGGTTATGATACACAGCATCCTAAAAGTGTTATAGGCAGATTCCATTTAGATCATCAAAGTGCATCTGTGCATAGCTTCTTGCGGTTATTTAATTATAGGCGAGTATCCCTACACTGCAAGGGCCATATTTCAGAACTGGTTCCTGTTTCTCAGCGCAAGAGAGAATTTTGATCAGGTATCTATTATATCTTTGAGTGCAGCATCTCTCGCCACATCCTTTGTGGCCAGTTCTCTTAAACTCATTTTCCCTTGTACCTTCCAGTAAATTTGCATCTTCCATGTATACATGCACAAAACACCTTAAATATAAACAAATCCTAAAATAAAGCCTATGTAGACTTCTACCCCCTCCTCCCCCCACATAATAGTAGCTCTCTCAGAAAAGGCACTTTTGTAAATGTCATTTAGCACTGGAATCAGTCACAGTACATACCATTTAAATAAAACAAAGTGATTCCTGAGAGTCGTGGTATTTCCAGACATACAGGGTAAACATGCAGTTTTATTGGTGCATGGATTAACTGTCAGGCAATACTACAGTTAAGCAATACAAGAAAATTCTATAGTTGTAGCTGAGAAGGAAGGAAATGAGATTTTAGCATGAATGTGGCCAATTTTCTTTGAAAATAACAATAAAGTATGATCTCCTAAAAATATTTGACCAGGGAATTATTTTCTGCTTAATAAAACATAACTAAATATGTTTCAATTTCTCCAGATAGATATGGTTTATATATGGGGGGGGGGAGGCAGGAATTAATAGGAATATCAAAGATGTGCTGAGAAAAGTGCCCTGATTAAACATTTTTTGACCTCTAAACACTCTTCCTATGCATTTCCTGCAGCACTTTGGCTATTAGTCAACCAGTTAACGGTTCCGTCTGCAGAAATGCAGATGTTAGATTTATAAATATCCAAATCAGTGCTGGGTTTTGAGATGTCATGCTGATTTAATTGCTGCTCATAAAAGACAAAATTCACCTCTGGGGCCAGATGCTCTGGCCTACTCTTCAACCTGTGCATGACTCCTGAGGAACAAAGGGAGCAAAAAGCAGCCACAGCTTTGCAGAGGGAGATTTCCTCAGCATTCCTACAACCAGGATGGTCTGCTACTATACCATGCCCTGGAGCCACGGGGGCACATTGGAGGGCATGGGCAGCGTGGCTGGAACGTGTTGTAAGAGATATTTCTCAATGGCACTTTGATTGTTGTAGGCTGCCCATAAGCTTCTCTAAGCTACACAAGGATGGGGGCCAATACACAACTGGCTTGAGTATCAGCCAGCTGAAAATGACTCTTTTTGGCTCTGTTATTAGCCCTTGTGCAGAAGTTAGTGCAAAGCCCTTCACATCCCTTAATCTTTAAATGAGAACAGCATGGATGGTCAGCTCACAGGGCGGCCATCCAGTGCTGTTTACATGCCACGTGAGTTAAAGAAAAGCCTCTGTGCCACTCCACAGAGGCCACTACTGCAGACCACTTTGGAGGAAGAGCTATGGACATGAGAACGGCCATATTGGGTCAAATCAATGGCCCATCTAGCCCAACATCCTGTCTTCAGAGTGGCTAGCATCAGATGCTTCAGAGAGAATGATCAGAACATGGAAATTATCAAGTGATCCATCTGCTGTTTCCTGGTCCCAGCATCTGGCAGAGACTAGGGATTACCAGAGAACAGTGTTGTGTTCCTGACCATCCCAGCTAATAGCCACTGATGGACCTGTCCTTCATGAACATATCTAATTCTTTTTTGACCCCAGTTATATTTGTTGGCCTTTGCAACACCCTCTGGCAGTAAGTTCTACAGGATGACTGTGAAGTAATATTTCCTTAAGGAAATTATAAATTGGCTGCCTATTAATTTCATTAGATGACTCCTAGTTCTTGTATTATGTGAAGAGGTACATAATTTCATATTAACTTCACACTTATCAGTATGGATACTGATTTTCATCTGCCATTTTGTCACCAAGTTTAGCGAAATCCCATTGTAACTCTTCAAACTCTGCTTTGGACTTACAAAAGTACTCCAAAATTATCTGTAAATTTTGCAATTTCACTGGCTAACCCTCTTTTCCAGATCACTTATACAGGAGTGAAAACAACTTGAATTTCTTACAGGTGCTTTTCCTATCACAACCCACTCCCTCTTAGGGCAGGCATATGCCGCCTTAAGAGGCTTTTTTTCTTCCCCGCTTATTTTCTATTGTAAAGTGTGCATCTGACACAACAGACTAATCTAATAAGGGTGGGGGAAGTTGTCCAAATATTTGTTAATATACTCAATATGAACCTGCTTTATTTCAGCAATGGGATCTGTCTCTGCTGTCTATGTGGGTGAGGCCCAGATAGTGCTGCTACGTCACATCAGACCAGATATGAAGTAAAAACTGAAACCTGAAGAGGATTTGTAACATAATGTAAAATATATGTAATTAAAGCAATAACTCTGGTTTTCTGTTATGCAGTTTCGTTCCCTTTGGAGTATGTACGCTCATGTTGGGAGGCTTAGAGAAGAGGGGCTGGTCACATGTGGGCAAACTGCAGGAATCTGAGCTGTGTGTCTGTAGGGAAGGAGCAGGAGTCAGGGCAGGGGGTTAGGAGTGGGGGAAAGGGGCAGGAAGCTGGCGTTATGTGGGCAAGCTACCCGAGTCATGGCGGGCTGGGGGTGAGTGGATGAGCTGCAGGAGTCAGAGGAGGGGGCGGGGTGGGGAAGATGCAGGAGGCAGGGCAGGGGGACAGTGCAGAAGGGCTCTGGGGCCAGGTTACCTACTTTACCTGGGCTTTTCCCAGGAGCCACTGGCAACAGCGCATGCCAGACATTGCACATATGTATGTGCACCAAGGCATGTGCAAATGTGCAACACCAGTTGAAACAAAACCTAGCCGGGGCACTCTGCTAAACAGCTGGGCAGCATTTGAATCTCTCCTGAGTGGCCACACAAGCACACGGGTTTATAGGGAAATCTGGTCAGCACCATAGTCACCTGCCAGTTTCCAGAGCCCGGAGTCAAGCCGGAGTTGGGGATGGGGTCCGAGTCAGGAATGGTAACTGAGGACTGGACATGAGATGTAAGGGCATGAACTGAAAGAGAGGGAAGGATCATGCAGATCTAAAGCATAGCGTAAACAGTAGCAATGGGAGAGGGAGGGATGAGGCAGGAAGCAGGAACAAATTCGGGTGTGGGAGGAAAGCACAAATGGGGCCTAATGTAGTCACCAAAGTAAATCACTTTGTCACTTAAATTTCCTGTGTCTCCCTCCAACTTCAATAGCTTAGTTGGCCCAATTGGTGGAACTAGGAAATCCTCCAATTAGAGCTCCCGTGGGTAGTGCATTAGCTGATGCTATAATCCTAGTGGTTTCTCAACCCAATAGGTTTTAGCAGACATTGGGTGAAGGCCAGGATGCAGCGGCTACCTGGGGACTCCGAAGCCTATGTTCAAGACCCAGGATATCACACCTTGACCACATTGTTTCTGACACCCTGAAAGAATTCCAGCAAATTAGAGAAGCATGATTTCCCTGTGCATATGCCCCGTCATATTGTGTTCATTAATGGTCTGATACGTCTGTTCTTCACTGTAGTTTGAACCAGTCTGCCTGGCACTGAAAAATGGAAAAGCTAGGAGTGGAAATTAGGGTGGGCCCTGACTTTCTGGTGAACTGGCAATAACAAATTGTACTAGCTCAGCTTCTCTTCCAATGCCCTGTCCTCTGAATAGTCCTGCTTCCCAGATACAGGGCTTTACTTGCAAAGCTAGGCACCCACATGGGGTGGCTCAGAAAACTGCAAGGCAGAGCTGCTGGAGTTTAGCTTTCTGAAGGAAAAGCAAGCTCCCCACCCTGGATTTGAGGGCCACTGTGGCAGCACTGCACGTCTGCTCAGAATTGGGCTGGTGACAACCCACCCGGGCTTTGCCGCTGGTACTATAGCAGCGCCCTACCATCACATTACTTTTGGTTTTACCCCTTTTTCCTTGCCTAGAAGCTTTCAACAAATCTTTCTCCTATCTCAGTTCAAGTGTATACATTTTTATACATAAAGCAATGCCTCATCTCCGTTCCCCCCTGCCTGTCCCTCTCATGCAAGCTGTAGCCTTCTAAACTGATATTCCAGTCATGTGTATTATCCCACCTAGCCTGTGACATCAACTATGTTTTAGTTGTGTTTGTTTACTAGAATTTGAGTTCTTCCTGCTTATTTCCCATATTTCTTGCTTTAGTAGACAACTAAGATATTCATTTGATTGCCTTCCCCAGTTCTGTCTTGTCTCCCATTTATCTCTGCTATAACAGCACATGCTCCCAGCCCCCCCTCCCCCCCAAAAAAACCAAATTCTGACCTTTGTCGCAAATCTCCATGTTTTTGACTGTGGGCTTTGTTCACCTACCCCCATCGAACCTAGTTTAAAGCCTTCTTCGCTAGGCTGGCTAGTACGTATCCAATATGTTCTTCCCCTTCCTCAACAGGTGGGCTTAATATCTGCTTAGCACTACTTCTTGAAACAGCATCAATGTCAAGGAAACCGAAGTACTCCTTGAGACACCATCTTTGCATCCAGACATTCACCTCCAGGAAGCAATTCTGGGCCCCATCTCTTGACTGGGAAGATCAAAAGAACATCAATTATTCTCCGAACTCCTTCACCTGTATCCCCAGAGCCCTGTAGTCACTTCTGATCTGCTGAGGATGATACTTTACAATACCATTAGGACCCACATGGCTGGGCAGCATGGGGTAGTAGTCAGAGGGCTGGATGGTCTTCAACAATCCCTCTATAACATCTCAGATATTGGCCCCTGCCAGCCAGCATATCTCCCGCCATGCCAGGGTGACAGATGCTCTTCTGTCCCACGTCAGAAGAGACTTACATTTTCTCCTGGGAGTGATGACTGCAAACCTCTGAGCCTTGGGGGTACATGGCTTCTCCTCCTGCACCTCTAGGGGTTATTACTCATTTCTCATTATGCCAGGGCAGCATAATGGTTATCCATCACCATGGCTGGTGGGTTGGCCAGAAGGAACCTGCTGCCAGGGCTCTCTCTGTAACAGCCATCTCTTCCTTACCCTGTGGTGTGACAGCAATCTGCTGTAGCTCAATAGCTTCCTCAGCCTTGGATGTCTACATATGAACATTCTTGAGAAATTCCTCATTGGCATGGATTCTCCTCAGCCTCACCATAGCTCCTCCTATAGCTCTCCTACCTACTTCCTATAAATAATATCAAAACCCTCTTACAGCACACTTCAGAGACACACAAGTATGCCTTCACTCCCAATAGTCTACTCCCTAAAAATAGGCATGTGGCATTGTGTCCACCACCGACTGCAATAGTTTCAATGCCATTCATCACCATACTACTGTAATAAAAATGATGACAATCCTACCAGCCTGAGTTGAAGGACTGTGAAGTAATTATATGCAATGCAACTTCAATAAAAGACATCAGAGGAATGTGGAAGGGGAGACGAGGATATTGTGAAGAATGGAATCCCTTTCATTTGCTGACATCCAGCAAAAATTACATATATTCAGTATGAGGCACTCGGTGGGTAAGATATTACCTTTTATTGGAATAACCGATTGGTGAGACAATGTTTGGCACTTACACAGAACTGAAGAAGAGATCTGTGTGAACTTGAAAGCTTTTTCCCTCTCACCAACAGAAGTTGGTCCAATAAAAGATATTAGAAAGGCAAGTTTGGTAGAGCTGGCACAACCACTGCTGCAACAGCATTACATACATGTATTCAGTCAAGCTTGCGTTCAGATTTACCGACAAATTTCCCTCTTTCCAGGGGTACAGTGATCAATAGGCACCTTCTGAAAGAGACTGAGTCTCACTAGAGACAGAGGGAACATAACTATACTAGAAAGACTGATACACAGCCATGAACTGTCGGGCAGTGGTTTGTTAATTGTTTCCTCTGCCTTTCCATCCACTGATGCTGAAATTACAGAGCTGCTAGCTAGGGCAACTCTGTCCTGAGAAAGCAGAGACCCGACAGGATGCAAAGCTTTCCCATGCTTTTCTGTACCATTGCTAAAAATGTTGTCACCCAACCTGCTCTTGCGGCAAAGCTGTTTTAAAGCTGTTTGAGTGAATTCTCTCACTAATAGCTAGTGTCAGCAATAGTCATTTTTCTAGGTTATATAGGGCACTACCAAATCAGAATAATAGTCTTCACTACTGCTGCTGCTAACAAAGCAGTGTTTTTGTGAAGCAGACATTTGGTCACTACGAATTGGACTGAGACCATAAATTCATATTAGAAAGGTGCCAAACAGCCCTTGGAAGTTAACCATATTTGGATTCTGCCAGTCTGGCCTGGGTTTTAGCTGATGTCATGTTACCCATGGCAAGAGTCACTTAATCTAATGATTTTTTCTGAAGTTTAATATCACCTACTTTAAAACACATATCCCTCCACCCCTACCCTATAGATCATTGTATTATTATAGCTTCTTTAAACAGCATCATGTTTTAAATTAACACTAGGTGTCACAGTCACTGCTCATATAAGCAGGTGCAATGCCATTGGCTTTTACACACTGTGTTCCTATTTATGCCAGTGGTGGATTCGGCCTCATATGTATTATTTGCCACAGTGAACACCAATTAGAACCAGTGGGCTTGCAAGCGTGGGGAGGGACAGATGATCAATTCTGAGTGCTTTCCAAAATCAGAATACAGCAAGATGGAGAAAAGAGAGCAACTGCTATGTGACTAGGAAATTGCAGTTTTTATCAAGTAGATTTTGTGTGTATACAACATACTACTTTAATTCACAAGTGTCCACTTAATTCCTGTTTTAGAAATAATACTGATTCCAACACTAGTCTCCATTTCAGGAAACGTAGAATATCCTAACAAAGCACTGCTCCCACATAAAAAGTTTTAAAAAAGATTATTATAGTAATCAAACTAAAAAAAAATCATACTGACAGCATCTCCAAATAGAATGTCACCATGCTGTGAAGTCTCTCACTGACAGTCATCCACTTACTCCAGAGATGGAGTCATCTGTTCGTTGTGCTAGCCCAAACCATGATACTTTTCAGTGGGTTTAATTCTTACTTATCCTCAGAGAAAGCTTTCCTTTAAAAGACTACTCAAATCATGTCCTATAAAATGCATGGACGAGTCCACTTGCTTTAGCATGAAGCAGAAATTCATGAACTGAATGCAGGAATTTCTTCTGTGCTAAAGGTCAGTATCAGATACCACAGACTGCATCCAAGCTCTGGATATTTGTCAAAAAATTGCTCAGATAGGTTTGCTATCTACTTATACTAGCTAGTCCTGACTCATCTGCAACAGTTGAATGATCTTTCAGTGCCACATGAAAACTGAAATCCATGGGACAAGCTCTCTTCAATCATATTGTTTTTCATGTGTCATGAGGACATTGTAATGGACTCAGCTAAGGTACACCTTTTTTTGTGAAGTAGTAGGAATGTCAAGTTTTTGCAGACGTTTCAATTCTGATCTATGTCCTGAAGGTTGTATCATGTTGTATGAGTACTAAACCACATATTTACCTCACATGCAATAATACAACATAAAGCTGGGGATTGTACTCGGTTAATTTATTCTATGAGCTTAGCCCTTTTTCCTGATTGTGAATTATCTACAAATATTATTTTAAATAAACAATTTCTGTACTTGTATATTGGGCTCACCTAAAAAAGTTAATTCCCACTCTAGAAATAATACTGATTCCAATACTATTCTCCATTTCAGGAAACATCACCTAAACAGGTTCTGCCTCACCGCTGGCCTAAAAATGGAATCTATTTATTAAAATGTGGCTCCTGTAATTGTGGGATGAATAATTTGCGTGAATACGTTTGAGTCCTTAAACTGTTCACAGAAGAGTTGCTACCAGAAATTTTGTTTTTCATTAGTTATTCACACCATGTGGTCGATTACCTGAGACAGAGGGCACTGTTTCTATTCCCCTAGTGGACAACTTACATTTTACAAGTAGGAAGAGTCCCTTTTAAACATCTGTCCTTTAATACTCAGAGTTCTTTGACACACAGTCCACACAAATAATAAAATGCTTTTCAGAAACGTCCATAAGAGCCCTAGGGGTACACAGAGACCTGTGATTGTTCATGCTGCTATTCGTGACACGTTTGCTTTATGTGAATGCTCCTGCCACTCAAACCTTGCTATTCTGAATATTAACTAATAAAAAGGAGTCATAATCAGCAACCTGTCAGTCTATGGATTGTTTTAACAAGAATTTTACAGAAACATTATGATTCACCCAGCTCTAAGAAGTACTGTATATTACAGAATATAATGCCTGCTGACCATTTCAAGTCTTTGTCTTAATTAAATGTTCAATTCCTTTTCAGCAAAATTTAAACAAAATCAAGGTTCAGAAAGAAGCAACACCAAGTACATCCCATACTACTATTTAGGCAAAGCCTCTGTCTACCTATACAGAAGTTTTTCCACTCTTTATACTAAACAGGAGTCACAAAACTATGATGGAATAAAAATGCACTTGGGTAATACAAACTACGAATCTGTGCAAAGTTTATGTAGTTACTAGCATGACAGGTAGATCCAATATTGTCTAGGTCTGGCCCACTTAAGATCTAGTAACTGCCCATGTACCACACACTAAAATGTAGCAATTGTTTACATTCATCATGCAAATATGACAAGAACAAATACTATTAATTCAACTATGCAGCTCATTATGATTAAATATTTATCTTTAGAAACCTTCTTGATTAATGGCCAATGCTTTGTTAATCATAAACATAGTAAACAGGAGAGAAAGTCAAAAGGGAATACAATCATGCCTTTATTCACTGTATATACCCACGCTTTTGCAACCCCGCTAGAACAATGAAGTATTTAAGAAATACACAGAAGCATGGGAAACCCATGAGAAAAATCAGCAGTGGTGCTTATGCAAGTAGCAGTCAGACATCTGACAAGAGAGTAAGAGAGAGGTCAAACAACGGGATGCCTATTGGTTAAGATACTCTCCTAACATATTATGTGTTAGTTGATGACACTGGACATTACCCAACCCATTTTACCACCCATTACCCAAACCATTTTCTCAAGTGCTTGGAGTTTTATTTCACTTAGGCAACTATTTCCTATTAGGAATCTGTGCTTAATGAGCAATATTCTTTTTGTTGTCATTGTTTGCATCTCTGGCATATTTCTTTAGCTCTCCTGAAGAATTATCAAGATGACATGATAAATAAAAGTGCAGTACTTTTTATTCTGCAGTGATACTTATGTCTCATGTCTACATGTTAAGCCTCAGTCCTACAATGTGCTTAAGCATGGATGTAATAGTTTAGGACTAGTCCCTCTGACTTCACATGGGACTAATCATGTGCCTAGTGGTAAGCACATGATTTGCTTGATCAGAGCAAGAGTACTGAGTACCTTGCAGGGTCAAGCCCTCAGCATATGCTTCTCCCCTTTTTTAGGTAGTCTAAAAATTGCTCCCCACAAGCCTTCTTGGGAGCTAGCTGTTTTGCAAGTTTTCATTTTGCATGCATAGACAATTCATCTGATGAACTTTTTCTTGTACATTTATCATAAGAATTCAGTTCTAATGCTTGCTGGTAATTAGATCTCTACCACTGGAGCAGGACTCCACCACCGGGGCACTGTCCCAATTACACAAAAGAAAGATTTAGAGTCAAATACATTTACCTTCATCTCCAGCCTATGCTCAATTTGTTGCTATTAATTTAGAAGATTCTCTCACCAATATGTACTTATTCAATTAATTTATGAAAATATACACCAACACAGAGCTCTAGAAGCAAGAGCTCTAGATAAAATGAAACCAAATATGAAAAAAATATCCAAGCCCCTGAACTACTGGCACTCTCCACAAGAAACTAGAGGTCATGCAAACATCAGCAACCAAGAAATCACTAGGGTTACCCACAGTGTAAATAGGAGCGGAATCTACCACACAGCTTCCTGCTAGCCTACAGGGACTAGAATCCAAATGGCAAGTCATATCACAAAGTTTGTTGGGCACATTCAGAACATTAGTGGCCTATGCTGGCTGAAACTCAGACCAATGGAAAAACCACATGGGTTATCTGCTCTGGTACCCCAAATGGTATAGCATGGGTCTGAACATTGCACTGAGGCGCTTCAAAACAATAGAAAAAGTTTTCATTGGAATTCTCTTTTCTGAAAGATTCTTTAATAACAGCACATAAACCTAAGCTGAGTTACAGGCACCGCTAACTTAAATGTCTAACCTAGACCTACCTAAGTCTAGGTTAGAAATTTGATGTTCTGTTGACATCAAATCACAGCTTATGTTAGCAATTGTTGAAAATGTGGTTCTGGAAAAAAATATCTGTGCAATGTTTATAGAAAGATATAGGAGCCACCAGAGCTCATCAAAAATATGTACATATCCTTTATTTTTCAATTAAAAATCAGAATTAATTTTGGAGGCTGCTGGGGACTGCTGAAACACTGTAGCCAATTTAAAAACAAAACAGAACAAAAATACTCTATATTTTATGGCAGTGTCTTAGTAGGCAGATATTTTCTTTTGGTCTTACATTGCCAGCAAAGCAGTTTTGCAACAGGAAAAAACCTGATAGTAGAATAACTGAGCTTGTGGAATAACTCACTTGAAGACAATTTTATTCTGGACACTCAGGAAAAAGAGTACAAGATGAATGTACAAAAGCTTATGAAAGCTTGAATAGAATTAACACAATAAGCTAAAAGTCAGGAAAAGCTTTTGACTTCCAAATGGAAGACACAGAACTCAATTAGATGATTATGTGCACCAGGAGTCATTGTAACTTCTTAAGAGTTGAAAAGAAATTGTTATAAAATCTATTATATTCATGTTAGGCTATAGTCTATGAAATAATTGCCATATAAGCTGTCCTGGAGAGGCTAGAACAAGGAAGGAAACTTAGAGAATATAATTTGGTATTGCCTTAAAATAAAGAACTCTTATCAGAAAGTATAAATGATAGCAAAAATGCACTGAAATAAGAAATCCCTCAAAGGAGGTTGTTTTAGAATAGACACCAAAAATACAATTAACCAAAAAGAAATATCACATTTTCACAAGAATGGGGAATAGATTGCATTACTCGCACTAAATTCTCAAGCGTGGGTAATACTGCACTCAATTGCTCTGATAAAGTCAAGAGATTAGAATGGTTGAAATTCACCACCATGCTGAGAACATGCACGAGGCCCTCTGAACCACAAGAAACTCATATTGGTTAAGGGTTTATAGGTTTTGTGTGGGGGCCATTAGCAATGAGGAAAATTGTACCCTAAAAAGTAGCCCTGCAGTTCCTTAGTCCTATATTACTAGAAGTCTTTAATACACTGTGTTGAAAAGCCTTTTAATTTCAAATTTGGCTGCATGGAATTTGGCCAGGAACTTAGGAACCTACATTTTTCGAAAATGGTGACTTAGATAGCTTACCTCTGGTTTTCAGACACCAAACTAGAAATCCCTTCAGCTTCATTATTCATTGTTACAAAAGCTGACCACCTTCCCCGCACAAAATTCCAGTTTAAGTCAGATGTCAGGTATCTCCAAAACTCCTTAGGAAACCCAAACCTTGAGGCACAATTTGTTCAGTAGACATTCTCAAACATTTTGGCCTGAGAAGCAGATTCTCCTCTCACACAGCTTTTTACATCTATATAATTACATTTATTTCAGCACCATAATTGCTTGGTTAAGCAACATAAATGCAGGCAACTACAAAATTACCAAAATTTATTATGTGTCTTATTGCAGTGGGAACTGGTTCTCAAGTGAAACCCTGGCTACATATTTTGGGGACTCCATTAGTCAGCACAAATTCCTATTTGGACCCGTGAGGTGATTCTTTCCAGGACACTATATCATGAAAGCAGCTTCTTCTCTGACCACTATTAATCCCTTTAGAGAAAAGGGCATTGAATAGTATATAACCCAGCAGAAGAAAGAGACTCTTGGTGAGAAAATTGACAAGGTTGAAAGAAAAAAAGGATGATTTTCAGAAACTGTGTATCAGTGAAGAAAAAAACAGCCAAGGGGACTGAAGGCTGCTGAGTGACCTTTACTTTAAACACAGAAAGTGAGTGGATTTCTTTAAAAAAAATTTTTTTTGCTATTAGTCTCAGAAGGGTAGCTGTGTTAGTCTGTATCTGCAAAAACAATTAGAAGTCCTGTGGTACCTTAAAGAGCAAAAGATTTATTTAGGCAGAAGCTTTTGTGGTTAAAAACTGCTTAGTCTTATGAAGCAAAATGCAGGACAATGTAGCACTTTAAAGACTAACAAGATGGTTTATTAGATGATGAGCTTTCGTGGGCCAGACCCACTTCCTCAGATCAAATAGTGGAAGAAAGTAGTCACAACCATATATACCAAAGGATACAATTTAAAAAAATGAACAAATATGAAAAGGACAAATCACATTGCAGAACAGGAGGGGGATGCGGGGGGGGGGGGGGAAGGAAGGTAAGTGTCTGTGAATTGATGATATTAGAGGTAGGGAGAGTGGGATGTTTGTGAGTTAATGGTATTAGAGGTGATAATTGGGGAAACTATCTTGGTAATGGGTGAGATAGTTCAAATGTTTGTTGAGTCCTTTTTGGAAATGAATGACAGTTCAGAGGATTCCCTTTCAAGGATTTCTGAACAGAGTGGCCACCAGGGAAACCTGGGAAGCCTTAGCCTCCCACTAGTTCGAATTAAGGGTCTACACAGCCCTTAATTCGAACTAGCTAGTTCGAACTAGGCTTAATCCTCGTAAAATGAGGTTTACCTAGTTCGAACTAAGCACTCCGTTAGTTCGAATTAAGTTCGAACTAACGGAGCGCTAGTGTAGCACCTAGGAAAGTTAGTTCAAACTAACGTCCGTTAGTTCGAACTAACTTTGTAGTGTAGACATACCCTACGTCTTTAAGAGTATGTCTACATAGTAGGGCAAAAGTCAAATTAAGATATGCAACTTCAGCTACCTCAATTGCGTAGCTTAAGTTGAAATAGCTTAATTCAGCTTTTGACGCTGTCTACACAGCAAAACATTGAAGGAAGAACACTTTTCCTTAGGCTTTTCTTACTCCTCATGAAATGAGGGTTACAGGACCCTAGACTGCAGGCTTCTTTCAGAAGAACCTTTTTTCAGAAGAGATCTTCCGAAAAAACGTCTTCTGAAAGAGAGCGTTCACACACGAAAGCACATTGAAAAAGTGATCTGCTTTTCGAAAGATAGTGTCCATACTGAATGGATGCTATCTCGCATTTAAGCTGTGATTACTATGGACAGAGAGGCAACCTGGGCACCTCTGACTTTTCCTCTTTCCTTTTCTTTCGAAAGATCTCCCTCTTCCCCATCCCCACATGCCTTTTTCCAAAATGTATCATGCCAACCAATGTCGAAAATTACCTATGTCAGAAAACCCCCTCTGTTCTTTCGATTTACTTTCAGAAGAATGCAATTGCAGTGTGGACAAAACTATGTAATGTAGACTTACCCTCAGAGTAAGAAGTCCTCCAGCTCCACATTATTTTGAAATAATGGTTTGCAGCAAAGTAACATTTTGTTATTTTGAAATAAAAATAGTTATTACAAAATAACACCGCTGTGTAGACGTACTCTAAGGTGCCACAGAACTCCTCGTTGTTCTCTTGTTATAAGTAAAATCAATGTGAGATCATGACTTTTTTTGGCATTTTATAGATTCCCCTTTACAAAAGTGTAGAAAAGTAAAGCAGTTCACTAATGTACACACCTAGCAACCAAATTCTACTCACACATGTGAACATAATGACATATATATGTGAGAGCAGAGCCTGACCCATGGTACTTGGCCAGTCTAGGGTACATAGCTATAGATCACGTTTGACAAAGAATTCTGAAGTGGCTCTGATTTCCCTTTCAATTTCCAGGCAATGTAATCCCAAAGGAAGCACGCTCCATCCATTGTTGGCTCTGGATCCTCCCCATGGCACTGAAGGGTTCTGCAGAAAACTGAAACAAGCCAGAGAGACTGTGGTTTTTAGCTGGATGTCAGAAATAAGCATAGGGAAGTCATGTGTATCATGCCAAGCATGACTTCCAGCCCTCTCCCTCCCATCTTGGCTTCTCTATTTCCTATATATAGTCCCAACCTTGCAAAAAACCCTTCTGACAGTTTAATAGGAAGGAAGCAGTACTGTGGAGAAGGCTGAATCCTTCAGACTTTCCAGGCAAGTAATTTGATTTCCACATAAGAAGGTTCCTCTACCCATGCAGATCTCAGGAACATAATTACCACCTCTGTTTTCACTTAGTGCTTTCTCAGGAAATGTTCAGTAACTGATTTGGGACTGAGTTAAAAACTGAGTAAGGCCACTCTGGCTGTGGCTCAAGTAATAAAATTCTGAAGTGTATTTATTTTTAATAGTTCATTGGTTTCACATCCTGAATCAAGCCCTTGTACTGGCATTGCGGTCTAGCTTCCTCCATCAGGGCCTGGTTCTGGTACCCTGTGTAGACAGTTTGTTCACTGCTTACTACAACTTGCTACTGTTTTTGATGAAGACCTCTCTCACAGTTCCTATATTTGGCCTCCACAGATAGCTAATCCTATGCTAAGCTCTGGTATTGTGTCTTGGTTTCAGTGTAATACTTCTCATGTCTGTGTTGGCTTCTGTAGGCTCTTCTATTCATCTGAAATTCCTCTGTAGTTAGCGAAGCTCTGAGGCTATGTCTAGACTGCAAGCCTCTTTCGAAAGAGGCTCTTTTGAAAGATACTTTCGAAAGAGCCTCTTTCGAAAGAGAGCGTCTAGACTGCACGCGGAACTTTCGAAAGAGCAAGCCGCTTTTTCGAAAGAAAGCACCCAGTGAGTCTGGATGCTCTCTTTCGAAGAAGCCCTATTTACATTCAAGAACACCTTCTTTCGAAAGAAGCACTTTCGAAAGAAGGCATTCTTCCTCGTGAAATGAGGTTTACCGCTGTCGAAAGAAAAGCCGCGTTCTTTCGATTTAATTTCGAAAGAATGCGGCTGCAGTCTAGACGCAGGTGAAGTTTTTTCGGAAAAAGGCTACTTTTCCCGAAAAAACCCCTGAGTCTGGACACAGCCTTGGGCAGCCTCCCTTTCTCTCACATATGTGATCTCAAGTAAGCTGAGCTGTTCTGGCATTTTTGGATCATCTACAGGTCTCAGTAGTGCCTTCTGCTTAAGTGGTTTTCCTCTAGTTTGGTTATCAGCAGTCTGGCCAAGATACTTGTTGCTCCCAGTTCAGGCTCACCAGGTGATTCTGGATGGTTTCCTTCTTTTAAAACTTCCTCTGGGTAGCTCAGTTGCTTCCATTTGTGACAAAAACATCCCCTCCCCCAATAAAAAACCCAGCCCGTTTAAATCCTGTCAGTTTTACATAGCTCACATCCAATTCAGATCCTGGATGTCCCTGCTGAAGTGAGAGTGGAGAGCCCAACAGTGGGAAAAGAAGGGAGCATTCCTGTATGGCTCCAGCTGGAAGGGAAGGGTGTGGTTACCATAAAGGATGTGGTTTGGAATGGGGGTGTTGGGCAGAGCCTTAGAATGGCTGGTTTGTTTTGTCTGCCCAGACTGACAGCAGCCCTGGCTACAAAGTTTCAAATGAAGTCATGTTTATATTACATAAAGCTGCCTCCAGAGCCTCTACTTTACTTCAGTTTTAAGGTACCTTTTAATTGCTTCAGCTAAGCCTGCTGACAGGGTGGGCAAAAGGAGTGGTTGCCCCAGGCATGGTGATTCAGAAGTGTATGTGACGGCTGCGGCAGCTATCATCCTGAGCCCTTTAAATCACCACTAGAGCACCTCATGGTGGACTTGGAGTAGCACTGAAGGCTGGGGGCAGAGGAGCAGTCTGTGCTCTGGTGGCTCTGCGGGCTGTCAGCCCTGGTTCTGCCCCCTCCATCTGAGGCCCCACACCTTCTGGGAGCTCGGAGCCAGCCAGCCAGAGACTCCCCACCTTGCCTAGGGGCCCATGGGGGATGTCAGCTCCCTCGCCTTCAGTTCTCTAGATTCTAAGTGTAGCGTTCGGAGCTTTGCTCCTGATTCACCACTGAATTCAATGCAGTTACATCACAACAGAAAAGAGACAGAGGGGAAAATCAGGTCCTTCAAGTTTACACTGGAAAATTGTTATGCGGCTCTGCATTATGTGCCTCAATGTTTCCTAACCTGCACCAGCTTTTAAGCTCTGCATTTGAATGGAGCTTCCACATATGTTATCAATGATGTCATACTGGAGATCATTCCCAGTAAATAACTGATATTACTGCTTAAGGGGAAAAAAATCAGTTCTGGTCATAGGTATATGATATTTTCTACTGTGCATTTCTGGAGGATTATTGTACAACTGAGGGGATTGAAATCACTGATTGTTCACCACCTCATGTCTCTTAATGAACCTGTGATTCACAATCCTCCCTTCAAAACATATACCTGTGGTGTATTATTCCTCAAATACCATGCTCAGGACTGCCCCCTGGCACACTGCCCAATGCTAAAGCTGTTACATTACTAACAGTGATCTACAGCAGTCCCCTTTTCTCTGCTTTGTAAGCAGTGGCATTCAGAAAGGGAAGCAACAATATTAAACATACTGATCGGGAGCCAAAAGGAGAAGAACAATACAAAGCAAGCCAAAAGGCTTAAGAATGAGAAAGAGGAACATTTTCTAGGAAAGGAACATTTTGTAACATATATGGAGTTTCCTAATACAGAAAGAAGTATTAATAATAATCTAGATCCTGATTTTCCTTTCCTTAGGAAGATTTTACATTAGTACCATTGCATTGCCTTAAATAGAGTTTCTTTTGATACACACCAGTGAGAGATCCATAAACTGCACCAAAACAGAATTTGGTAACAAACCATTCTTGTATCAGGCAAAGGAGACATACAGTCCCCACCCATGTTATGAGACAGCAAAACAGCGTGAGACAACACCAACCAGGATGCCTACCACTTTCTTTTGCAGCAAAGTGCCTGTCACACTGGGAACTGTGAAGCTGGCTCTCTGACTATGGCCATGCTGGTATAAATACAGTGACTCTATTGATGTTAATAAAGTTACACCTGTGGGGTATTCCTATTTCATCTCATCTCCCCCCCACTCTTATTATGATTTTCAGCCATACAGAGAGAGAACAGCTCCATAGCTCTAAAAACTACTGTTACCCCTACCTCCTCAGCTTACTGCTCTAGATTTGTTATACCAGCCTCGGAGATTCCATTGTCTGAAATAGAGTTTCTAGGCACATCTTGCACTAGAGATAAACAGAGATCATGCAAATAAAACAAAGACAGAAACTATGTAGATTACATAGCCCTAATTCCTCTGTACATCCCTGCAAGCTGAATCCTGCTTTTTCCTGACACCTGCAGATCCTTCTTCATTCTAGCTTGTTTCCTGCAGCTCCCGTACCCTAAAACCCTCTGTCTCGCTAATACAGTCTGTGTAGGAGGACCCCACATGACACCAATGTTCACACATATGTATCTCACTTGCATCTCTTAGCCCCGATCTTATCCATCTCTTGATATCATACTCCTGTCATCCTACCAAAGACCTTATTCATTTTTGAAAAGCTACACTAGGCAGACCTTTCAGTATCGGCCCACTTATTAGGGCTCGGCTTCAGGTACAGTGTCTCCTGGGATGACTGCCTTTCTCTCTGTTCTTCACAGCTGGCCCAGCTGCAAGCACGATGCATCCACCACCTCCCATGCCATCCTCCCGACACGGTGAGAGCTGCCGCTGAAGAAGACTTTGTGAGGCTATGGAGCAGGAACACACTGCTTGCCTACGTGCCCTGCAGCAGTATCTCGAGCAGCAGAAAAAAAGGTGGGATGCCATGTTGGAGGAGCGCCATGCTGACCAGGAGCTGTCCTAGCAGAACTGCAGCATTTGCTTGGCATGCACCACTGCCATCACCTGCCTGCTCACAGCAATTGAGCAGTCCAGCAGCCGCCATCTCTCTGCACCCACTCCTTCCCGAGTACCACCATGCACCTGCTCCTTTCCCTGCCCCTCCAGCTTCTCCCCCTAACCCCTCCTGTGGCTGCCAAGGGTCCCACACAGGAGGCTGTGGGACCACCCAAGGCAGGTGCCAGTCCCAGCCCCATTCCTGAGCCCCTCCTTCCCCCTCCCAGGTTCTTTCCCCAGTCTCCAGTTCTATTTACCCCAAATTAAAAACAAACAAACAAAAAACAGTTGATTATTTCAAACTAAAAGTCTGGTTTATTATATCTGCAGGGGGGAGGAAAGTGGGAAGGGAGGGCAGGGGAAAGGAGAGCTGTGGGAGGAAAGGCAAAGAAGGACAATCCAGAGGCCCCTTGTGAGGATGCTCAGGGGAGAGTCTCACAGCTGGCCTTGTCTGAAACTCTCCCTCAGAGCCTCCCAGATGTGCACAGCTGCCTGACGGGCCTGCCGGATGGCAGAGGTATGTGGCTATTCAAAGGCCCTTGCGAGCCACCCAGCCTCTGACCCCTGCCCTGGCAGGAATGTCTCCCCCTTGTCACGCCATACTCCGGACTCTCCTGCAGCTCTTGGACGGCAGCGTGCCCCGCTGCATCTGGTGTCTGGACACCAGCAGCGACTGGTGGGACCACATAATCATGGAGCGCTGGGGAAACCAACAATGGACCCAGAACTTCAGGATGAAGGAGGACACCTTCCTCGAGCTCTGTGAGTGGCTCGCCCCTGCTCCACAGCAACAGGACATGCTCATGAGGCCCGTTATTCCCCTCCAGAAGCATGTGGCCATCGCCCTAAGGAAGCACTCCACGCCGGAGAGCTACTGATCTGTGGCAAACCAGTTCGGCATGGGGAGATCCACCATCGGCACAGTGCTCATGCAGGAATGGTGGCCTCCGGCCACTGTGCCAGGAGGAGAGGTACGAGGAGGGGCTGGCCTACCCCAGGGAAAAGGGGGGAGAGGTGGTGCAAGTCCCATCCACGGGATGGTTTGGTCTGTCCCACCCACACTACGGGCTGCCCGCAGTGGCCAGGATTGCAAGGGGGGTTGCTCCTGGGAGTGGGGGTTCAGGGCAGTGGCAAGGAAGGAGCACTCTCAGCCACCCTGGCACATTTAATGCCAAGCTCAGCAGGGCCTGCATCATGGTGGAGGGGGCATTCGGCCGGTTGAAGGCCGGTTTCAGATGCCTCCTCACCCGCCTGGACCTTTCCGATTGGAATATTCTGCACATGGCGGCAGCGTGTTGTGTGATGCATAATTTTGCGAGAGGAAGGGGGAGGCTTTCCTGCCGGGCTTGATGGCAGAGGCTGACCACTTGGCTGCCCTGTTAGCACAGCCCCGCACGGCTGCCAGATCGGGGGGCTGTCCGTATCCAGGGGGCCCTGCAGGAGAGCTTCCACCCAGAGGAGGACTAAAGTCTCCCTGGTGTGCCCCACTGGGGACTTGTGCCTCATTTCACCCTCACATCCATTCACTGATTCCTCCCTGGGGAGGTGAGGGGAGGAAGGGCGAGAAGAAGCTCAGTGTTGGGGGTCTTGCTGGTCCACCTGTCTCCCAGCACTGCGGGTATGGGGGCCTCGGCGTCCCCGGAGTGCAGCGGGTTTGGAGCTTGGGATGGGGGGGGAAGAAGAAGTGGGAGGGAGAGCAGGAGTGGGAGGAGGAGCGGTTGCTGGAGCAGGGGCTGGGGCAGCAGGAAGCAGCAATCTCTGCACCAGGATCTGCAGGTGGTCGGAGATAGCACAACTCTGGGCAAGCAGCTCCCACTGCTGCGGCTGTGGAAAAACAAGAAAAGTGGTCAGTTCTCCCTGGGAACACAGTGGGTAAAGCCCAGCCCCACTTTGTACAGCGAGGACGGCAGGTCTCCACCCCATTGGAGCCGATGTGCTTGCACACAGGCCATGTTCGGCATGTCCTGCTATCCCCGGGAGTGTGAGCTGGCCCGGGGCTGCACCTGTGTTGTATATAGTGTGGGGGCTCGTGGAGGGAGGGCATCATGCAGTGTCCTTCCCTGGGGTCAGGAGCATGTCATGTGCCTTCATACATAAACACGTGTGGGTAATAGGCCAGGGCCCCTGTGTGGCAGCCAGCCGGGGCCACATGCCCAGGGTGGCATGGCACATGCACAGGTTACTGCGTGCTCCATGGTCAGCAAGGTCCACACACGCGGTCCCTGGTCTCCCTCTTCCCCCGCCCCTCACTGAATAAGGGGGAGTGATGGCACTCACATGTCAAGGCCTCCCCAGCCTCAGCTGACACCGGTGACAGGCTTGTTGGGACAGCTCAGGGGTCCTGGGTGCGGGGCATGCTCCCTCCAGGTTCCTGCGACTCCTGGCCATCCTCCTCCTCCTCCGTGTCATGGGCAGAGCCCCCTGTCCCTGGGTCGATGACCACCTGGGGGCACGGACCGTCCAACCCCCCAGGATGTGGTCTAGGGCATCGTAATAGGGGCAGGGGTCTGGGTCAGCCCCTGGTTGGGAGCTGCCCCCTGAGGTGCGCATGTGGCCTTTGGTGGCCAGGCTGTCAGCCATCCGCCGCATTCCTGTGTCTAGTGCAGAGATCGTGGACATTGGAGGCCTCCCCCAAACCTCAATGAGGTCCACGATCTCCACACTAGACCAGGAAGGCACCTGCCTTTTGTGGCCCCTGGCAGGCTCCTGGGAGCTGGCAGACTGCTCCAGGGGAGCGGTGGGGGGCTGGGTGCTCCTGGGTTTCGGGCTCATGCTGGGCCAGGTGCATGGACTGCTGGCTCTGTGCTTGCAGGCTTGCAGCTGGCACAGGTACTGTGGCCAGAGTCTACCCCTTTAAGGGCTCCGGGGCTGGGGGAGCAGAAGAGTTTTCCTGGTTGTGCCCAGAGTGGCCACCAGGGCACCCTGGGAAGGGCAGGAGGCCCCCCCTTTTCGAAATAAGCGTCTACACAGCGCTTATTTCGATTTAGCTCTTTCAAATTTGGCGTTATTCCTCGTGGAATGAGGTTTACCAAATTCGAAATAAGTGCTCCGCTATTTCGATTTAATTTCGAAATAGCGGTTTGGCTGTGTAGATGCTAGGAAAGTTATTTCAAAATAACTTTGCTGTTTAGACATACCCTTAGAGACTAACATTTGATAGCTAGATAGATAGATTCATGAACTTTCACTGTCAGCATCATGAGCTTTCATTGGCAAAACCCACTTCTTCAGATGAGATGAGCTCCACTCTAAGTGATCCCAAAGTAAGAAAGAGGCAATTATGACAGACATGATAAACAATCAAGACATTTATATACTTCAGTGATCTGAATCATTGTTGCAGACAGCAATAACCTCATATCCACAATTCTACACCTCTGTTTACATAAGGATGCAAGGTTGAGAATGATGCAGAATATTTGCATCCAAAAAAGTGTCACCACTGTCACTCCTTTAAGTCCCGAGGAGCTAATTGGTACAGCTGCTGCTGAACTCAGTATTTTCTGCTGGCAAAAACAACACAGCATGTTGTGGGAATATAAGAAGCTAAAGAAGTTCCAGGTGTTATACAGAAAGGTACAGCAGGAGATTAGTGAAGACAAAAGCTATTTCTCAATAAATATTGGTGGTGTGAAAGAGGAAATAGCAACAGCCTTCAGAAGAGTGGAAAATGGTCTCCTAGGTTTAGACGGGACCAACTGTGAGATGAGACTGACAAAGCTACAGAACAGGCTCCTCCCCTACTCTCCAGGAGCAGGGGGATTTTGGCCACTATATCTTTTGACTGTCATGAAGGAAGGTATCCTCACTGCTTACTATGGCTGATTAAAGGATCAATTAATTTTCATTACATATATGTTTCTGGAGGATTTCTTTGACACAGACTGGAGTTGCAAAATTTTATGACTTTTCAGAACCCAATGTGAGGAAATGGATTATTTCAGACCAACTGTCTGTCTAATTCATGTTTCTGCCTCTAATAATAGCCAAGACCAGAAATTTCAAAATCAAGTACAAAAAAGTATTGTAATTTTGTAAATTCATATCTTGTTCATCCTTCTCTTTTGTTTGCTTTTTTTAACTACTTCTAGGAAGATGTTTTCATAGGTCTCTTCACAACAACTCCCATGTCTTCTTTTTCCTAAGTAGTTATATACTCCAGGGTTCTCAATGAAATGGATGGATAGTTGACATTATCCTTTCCGATCTATGTTTGAAAATATTTTTTTGTTTCTCTTTTGTTCACAGTCTCTTTCATCAGGTGTTGATTATTTTTGTGTCACCTGCAATTTTTACCACCTCACTATAGATGACTCATGATTGCACTGAACAGGTAACACCATCTTCTGTGCCCCTACCAAAATTTTAATTGCTAAATGGGGTTCCCCCTGTACCTCGTCCCAGTCCATCTGGGTAACCCTCCCTAAACCACCTTTCCCACAGGCAGCAGTCACCTCTGCACATCACTGTTTACCTCCTCTTCCATATAATATATTAACATAGAAAACAACAGTAGTCCAAATGCAAAACATTGTTAATCTTCTGCCATCTTGAAAATTGTTAATTTCTGTCCATTAGCTAGTTTGCAGTCCATGACATCTTTTCCTCCCACTCCTTCAAGCTTCAGTTTCTTTGATATTTTGTGAGCATTTACACAGCAGGAATTGAGGAACCAGTCTCCCCATACTTTAATCGTGTGCCTATGTGTCATCTGAAATCAACTTAGATTACTCGCATGAAGTTTTGGGATTATACCCTAAACTACCAAAGTCTTGGTCCAGCATGCATTTATCTCTCATTTTTCCATAGTACTCATCATGATAATAGATATGCTAATAATAATAGCTAAGACTGCAGAGCCTTTTAGATAAAGTACCTGATTTTCAAATCTGTGCCTGTGCAAATAAGGTCCCATTCACAGAGCAAGTTTAGATACATTGGTGTGAGAACTATTAAGGGGGGATTCTACCCTGGAAATATTACCATTATGCCCAGAAAAGAATCACATATTGCATGCGTTGGGGAAGATTGCAAATTGCCTAAGAGTGTATTGGTGTGATTCCTGCACTTCTGTTTATTTGCAACAAACAATCATTCTACATCTAAGAAGTTAAGCCGAACCTCTCATTTCTCCTAACAGAAACATCACCATTGGCACAGGCTGCAAAAGTATTACAGCTCTGACACTGTCACTTATTTCACTTGATTGGGGCCCCTGTTTTATTCAAGCCTCCCTGTGCTCTTAACACTTTTAGGGCATCTGTTACTATGGAAACGAAGATCACACAGGTATGGTTGGCACTTCATGCTATTTGCAAAGCAATATAGTTTATATAATGGCTTGAAATAGTAAATGTGCATGATGGTTTTCATGACCACTTACTATTAAATATGTCTAAATATACTACAGTCATATAAAATGCAAAGAAAATATAGCAAGCAAGATCCTTTCTTGCTATGACAAAATCCTGCCAGTTACCTTCTTGCACTATTACCTGCAATATAATGAAATGAGTGTCATGAGAATTAAATATGGATAAAATATTAATCAAGAGAGCACATTAGTCCAAGGAATCTATTTAAATGCAACTGCTTGGGCTAAAAGAAAGTGAATAATATGTAAAAGACTGCTATTTCGGCGGAAGCGATAAAAGTTTTACTATTGAAATGAAGGCAAGACTGAGGCTATTAATAGTTTTTATTTGCCAAGAGAAAATACTGATTTATATTATGCTTTTAAGTATGTTTAATAGAGTCAGTCTTAAGGTTATATAGGCAATGCAGGACAGTGTGCGGTACTATAAAGGTTTTCTTGGAATGACTTTTGCATTACCACATTTCTTGCCCACACATCATATATTTACACAACTTTTTGGAAAAAAATACACTCAGTTTTCTTTGATTATAATTTACTACTAGTTCTAATTTTCATATCCTTCCACTTGTGAAGCCAAGTTGCCTTGGTATTAATATTTCTGTCTCTAGAGTCCTGTTTATTGTATATAAACTAACACATTTTCTACAACTCAAAATGTTCTACACTAGGCTTTCCATAGGTCATAATGGACCAAATGTAGTGGTCTTCACTCAAATTGAACTCCCACTGTGCTCAGTGAAAACTAGCTTAGTAAAACAAATTTAAAATCTGATCACAGGCTTGAGATACCTCTTGGCTTTTACCTAATCCCCAAGAAATATTTTTGTAGCAGATACTTAAAAAAAAACCATGGTATAGGTTTGGACTAACAGCAGGTCCAACAAACTGAGGAGTAGGCAGAGTTCTGGTGACTATGTCAAGTAAAGGAACGTTTTCCATGAATATCACATGAACATATGTAGCAGAGGAAACATGTGGAACATAGTATCTCAACTAAAAGATTTGCTAAATAGTTGCATGAATACAAAACATGTTCAAGGCAAGACTATAATTCCTGAAGGCATGGAAGTATTCTCAAACAAAAAGAGTATATAAGAGAGTGTGAGGAACAAAGCTGCTCCGCCAGACCTATTCAAAAGCCAGAGGCATAGCAAGAATTCTTGGCTATAAAAAAAAAAACTATTTATATAAGTAAAGTAAATACCTGTATAATGTAAAGGCCCAGGCCTGGAAAGTGAACATTGCAAATTCCCTATGTAATCTAATGCTGCTATATTAATCCAATGTCTGTGTAAGCTTTCTGTCATTAACAGCTTTAGCATATTCAGAGTACCTTTCTTTGCCAGGCTTTTATTTTCTGGAGAATGGCCCAACTGCTGAGTGCTGAGTAAACATGCAAGTCACCCACAATTCGAGAGATCTGACTCACATCTTGCTTCTATGGCAAAAGCATCCAAATTGGTGGCACCGCATTTGAATTACTAACAGTTTTGTAGTAAAAACTGTATGGGATAAAGAAGTCTGATTTTGTTAAAAAAAACAGCAAGCAAATGTTCTGGTAGCACTTTATACAATAACAAAACATATAGATGGTATCATGAGCTTTCGTGGGCACAGCCCACTTCTTTGGATGACCGGAGTTATGACTAGGGGATAAGGAAACGCGAAATAAATAGAAGGGAAGCGGGGGGGGGGGGGGGAGAGAGAAAGATGCTCTGTCGCCCACTCCTCTACCTCTATACATAAAGTATCAGGAGAAAGGATGCTAAACATGAGTAGATAAAGATCAAAGTCAGTGGATAGATTGGTAAGGCAGGAATTAGATTTTGTTAAGACTGTGGTGTATTCGATTACAAAACCATTAGCGATGTGACATTTGCAATAGTTTCCAAGTTACGGCCCTCTTGAGAGTGGAAAGAGAAATACAGAACAGTGGAATGATAAGCCCTCTAGAAACGCATTTACATGGGATGAAAGTTACATGTATTATTCACAAGCTGAATGCAGTGCAGGAATGCCATGCATAGTAACACCTCTCTAAAGAAACTCAACCCAATGTCAACTGCCAGGAACACCAAAGGCCGTAACAAGCAGCTCAGGAGCACTGTCCACACCCATTTCTATGGGCAAGCCCTCTTCATTTGCTGTGGCAAGGGAGATTAGTGCAGCAAACACTATAGCTATACCAAAGGATACTCGCTGCCCCAGGGTGATCATCCCATAGCAGCTGGCCCATTGTACACAGGTGCAATGACAAAGCAAACTAATCCCAGAAAAGAATAAGTGCTTGCACAGGAAAGAAGCTGGGTCAATGTTAGAGGGGTTAGAAAATTGTGACAACAATTAAAAATGTTAACCTAAATTTCCCACAGTAAATTTCAATTTTTGTCAAAAAGAAAAAAAAGTACCCACCCCAGCCCAAACATATCAATTCAGGAATGCTGCCACAATGACTGATGTGATCTTTAGTATGTGTAGTCCATGAATCCATTCTTCTACCCACCCATAATGCACTATGACACCTCCCCCATTTTGTTGAACCACAATAGGGCATACTGGGAGTTTGAGTCTGGCCAAGAAGTATAGTCCACAGAAGGAAGTGCAGACAAAAGGCACCCAAACTAACTCATCTCAGATGCAACCATATATTCCTGAAAGGTTTTTGTTTTTTAACAAAAACAGGACTCTGGAAGTTTAATTTAAAAAACAGAAGTTTTTCATGGGAAGTTTTTTTCAAAAAGTTTAATTTATTTGAAAACCCAATTTTTCAGTTAAAATACAGCTTTGATGGAAAAGTGTTGACTATTTCTAGTTAATATCTTAATAAAACGTAGAATCAAAACTGGATAGAAGCACTTGAAACACTATGTTGTTACAGAAATTGCTACCCATTTCAAACTCTAATTCAAATCCAGTAGCGCATCCAGAGTTTTGATATGCACCCAATTCACAAAAAAGGAAAGAAAAGGTCAACAATATTTTCAGAAACCTCTTAATTCCAAGAGGACCGATAAAAGAAGCTTTCTTCTATTTTGTATTTCACTGGATTTGAGTCATAAGGTTCAAAAATACAATTAATTTGGCTAGTCCAAAGGAGGATCTAAAGAAGATCAAACATAAATCCTGTCTTGCTAGAATTAAGAATGAATGCCATACTGCCACAAAGGCAGAATAGCTAAAAAAAGAATCCAGATCAACAACATAAAAACTCTAACCAAACATAGAGAAATTTACTTTCCTGAAAAAAAATGAACTTTTCCTACTGAACTTTTCCTATGAATCTGGATTTTTGAAATTACTTTTGGATGACACTGCAACTATATTAGTACTACTGCATTAATAGATAACTATTGGGGTAAAGTATATCATTAGCAAATACTACAATAAGACCTATATCTAACATATTTGGCATATAATATTGACAGCTTGATGTATAAGGCTTAAGGGCCCTCTGTTCATGTATATTAGGCAGTGGCAGCTTGCAGGTACAGGCAGTCCCCGGGTTACGTACAAGATAGGGACAGTAGGTTTGTTCTTAAGTTGAATCTGTATGTAAGTCGGAACTGGCGTCAGCCACTGCTGAAACTGATCAGTTTCAATCGCAGCTGAATCTGGACGCCAGTTCTGACTTACATACAGATACAACTTAAGAAACCCAGGCGTCCCCAAGTCAGCTGCTACTGAAACTGATCAGCGGCTGATTCCAGGAAGCCTGGGGCAGAGCAACTCTGCCTCGGGCTTCCTGTAGTCAGCCGCTGGTCAGTTTCAGCAGCGGCTGACTTGGGGCGTGGGGCAGAGCAGCTGGGGTGCTGCTGGGTTGCTCCAGTAGCGCGACTCCTCGGCGTCCTGATTCAGCCGCTGCTGAAACTGACCAGCAGCAGCTGAATCAGGACGCCTGGGGCAGAGCAGCTGGGGTGCTGCCGGGTTGGTCCGGAGCGGCGCTGCGGGACCAACCCGGCAGCCCCCAGCTGCTCTACCCCAGGGGTAGGCAAGAAAAGCCTGGTCTGCTGGGGGGGGGGCACTAGCTGCACCCCCCCCCCCCAGCAGACCAGGGAGATGGGGGTGGTGGGACCGCCCAAGTCCTCCACGGCTTTGCTCCGTCTCCCTGGTCTGCTGACCTGGGAGACGCGGAGCAAAGCCGCAGAGCACGCGGGCAGCGGGACAGTCCAGGCGCACCGCGGCTGTCCCACTGATGGCGTGCTCCGAGGCTTTGCTCCCCATCTCCCTGGTCTGCTGGCGACCAGGGAGACGGGGAGCAAAGCCTTGGAGCACGCCCGCAGCGGGACAGCCCAGGCGCGCCGCAGCTGTCCTACTGCGGGCGTGCTCCGAGGCTTTGCTCCCCATCTCCCTGGTCTGCTGGTCGGGAGACGGGGAGCAAATCCGCGGAGCACGCCCGCAAGGGGACAGCTCAAGCGCGCCCGGGCTGTCCCGCTGCGGGCGTGCTCCAAGGCTTTGCTCCCCGTCTCCCTGCAGACCAGGGAGACGGGGAGCAGCTTTTCTCGCCCTGGAGAATGGGGGCGGCGGACTGCGGCGCATCTGGGCGTCCCACCGCTCCCGTCCTCCGGGGCGAGAAAAGCCCCGTTCGTAACTGCGGATCCGACATAAGTCGGATCCGCGTAACTCGGGGACTGCCTGTATTTATTTCTATTGACAATGGTTTCTCATTTTCATAGCCAAGCATTTTTTGGAAGAAAGTGAAATAAATTGAACCTTGGAAGGTTGGATTTTGAAACGTATTAATTTAAATGTCTGAAAAGGAAGCATTCACGAACAAACCAGTTTGCAGTCCAGAATTAAGCATAGCTACAAGCAACTTTATCCTAATTATATATATTCTGAGTGTTACTATCTGATCACATGAGTTGCTGAGAAATGCATGGATTTCAGGGATGGTTGAGTACTCAAAGCCTGTCACAGACTTGGGAATCCTATGTTACTAAATGTAATTGGGAAAGAAGGGTAATTTCTTTCTAATTCCTTACTGACAGAGAAGACAGATATTGCTTGACTATTAACAAGCATTTATAGTAAGAAAAAGTACTTATCATACCAAGAGCAGGTGCTGCTGTGTTTAGGCCTCAGCCAAATCCCTGTGCACTTGTTGATCCCAATGAGATGACGAGGAAACCTGGCCAAAGAGGGACACTGGACACTTTCAACAGTCTGGTCAGCAGTTCTGCCAGGCTAAGGCAGGTCAGTTCCCACCCGTCCTAGCACTACACTCTCAGGCAGGGGGCCATAGGGTTCTGCGCACTGCTCCGTACTTCCATTGGGTAGGAACCAGCCTACAGGAGCAGGGGGAGAAGATGCCTGTGGGTGAAAGCAATGTGCAGAATCTCTTCCCTTTCCACTTGCTTCTAGATGTTGGACCCATTAGAGGCTTCTGAGGCACAGTGAGGAACCAGGGCAGGCAGGGAGCCTACCTTAGCCTCACTGCACAGCTAACTGGGAGTCATCCAAAGTAACCCCATGCTCCCACCATGAGCATCAACCCCTTGGAGCAGCTCTGGCCTTCTCACACCTGGAACCTTTCCCAGCATTCTGAACTCCTCTTTCCTACCATACCCCAAAGCCTTCACCCTCACTTGCATCCCAATCATCTGCTTCCATCTGCAGCTGCCTCCCACATTCGGATTTCTTCAGCCTCACCCAGCAGCTTGGAGCCATCTCCTGCACTCCAAAGCCTTCACCCACTTCTGCAAAGCTCTCGGGGCTGGCAGGACCTTTTGGGGGCTGCCCAGAGGCTGGGACTCAGGGTTGGAGGAGTTAGCAGCATGGCCGTCTGCCATGTGCAGAGAAGTCAGGTGCATAACCTGGTGGTGCTGCAGCACTCCCTGCACCTATAATTCGCACAGCTACGAACACCAGATCCCATATTTAATTGTCTGACAGTATGTGATGATAGAATTATCCAAAGGACACATTCTGGGTGTAGCAATCCCAAGGTTGATAACATCAAATAACTTACATTGTGCTAAAAGATCATTCAATGAAGCAGTGCTCTGTTAGCAATATCCTGAAGACAGCAAGCACTGTGTGTCCCATCCTTCCCAGAAACTACTGGGATTTTTGCCATGAACTTTATTAGGAGCAAGAGCAGGTCTTAAGGAGGGCCCAGGAATTCTTATAGTTCTAATCCCACGTCTGCTCCCTGTGACTTTAGATAAATCACTTCAGCCCAATTTTTCAAATATACCCCACTATTTTGGAGTGCCTCAAATTTTGGCTCTAACTTTGAGATAGTTAGGGCCTGTTTTTTAGAGATGCCCAGCACCCGCACTAACCAGGAACTGGCTCTGAAATATCAGGTACAATTTGGGTACCAAGGAACTGAAGGAAACAAAAAATAGATGACACTTTCGGCCTATACTTCATAGAACTACAGATTCCTATCCGTAAAACCGATACAATACAGAGACAATAATAACCAGGGCAACATTTATTTTTGGTCTGATACAAACTTTTTAATTATAGCCAAGCATGACTGCTCCTTGCCCCACTTTTCCATGGATCCCTGACTCTATGGTGCTCGTGAGCAAGAAACTGAATGTTGTCTGACGGTAGGTGAGTGGAATGCTTCTCCCATCTTATTCCCCTCCTTGCTGCCCCCTAGCTTTTCCTCCCCTCCACTTCTGTTAGCAGAAGGGGGGATAGTGCCCTCAGTGTTTCAATGACAGCAAGTTAGTCAGTGAATTCAAATATATTCAAAGAATTGGTGCAACAGTCTAATGTTACTTTTATGGGAGTCTAAAAACTTTAAAAAACAAAAATAAAATCATTCTGAGTGAAGATTTTAGCACTGCACAGTTTCCTTTTATCATTCTTAAGACAGAGAATATTCTTATTCCCTGTGGTAAAGAACCTGGCCAGTACAAAGGTCAAACTAAAAAAAGAAAAAAAATCTAACCAAGGTCAAGGAACATGAACGGAGCCTATGAAAGCAGACTGCAAGCAAGTCAGTGGATTTGAAGGTGATGGATGACATCTATTGGTACCTGTCCTCCGGTTACTCTTGGAAGAATAAGTTCGTATCACAGTTGTCAAAAATGAAGCCTCAGTTTCAGGAGCTCATGCTAATCAGGCTGTGAGTGACATTCTCCTTGTTTCTCCTCAAATTCGGTAAGTACAGAAACTTCCTGAGGCTCAGAAACCACTGGAGAATCATTAATAAATAGAAAAACAAACTGATTTGCCACTGTTTTTTAAAAAAAGTCAGCAAAGTGTATTTTTGACTGGTTAATACAGTATGAATCCATTTAGAAAAAAAGAAACTTATCCATATAGGGTTAGATTGCTGCAATTTGCCAGTGACCTGCATGGACATTTGTGCACACATGTATGCATGCAGACACACTGTAGGTGCTGCAGGATCACACTAGGAATAGAATATCTTACCTTCTTCCTGCCCTCCTTCCCCTGCACAGCTCAGTGGCGCATCATTCCTTTTCATGGCAAAGTCTCTTCTCTCTTACCCTCTTAGCCTGCTTTGCAGGGTCACATGGATTGGGCACAGGGTCTGCAATAGTTCCTAAGGCCTTGCTCAAGATGTACTTTAGAGGCATCTTGTGCCCTTCCTCTCCCCTTTCCTTCCAGTACAAACCCTCACAAAGACTAACACTATTTGGTTCTATGGATAAATAAAATCTCACACAAACTGCACCGTTTATATTTTCTTAAGCAATAATCTATATTTTCATCAGAGACTAGTACTTCCTATTTGATGTCTAAAGCAAGCATGCCTGGCACTGTACTGGCACTAACATTCCATAACATCACTTTTATTTAACTACTGATTTGAATTATTCCTACTTTCAAAAAATGTGGTTGATATTTCTCTCAATAAAAACTGCATTTTCGCCCTCAATCATTTATTTTTGTGGGAGAGGTGAAAAGACACGACAGGCAGATGTGTGTCATCAGGTGACAAGTGCAAGACATACAGTTCAAATACTCTAAATCAGTGGTCACCAACCAGTAGATCAGAATCTACTGGTAGATCTTGGAGCCTCTGACAGATGATCCTGACTAGTTTGGCTGGGAGGCTATCAAGAGCTGACACTTCAGCTGCCCCTCCCTGTACTGCCCTGCTGTTTCTACCCAGAGTCTCAGAACTGCCCCCTGTGAGCCTCCTGCTTGTTGTGCAGTGTGGGGGAGACAGAGGCACAGGGGCACTGATGTCACTCTGTCTCTCTCCCCTGTACCCCATCTTCCCAGAGTGAGGTAGATCCTGGACTGACTTAAATTCAAAAAGTGATCTTGTGCTTAAAAAGGTTGGAGACCACTGCTCTAAATAAATAGGTCAGCTTGTTATTTTAACTGTTTTTATTTCCTACTAATCCCACCAACAAGCAGCTACTCTCTCTAGCTATACGGTTTTAGGATCTAAAACACTTTCACTGAAAATTGATACTCACAATTCCTTTTAAGAATGAAAAAACACAAAATGCTCCCCCCTTCAATTTACAATGAATGCTAAGAAAATCTTCCTTTGGATTTTTGTGAATACATGGCAAGGTGATCCCCCACATCCCTTGTTCATTCCCTTGTGTAGTAGATATGTTTATTGTCCCCTAAACAAACTTTGCAAAGGTAGATTTAAATAATCTTTGTTGTGGGAAGATTTTTCTAGCCTGCTTCCCTGACATTTTACCATCTATAGCCTTTTCTCCAGTCAGGAAATTTGCATCAGTATGTCTGCCCCAGTGCAAACTCCTAACTAAAATGAAAAAATGAAGCTTGCACTTGATATCACTTATTCCTATAACTATTCAACAGAGAAAATGGCACAACTGCAAGCCCAATTTTACCCTGCTACGTGAGAGTCTATATTAGGCATTTTCACCAATATATCTCACTGAGCCTAGCTACACTAGTGCAATGTCCCCAAATGTAGTGCAAAAATGGCACTCTGAGTTTGTTAATGGGTTCTCAAATCAAACTATATGCCTAGGAAAAGCCTGCATGCCAGGAACTATTTGAGAAAGTCACAAATACTTTACACTAGAAATGATATAATATATTGAGTTCACAAGACCCAAATGTATGCATATTAACATTCTCTAATATGATTAGGAGTCCAATTTTTTCCTCTATTATCTAAACCAGGATTCCTTCTGCCCCTTGCAGCAGTCCCTAGATGTGGTTCAACCTTGGAGAGTGAACACTGGTTTCTGGAGTACCTAGGACTTTCACTGGCAAGGAGAGGGAGGGGCACATGTGTGTATGTGCATGCATGTACGTGCCAAAGAAAAAATTTAAAAAACCAAAGCAAGACACACGAGGGGAGAGGATGAGACTGGAAAAGCACTAAGTAGTATCCTAGAAGGAGAGAAGGGATTTATGGGTCTGACGCTGGGTCAGGATGTTTGGGCCTTAAGCAAAAATATGATCTCTTTGTTTATTGGTTCCATTTACATTCAGAGAAGCAGGACTCTGCCCTCATTTCTTATAAAAAAAAGTATGTCAGCCTTAAGCATCAATTTCTTCTTCCAACTAGAACACCTGCAGGGCACTGAATTATGACCCAAAGGGGTAACTAACATAAAGCAACTTGGTAGTAGCAATGCTGAGAACGACAACATGAAGTATTTCCCCAAAAGATCCAGAGAGATAGGATAAGATCTGTCAAATCAAATAATCCACAGAAAGGATTTACTTCCTCTGCACCTTGAAACCCTAATTTATTCTAAAGCTCCTATGCCATTTTCCTTTATGTTGGTCTCCAGATTTTTAAATGTTTAAAGCCTTCAGTCATACTAAGCAATGTGAGTTGGGGTAGATATATTAATCAGACAATTATTCTGCACCAGAAGATCTGTTGGGCAGAATGAAACATGAACATGATGACTGCACTTGCTTTAGCATTATCCTCAAAGCCTCAAGGGCTACCTCAGTTATGGAGAAGGGAGGGAAGGAATTAACCTTAAAACGTGAAGTCCAACGTGCTTTTTGCTGTCAAGAAGTTGTCACTGGCTAGGCCCATCAATTCATGTTTCTCTAGCAAAACCCATAGCTCACCCATTGCTCTTCCTATACTTGTCACCAGTATGGCATTTCACAACTAGAGCCAAAGACTTTGAAAATTGTACAGGATATGGGGCATCCCATGGGGATGTGCTTTATCGGAGTCATGTTTTCCAGAATCCCAAGAGTTTAATATCTTCTGGGCTCAGCTGCCACAAAAGGAGAACCAACTGTGTATCAACAGCAGCAACGCTGCTGCATCAAGCATGTTGCTTAATCCACTGTGTAATGAAACAATGCACAGCTGTGGGTCTATAAAACCCTTAATGGATTTTCCTTCTGAGAATGAGATGTGCTGAACAAGTCTGAATTTCCCAGGTTTCCTTTCAGGACCTCATAGTGAATATTGAGCGGTGTGTGCTCATATGTGTGTGCGTGTGTGTGTGTAATTAGAAGTTAAACACACACCATTGCTTGACCAGAATTTGTTATATATGAAGGACTGACGTTTTGATATTGCATTCTCTCTCTCTTTTCCAGTTTTTTTTTCTTGTTATCCCTCAAAACACCATTTTTTAGAAAACTGGAAAATCCTGGTCACATTTTCTGTTAATATCAAAAGAAAGAGTAAGCATTCATCTTTCACCACTATAAATTGGTAAGTACTGTTACAGTCCTAAGTTTTGGCTTCAGTGCCATTGCTTGAAACCAGTTGTGAGCAATTTTTGTTCTCTTGGCTCCATGTCTTAGTGGGAAGAGAGATACCAAAGATCTCAACCCATGTGCAAAGGAAAGCATCAACAGACATTCCCATCTCAAAATGAGAGGCCCAAGTTGAATCTCTAAAAATATATTCTGTGTGATTTTATTTTTTCATGAAGTCATATTTCAGTTTCCACCCTGAAATTCTCTAAGCTTCTCTCATAATTGATTTATTAAATGCTTGTAAAAATACTTTCACTGGTGGTTGACTTCAGTAACAAGGAAACTGATGAATCTGATGAGTGAATGAAAGCCAAATCCTGGTTGCACTGAAGCCAAATGGCAAAACTACTACTGACTTCATAGAAATCAGAACTTGGCACTTAGTCTGAAGGGCTGTTCCTATATCTTCCTATTAACATTGCACAGATATTTTTTCCAGAACCACATTTTCAACAATTGCTAACATAAGCTGTGATTTGATGTCAACAGAATCAGCCAGTCTTAAGACACTATGGATTTATGGCTGGCTATTCTGTTTGCCCTTATGTTCCTTCCCCAGAAAGGATGGATGGCACACCATGACATCTGCCTTTCTGAAATTAATTTGTTCATTAACATCAGGAATTGAGCTTCCAATCTCTGTTTTCTCCAGCAAGGCAACCAAGTGCTCTTTCTTCCCCAATGAGTTTCTTCAGATTCCATTGCATTGCCTAGACTCCCTAGCCTCAGAGGCAGTCTTATACCACCTTGAGAGACCTGTGTTTGTCACAATCTCATTATTCCCACTGTGAATTGCTATCTTCTCCATTGCTGTCCAGTCAGGTATGCTTTCCTGTGAAAGTCCCCTATGTTTTCCCCATGCCAACTTTCCACTTGCCATCACAAGCGCTGTTTAATATCAGGTATTCCGATACAACAGTGGCATCCACGTAAGTCACTTCCTATTTGCTGACCTAGAGCCAATAACAACTATTTTCTACCTCCAGTGCCAATATCAAAGGTGCACTTTCTTATTACAACAAGCACTGATGGAACTGTGACTAGTTCAGAACCGCCAACAAACCGTAATAGAGGGCCAATGAGAGTTGCATTATATACAAACAAGGTCAGTCACTACTAGCAATTGAAACATAACAGTCTGGGCATTGCTGGCAGATCAAAATTGTGGCCTGATGCCACACTGGCAAGATTAGACCTAAGGACTGAAAATCCTATGGTGTTTCGTATCCGCCTTCAGTTTGACACAGAGGATCCCATTATGGTATAACTTTTGAATGAACCACATTGCATTCAACTCTTCTTTTAAGAAGAGAAGAAAACTGCACCTTCCATGGGGGACCAACCAGTCTAATTACATTTGAAGAAGGAATTCAGATCATGGGCACTAGAGCAAAACTAACATATCCCTTCCATATGTACAGTTGATGCCCTTCAGTGCTCATTGGAATTTTCTGTGAAAATATTAGGAACTGCTGATTTTCTAAATGTCCTTGTTGTTTTTAATCAAAACTGATCTTCTGAAGTCCAGTAACAGCCCATACCTCCCCCCTTTCACTCTCCAACTATGACACTGTGGCTTGTTGGGAAAGTTTGGGGGGCACATGAAACAGGTAAAAAATAATTAGGAAAGATAAAGAGAGAGACTTAAAAATCCCACAACGTTTTAAAAAAAATTCTGAGTGAAGAATGCATTTGGTTTGCACTGGGAAGAGATTACATGGGTCCCAATACAGGAAGAGCCTTAAACATATGCTGACGTTCATCCCTGTTCAGAACAGCACTTGAACACGTGCTCAGGTTCCATTGACATCAATCCTGAACCAGGAGCTTAGTCCTCAAAAGCACCAACATGAAAAAGGAAAGCCCAAATAGCAACTGATCTTTGGTAAAATACAAAGTTGGAGTACAAAGGCGTTGCTCTCAGTATTTTTATACATAAGAAAAAGAATCTATGTATTCAGGTTGTTCCTGTATACATAGTTTTTAGAGGTAATCTTCTCCATGTACTGTACTTTCTGTGAAAGTAGGCAAGGATTCAAACCAGACAGGGGTCTCAACTTAAAATTGTTACAATATTACAGCGTTGTAAATTAAAGATGTACAGACCGTTTTGATAAACTGTTTTGGGATCAAGTCACAAAATTCAAAGCCAAATGTCCCAAATTTCAAGGAGAATTGCTCCATTAATTCCATTTTTGCCTTACTCTCAAAATAGCCAGCCTTCCCTTATCCTCAAGGTCAACAGTTCCTCTAAAGCAGAATAAAAGTGCTCATGTACTGTTCTGAAAACTGGGATATTTGGACGGCTAATGCTCCACAACGGATACTATTTGTAAATGTATTGACCTCACCGAAAGCAATCTGAACATTACAGTAAAACAAATAGTGAGCTTTAAATGAAAGCTACATTTGAATTAACCCAAATACACACAGAAAAATGTCTTCATTTTCTTTCTGTTAGACTATTAGAAAATCTTAATTTACAAATTAAGATTTTCAATGAAATAGAAAAAAATGTTAGTTAATTTAAACTGTCATTTTATTTACATTGATGTGGAACATATAGATCACAAACATCTGGATAGTGACAACTCGAGTGCCAATTCCAATTAGTTTCTCTTCATGTGAACATCTGTCCAGTAGAACATGGACCGATTAATGTACAGAATTAACAAGGCAGTAGGCACATTGGAAACAATTATGAAGGCAAGTTCCCAATCTCAAAGGAATTATAGTTTATCTAAACCAACAAGATTCAAACCCAAGATGGGGGGGAGGGATAGGAATTGACAAAAGCAATGAAATAAGCCTACATTTCATTTTAATATTATATTTTAGTTTTTACACACGCAAACTTCCTAGTAAAATGCCACAATTTTCCAAATGTGACTAGTGATAGGTGGCGCCCAATTTGAGACACCTCAAAGCAGTCTGATTTTTCAGACTGCTCCGAGCAACCAGTTGGTGAAAAACCAGACTCCTTTAAAATGTCCAACTGGTATCTAAAAAATAAAGATAGCCAAAATATGTTATATATCCAAGTCTTGCCCTAATGGAATAGAAAGAAATAAAGGTTTTCATTCTTCTAGTTTGGTAATACTTGTCTGAGGAGAGAGGACAAAGGGGAATAAGATGACTCCATTCACAGTAATAAGCCCACTTATAAGGACACACAGAAGCCTCATTCTTGTGTCTGGCATATCTCATATATTGTTATATATTTTGGGAAAGTGGACAGTGATTTTTCCCCCAAGGTACACTGCAATGCAGGAGGACAGGATGGAGCCCTAAAGCTAGACATAAAGTATGCTGCTGAGTTCACTCAGCACACCCTAATGTCAGAGAATCCCCATGAGAACAGCGAACATCAATTGACACACAGATGAACTTAGAAAAAAATTGACTTTTTCCCCCCCACTTTCATTTCTATATTTTGAGAACCTGAATGGATAAAAGAGTGCTTTAATATCCCTGCTTTGATTTATTTACATTTCCTATCTCTCATAACTACCTTGTTATGATTCACTCTCGCTCCTCAACATTTCATCGGTCGTAGCCACTAACAGCCCCACTGTATTTCCAAAAGTGAGTTACAGACACTGTACTGTATTTCACAGTATCGGAATGCAGGATGAGTCATGAACATGCATTCTGCTGAGGCAACAAGGTCAGCAGTGTTCACTTTTTCTTTTTCACTGAAAGAAAAGAAAAAAAAACCCGAGGTACTGCCTGTTCTGGAATAGCACTGCTATTCCACTGTGACAGTATCTGACATTTACACAAAGCAAGTGTAAGCTATATAACATTACATTACATTTCAATCCTGTATAGAGCACTATGAGAATTTATGTGGTATAACAAAATGATCAGTGCATGCAGATTTTGGAGAAGGTATAAACACTCATGATCCTCATGTTTCCTGAACAACTTTTAAGTTATTTTCAGTAAATGTATTATTGTTAGTAAAGATTATCAAAGCCTAATTGTGACAGTCACTGTTCAAAAATGACATATATTCAGGTCAATAACTAATATTTTACATACCAATGTTTGTTAATTATGGGCAAATACTGACCTTTTAAATGGTGACCTCACTACTAGGTTTTTGCTTCCAATGGAAGCACATGGCATCTACCTCTTTCGGCACTTGTCTATACTATGGAGAAAATCAACATTGTTGCAGTCGATCATCTGGGATTTGAATTAGTGCATCTAGTGATGACCCGCTAATTCAAACCGAGGGTGCTCCGTGGGTGCCAGTAGACCTCCTCACGAGGAGTAAGAGAAGCCAATGAATGTGTGCTCCCATTGACCTCCCCCATGTGGATGGCACCAAAATCCATTTTAAGATACTTGGACTCTAGCTACATAATTAATAAAGCTGGAGTCGTGTATCTGAAGTCAACTTTTCCCCTTAGAGTAGACTAGATCTCAGGGAAGGAGGCCTGTCTAGAGGTTAAGAAACTGAACTAGGATCCAGGAGACCTAGATTAAATGCATAACTCTTCCATTGATTAACTTCTCTGTGCCCCTGTTTCCTATTTGTAATACTGCCTTTTTCTCACCTTACGTCTGCCTTTTCTATTGAGACTGTATATTCTTACAGGGATTGTCTGTTATATGTTTGTACAATGTCTAACACAATTAGGCCATGCTCTCAATAAGGCTGTGTCCAGACTCAGGGTTTTTTTCGAAAAAAGTAGTCTTTTTTTGAAAAAACTTCACCTGCATCTAGACTGCAGCTGCGTTCTTTCGAAATTAAATCAAAAGAACGCGGCTTTTCTTTCGACGGTGGTAAACCTCATTTCACGAGGAAGAACGCCTTCTTTCGAAAGTTCTCTTTCGAAAAAAGGCGTTCTTGAATGCCAACAGGGCTTTTTAGAAAGAGAGCATCCAGACTCACTTGCGGCTTTCTTTCGAAAAAGCAGCTTGCTTTTTCGAAAGTTCCGCTTGCAGTCTAGACGCTCTTTTTCGAAAGAGGCTTTTTTGAAAGTATCTTTCGAAAAAGCCTCTTTTGAAAGAGGCTTGCAGTCTAGACATAGCCCAGGAGTCTGTAAGACACTACCATAGTAAAATGTCAGAGAGAAACCCAGCTTTTCCATCTCTCATCAATTTTGATATTTTTCCATTGTGAAACTCAACTAAACCAAAATTCTCCAGAATAATTTAGCATAGATTCAAAGTTCCATTTCTATACAAATCAAAATATTTCACTTTTATTTTTACTTTTTTTTAATATTTGAAAAATATAATTATAAAAATATTCAACACAAAGTCATCTTCATAAAAAAAATCAAACTGTTCCATTGCAAAAATATAGGAACAATCTTTTATCTTTATCAATGCTTCCTTTCATCTTGTTCTGTAACCAAAGTTTTATCAAAATACATGTGTTTCTATGAAAAATGTTTCATTGTCACTAAATCACCATTTTAAGGAAAAATCTTCCAACTGGATAACTTCCGGCCATCTTTAATAATAATCCATACAGTTTTACAACCACTAACATTTGCTATATAGGTTCAAGTGATATCAAAATCTAAAACCAAACAGATGAGCTATAAATTAGTCCGGGATCCTTGAAACTGGGCCCAGTTGCTCTGAAGATTTGCAAATCTTATTGGCTCTCTTGATAAAAGTCTGTTTTTTTAACAAAACCCAAGACACAGTAAATCTTATGAAAATGAATTTTGTGGTTCTGATAATTAAGTGTCAAATAATGACTGGTTTAGGCAAGTGCACTAGAGGTGAGAAAGCACACAGAGTGCTTCAGTCCTCTCCCACTCCACATGCTCCTGTGCATGAAGTAGTCACAACATGGATACCTATGCTAATGACCATAAAGGGGTGGAGCAATGGGGGTAGAGAGGAGGCGGCACTATATTGATTGCATTAGTCATAATGTTCACCTGTCTGAGCTCTAGAATCTCCAGTGCTGGACTACAAGCATTACTATCTTGAGTTTTACACTTTCACTGCTGTGGTATCCAAGCAAGACCTGTTTGTGAGCACTTCAATAGGCCCAAGGCGACTGGGTTTTCTGTTCAGTATCTCTGTGTAAGGCATCATGACTGCTCCTGGACTTCATGCACATAAACATCTCCAGCCACTGCTGCTTGGAAAAAGTAGCCTGTGCACTAGCATACCCTCTGCCTCTGGGAACTTTATACCCTTATCTTGCACACACTGATCTTTTCAGTGGTGCAGTATCCCACTGTCTCCTGCTCCTGGAGCCTTGTCCCACAATACTGAAAGACTCCAGCAAGTGGGCAGCAGCTTGGAAAAGTTTGCAGAGCCCTCTACCCATTGCTTCTCTCCCTCCAGAGCCTTTCCCCATTGCCTCTCCTGTGCCCGAGCCTTTTACTGCTGCATGGAGCTACACATCGCAGTGTGGATGCAGCCTGCTTTTCACCGAAGCATGTAGCTGCACCTAGTCTACATGATGCTGCAAGTGTAGACAAGACCTTTGGACCAAAGAATATAGACCACATTTAGACAATGGAGGATGCTATCCAAGGAAATAATGAGAATTTGGGGGTGATGGTGGATAAACATGAGTTCCCTAGTGCAATACTGAGGCTAAAAAGGCCTAGTAAAATCCTTGGCTGTATCAACAGGATTCTCAAGTGGGAGCCCAGAGGTCATTTTACCTCTGTACTTGGCACTGGTGTGACTTCAGATGGAATACTGGAGTTCTGATGACCACAATTCAAGAAGGAAGAGACTACATTGGACAGGGTTCAGAGAAGAGCCAGGAGCAGGATTAAAGAACTGGAAGACATGGCTTAGAGCAATAGACTCAAGGAACCCAATCTGTCTAGCTTCATGAAGAGAAGCTAGAGAGGTATTTTGACCACAGTCTATATGGGGAACAAGTATTTCAGTCTAGTAGACAAAACTATAAGATCAAATGGCTGGAATGCAAAGCTAGACAAAATCAGATGGGAAATAAAACATGCATTTTTAATAGTGGAACAATTTAAGAACAATTGTGGTGGATTCTGCATAGCGGGAATTTTTCAAATCAAGATTAGATTTTTTTTTTAAGAGGAAACAGGAAATAATGCAAGGAAGTCTTCTGGCCTACGTTATTCAGAAGATAAGACACATGATCACAAATTAGAAGGTCTCTTTTGGCCTTACTGCGCAATTGACCCACATGAGTTGTTCCACTCATGTTGAATTAAGTTAGTCACATGCCTCACCACTGGCAAGATCAGACCCATAGGCATGGTATTTCCTTGCAGCATGTGAAGGGGAAAAAACTGCTAAATTGCTGGGGTGGGCGGGGAGGGGGAGGGTTCTGATGATGGTGTTTTCTAGATAGCAAAGCCTTCTTTTACTGTCTGGCATTATTATGGCAGAGCGCTACTATAATTTTTTACACTATACTCATGTAGCGATAAAAGAATTACTTATCTAGATTGGCTGTTCTGATCAAACTGTCGTTATGGTACAACCCAATTATATGACTTCCTTTATAATGAAAACAGAGAAGGCAGAGTTACACAAATGTCATTATTAACTCTGGCAAGGGAATCAAACATAAAAGATCAAATTCATCCCTATTATTCCAATCAACTGTATGGGTTTAGAGAAACGCTAACTTCAGGCCAATGAGCAATAAACAGCTATGCAGGGATTTAAAAAAATTATATTGGCACAGAAAGACATACCCTTCAAAATAGAATTTTCTTTTGGAAACCAACAACATTTTAAAGGCTTGTTATTCTTATCACATGCTTATATTGACAGTGGAGGAATATATTTGCATAGAGCTGTTGTTAATAAAAAAAAGTTGGCTGAACACAGCAGATGTGCAAGGTGGTTTACCAAAACATTCTCTTTTGACCTCTAAACCTCTGAAATCGAAGGGAAAAGTTAGATCTTTCTTGGTGTGCCAGAAAATATAGAAGTGATCTAATGTGCCGGGCCACTGTTCTGATTCCAGACTCATTTATGTATTACATTAAATTTCCCTGCTTCCATTTAAAAAACAAAATCTGCAAAGTTTCTATTTTAATGGAAACCTTTCCTTTACTCTCCCTCCACTTCAAGGAAAAGCCTTTTGACATCTGATATACTTGTATGTTAAGCACAACACAGCAGCTAAACAGAGGATGGCCCAGTGTCAGACCCTTAATATGCAAAAGACACCACTCCATTTCAAATAAGAACTTGATTCCCTTTGTCCTTGGGTACAAGACAGCTGATGTCATGAAATGGCTATGAGGAAGAATAATACCAACAGAACTGTTTATTTAATTAGTAACAAGGGTAAAATCCTTCTAATGCAGCTTGATCAAAGGTCAGTTTGAAGGGTCTTTATCAGAGTATGGGCAGCCGTCAGCGGCTGAGGCTTAATAATAATCTCTAGACTTCAATTTCCTACTAATAAAGGGTAATATAATGTCGTCTAAGCCCTCTTATTTGTTCAGATCTTTTTTAACCACTGAGGAGCTAATATGCAACAACTGAACAAACAATGGCCACACAGGTTTCATTTTCAGCACCACAGATGACCTCTGATGAAAGAAATGATCAGTCAAGCCCCAAATCAAAGGTAGAAAGCAAACAAGCACATTTTCATTCTATGATTGTACAAGAAGAAAGAACTGCTCTCAAATAACTCTAAATATATCTTAAACATGATTGTAGCATGTACAAATGCTGTGACATGCAGGAAATTTCCCTCAGCGGACTCAAAATCAAGCCATTCAAAATCTGTTCAAACTCTTTTGATAAGTGGAAGCTGCGGAAGGCATAAAATTGTCAGCACTGCAGACAGAATCACTGTTCCTTTTATAATTGTCTTTATACAGATCTGATAGTAGCACAGCAACTTCATTTTTCTTAAGAAGTCACCTCTTCTCTAGTTGTTCTGATATCCCAACTATGTGCTACTGTGAAATTCTGACTCAAGCACAACTACAGTTGAAACAAATGAGAGATTTACCTAAGTGAGAGCTGCAAAATTGGACTCAAAAGGACTAGCATTAAAGAGAAAAATACAGAGGTTATTCTTTCAGTAGGTAACATTGATGGAATGTGGCTATTTCTATATCTACATAGATATATATCTATATCTTCCAACAAGGAAGCCAAATTGAGTGCTATAAATGTGCAGCTTTATGGACCTCAGTGGAGTTAACTGCATTTACACCAGATGTGAATATGGCCTATTACCATTTGGTATTTTCAACAGACTTTTTTAAAAGGTACTTTTTCTCTTAGGTCTGGGTATCCAAGGACTTCTTAACATGGCCAGTATTTATACTTGATGTCTTTGGGCCTGGTTTGTAGTTCCTTTTCTCACTCCTGTTTATTTGAAGGCCACCTGCCTCATCTCTTCCCTTGACGCTCTAGTCTCTGGCTTCTGATTTGCCTGGATGATGTTCCAATGGAAGCTCCCTCAGGAAAGATCTTAACATTCAATGCCAGAATTTTAACCCACTTAATCTTTTCCCCAGAGGGTGTGTAATCAATATAGAGGAGGCAGTTTTGTGCCTTTTTATGTCTGTAAACTATGAAGCAAATCCCAGAGAGTGTGGTGTTCTCTTTTCACATAATTTGGAGTATAGGCAATAAGAATGACTTATTGTTATATCTAACTGTTGTGTTTAACTAGAGCAAAATGTATGACAGAACTGAAGAAATAGGATTGCAAATATATTTGCAAAAATATATTGTATACCATAATATAGTATTATATACTGTGCCAGATCAATGCAACCAAATAGTATTTTTGAAGTATAAAGAACAGATTAGGCATTTTGCCTCCATGTGGTAGCAACGCATAAATCCTTTCAAATTTTTTCAAGATCACCACCTACATACTGACAGTACAATAGACCAGGTTTTAAAATAATTGCCTGACATACAAGTCCTAAAATGAAAATAGCTATTTAGAACCCCCACATGGTTCTATTTCAAATTCAGAGTTTATGATTTTTACAGTAGCCTGTAAATGCATAGAATGTAGCCTGCCAAGCTATATCTTTTCCTGTCTTACTCCTTTTACTATATTTTTAGTGATGCCAGTAATGCAAGGCCTACAGGACTTATCCTGTAATGATTTGGCTTTTGCAATAATATAGTGTGGTAAATAAGGATTAAACTAAATATCTATAATATCTCTTTAGAAATTATGAAAGACAAATAGTGGCAAAATCTTCATTTGTGTCAGTACACAGATAAGGTGTGTGATTCAGTGCCTTGTGAGACCTAAAATGGGTCCAAAACTGCAAGACCCAGGCAACCAACATTTTTTTAAAGGAAACAGGATATCTTGCACCTAACTACAGGTTCCTGCTTTTTCCACATCCAGGAATGAGTCCAAGGGGGGCATCAGATGATCTTATTCATGCATATTCAAAAGATGCCTCAATATCACCCTCCAATCAAGTATGTGCACCCTCAAAATCTTAGAGTGCAGAAATCTTCTTATGACTATTAGAGGCTGGGTGTTAATGATGCAAAAAGACTAATAAAAGCTCTGGAAATAAGGAAGCTCAGGGCTCGAGCACAAGCTTTCTCTTTTCTTTCTAATTAGGTATCTTCTCTTTTCATGTTCAAGCCTTTACTTTGCTTCTAAGTTGCTCTGCTTACAAATTGTCCATACTTCATCTTACACCGAAGTCCCACAAGCGAAGGGAGGCTGGTCCTTTCACACTCGGTCTTCTGGTAGACAGGTATGTGAGTGTGGTATTATATTAGGTAACTATCTGTACACTTAGAAAAGTACAATTTAAATAACCAGATTTTTTTAATGCTACCCTCAGAGGTGATTGAAACAATCTGTGTGATCAGTGCTGTATGTTTTGTTATGTTTGCCATCTTAATACCGGTCATAATAAAAATTGTTTTAATTTAGTACTATCCTCTTTGTGAGCATGGCTGCTGCTGTGGGCCTCCGGATCCACCTCCAAACACAGAGCTTCATAAGTCTCAACTTTTGTGACCTGGGGAAGGAGGATAAAACCTAGAACCTTCTAGTCAGATCAGCAAACCATACCCACATAAATTATATTATACTTCATCCTCCAGGGCAACAGGAAGCAATTCATGTGACCAATAAAAAGAATATGACATACTGCTCTGGATGATGGCACAAAAACAATATTTCCAGTAATAATAGGGTTGCCAGATGGTTGAACCAAAAATACCGAATACCCCCCGCCCAGCCCCCCAAAGAAAAAAACACTGAGGAAAAATTCTGTTGAGAAAAAAAAGGGAGGGGAGAGACCAAAGAGACTTATTGAGAGAGAAAAAAATTAAATGATAAAACAGCATGGCCCCTTTCAGAGTGAGTGCAGAGTTAGAATAGGGATAGGAACAGGGGACGGTTGAGCACTAAGACCCAGGAAAGGCTTTGCTTCCCCTTAGTCTTTAAGCTTTTTACCAGTGGCCATTTTGTGTTCTTGTTCAAGCCAGAACTTAGCTTCTCTGCGGAACCAGGTAAGGGACCCGGGGGCAGAGGTCTGGGGGTGTAGAGACTGAGAGCTAGGCCTGGGCCTGGGCACTAGGGTTGCCAGGTGCCCGGAATTTTCGCCTCCTGCCGGGAAAAAAAAAATCAGAAAATACTGGATATTTTAGGTGTCCGCTATTTTCTGAATTTTTTTACCAGACAGGAAGCGAAAATACCAGACTGTCTGGGTCAATTCAGGACACCTGGCAACCCTAAAGTAATAACCATTAAAAGCTAGGTACTTAACCCAACACCCTGCTTGGGAAAAAGCCCTCTTGCGCAAGACTACTTGCGCAAGAGGGCCAGTGTAGACAGGGAAGAACTGTTTTGCACAAAAAAGCCCTGATGGCTAAAATGGCAATCGGGGCTTTCTTGCGCAAAATCACGTCTAGACTGGCCATGGATGCTTTTGCTCAAAAGCACTTTTTGCGCAAAATCATCCGTGCCAATCTAGACGCGCTTTTGCGGAAATACTTTTAATGGAAAAACTTGTCCGTTAAAAGTATTTCCGCAAAATCATGCCAGTCTAGACGCAGCCTTAGTAAGAGCTGAACAAATGAAGGAGCAGTTTGAAATACACGTTACCTGTTCTAGTTTCCACTACAGTGACTATTTTTGCAAGTACTGTTGAATTTTTGTTTCATGGACACCATTCTATGCACACTGCAAAGAGCAAGAACAAAAGGGGATAAAAAACCCAACCCAGAAGGTAGTAAAATTTAAAATAACAACATTTCACACAACATGCTATCTATATAGGGAATTTGCAGCTGAATGCCATCAAGACAAATACCATGGCTGAACTATAGAAAAGTCTGCATAATACTACTGCTATGACATCTACAACTATGCTAAATGAATGACCTTAAATAAGGGGAACACTTAGGGTTACAAACAGCCTAGTATCTGTGGGGAAAATGTGCTATTTAATTAACTGTATTTAACCAGCTAAAAGAACTGTTAAAATAGCACAGATACCTGTCAAACATGTTATTCTATGTATAAAGGCAATGAGTGATTTATTTCATTAACTGTATTCACTCTGTTGGCGGGTTCAGGACACAATCTTCCCACAACATACAGGCTACATAATTGGCTTAATACTGGGGGAGAGAGAAGCTTTGCTCAGAAACATCACATATCAAAAACTGGACTAAACTATGTTTAGAATAGTCAATTAACAGCCAACAAGAAAGCAACATCCCATAGTTGGTGGGCAGGGCAACAAAGAGAAAGTGCTACATAATTAGGGCTTGTGTTTTAATGGGTTATTAATTTATTCTTCGCAACTTGAGATCTGTGTCTATGTCCAGAATTCAGTTTTCCATTATTTCCTCTTTGATATTGCAGTGAGAAAACTATTGGGGGGGGGGGGAGAGAGCTGGGACATCCCAAAATTCTACTGTAAACAAGACATACTAAGTTATTATATATATAAGAGTGACTTACATGTTTAAGCTTTGTAGCCTGGTAACCTAAACCATGGTGTATTTATTCCCTAGTGAGCTTTAGGGTAGTACTGATTCAAATAACAGTACATTAACGCTCACAAGGGAACTTTGAGTGTGCACCAGCAGGGTCTGTATAGACCAATTAATGAACAACACTTCAGAAATCACATCCCTATATCCCACATTACTGCTGTGGCCAGATCCAGTCCTCAAATACTCCTACTGGGCCAGTGGGCCCTCCCTTCTGGCAGTGCTTCAGAGGGGAGGGAGCGTTCCTCTCCGTGCATCTCCTGGCTGCACCTGTCATCCGCAGGTCATTAAAAACACGCTGGGGACCCCAGCGCCACCACTGGCAGCACAGCAGAGCTAGAGCAGCTTCCGGCTGCTAGCTCCATGCCACTGCCAGCACATCCCTGTGACCTGTGCATGTGTGTGCGTTCACATACGTGCAAGCGTTCACATACGTGCACAGAGCTGTCCCGCACAATACATTTCACAACTTACACCATTTTGTGAAACTGACTAGATCTAAGTGATGCCAACTCTCCTGGTTTGATCACAAGCTTCCTGATAATTGAGGCTCTTTTTTTCTGGAAAGCTCTGGCCACGAAAGCCAGATCTGGGAACTTTATTACCTGATGCCCCATGGCCCGCTATCAGCTGTGAGTGCTCTGACTTAGTAGATTGTGTTTGTTTGTTGGAGCATGACATTAGAAGAGAATCCCAGTGTTCTCTCCCCCCACCCCTTTCCTTTTTAATGAAATACTTTAGGTCTCATGGTTTGTGGAGAAAAAGCTAGAAAATGCCCCGAGTTCAGCCAAAAACCTCAAATGCAAGATGCCAAATAAAAGGATCCCCAAGTGTATTTTTACCTGTGATTTCAAGAAGCCATTCTCTTTTTGGAGCTGGGGGGCCTGATCCGTGAGTTTTGAACACGTGGGGTTGGCAGTACAGTATATGCAAGTTGATAGCATCTCCCCGTGTCCAGGAACCAGACAGAGACCAGGATCCTACAAAAGCCTAGAAACTGGGTCTGAAACCCCCATGTCCTTGCACTGGAATAATCCCCGCTAGCATCTGTGCCCTTGCACTGGGATCCCCTGCCCAAAGTAACCGAAAGCAAAACCCACAAGCAGCTTCACAGTGGCTGCAGAAACCCATCAGCTCACGTGGCAACTTGGACAGTACAGTTAGTCTTGCAGCAGAGGCAGCCAGCCTGGCTTCCCGGAACAAGTGGCGCTCTCTGCAGCCAGGACTATCTGAATGCTGGGGTCTGGGCGCTGTGCCCACTCCTCTTTGCCCTGCTGCCAGCAGCTGTGTAGGCCTGATTAAATAACTAACTTTTTCAAACTTTTTTTGTGGGCCAGATTGGAGAAGTTCTCTGGCTGTAGATGGACCCTAGACCAGGAATATGAGACCCCTGACAAACTGTTCTGGAAACAGGGTGAAGTCAACACAGATGGAACAACATACGTAGTTCTTCTGGTGTTTATTGGACAAACATTGATTGATTGATTTTTTTGTATTGGGGTGTTCTATTGGCATTTCATCACATAAACTTAAAATCAGAGCCCTTATACATAATATACCACTTGGCAGTAATGCAATCTGTTTGAATATGATCAAAATCCCAATCAATGACCCAAATCCCAATCAATGACCCAAATTTTTTGATGATATAGGATTCCCTACTCTAACGCATTTTCCCCATTTTACAGAATTATATTCCAAGCAGAGGTTAAACCTATCCCGAAGGGACTGATATAAGAATAGTTATTCCAATAAAATTAGCATTTAGATTGTTGCAAGTAAAATTATTGACTGATTGTCTGACTTTTCTATAATTCCTTACATGCCCCAAACTGTTTTCTGTGTGTTCCCATGTATTTCAAACAAATTTGGGGGGTCATCTTCTGGTCTTCAGTCTTATTCCACTACTCTAGTTTGGGTCCTCAATTCGTAATTGATATAGTCTCTTATATTTTTACTCTGACTCAGTTCTCCACAAATGGATTCTTGCAAGATAAAATCATCATCAATTTTCTCCCTCCTCGTCCTCAAGCTGACCTCATTATTGATAAATGACTTAGCACATTGACAGCTGGAATTTCCCCATAGATGACAAGAATTCAGCTTGCCATCATAAGCTGATGTGGCAATCAGCAACATCTGAATGAAATGGTAACATCCCACTCCACCTTTAAACCATCCAACTTGATATTCTCCTGTTCCTGTCACTGTTACTAATGCGTCATATTAAAATGGGTTGTAGATGCCTAAAATAGTCATGTACCTGAAATATAAATTAGCATGAATTCATTTTTGCCATGGGAATGCTGCTATTATATTGCAACGAATCCACAGTTGCATAATACATGTTTAGGAATAGTGACAAAATGGGCAATATCAAATGTGGCCCCCATTTTGCGCACGCACACACACACACACACACACACACACACACACACACACACACAGAAGCGTATTTTCACTGGCATAAGCACTATATTTGAGCATACAATTGGGAAGTTAGATGTGCAACTGTGAAGTGCATGTATATTGTGGAGTTGGAGAGTTTTGTTTGCCCAAACATGACCTTTGTCCAAAAAAGACAAAAATGCACTTTGTGCAGGTAACATTTATTTAAATATTTTTACCCTGCCTCTCTATTTAAAATATTTGAGGCGGCTTACAAAATTATTTTAAACACAATACAAATATATATAAAAAATTAAAATACGAGACCCCAGAGGGACATAAAACCTGCTAAAAACATACAGAAAAGAGGAACACACAAATACAGACTCAAACATTAATAAAAGCACGAGTAAAAAGGGTAGCTTTAGCCTGACGCTGAAACGATGCTAACATTGGTGCCACACGAATATCCTGAGGAAGAGAATTCCACAGCCTGGGAGCAAAGCTGAGAAGGCCCTGTTCCACATAAATGTTAATCTTATCTCCACAAATGGGGGAACACGAAGCTAAGCCTCCCCAGCTAATCTCAATCCCCGGGCAGGTTCATATGGGAGAAGACAGGCCTTCAGATACCCTGCACATTTAAGGCTTTATAGGTCATAACTAAAACCTTAAATAGTGCCTGGAAACATACCGGAAGCCAGTGCAGTTGCCGAAGCACTGGCATTATACTCCGTATAATGAGTATTAGTTAAGATTTGAGCAGTTGCATTCTGGACCAGTTGAAGTTTCCGAAGGCCCTTCGGAGGCAGACCCACATAAAGTGTGTTACAGTAATCCAGTCTGGATGCAACAAGAGCATGGATCACTGTGGCCAGATCATGCTTGTTCAGGAAGGGTCGCAGCTGGCGCGTCAAAAATTGGTGGACAGTTAATGTTTTCAAAAATTTAGCCTATTTAAGGTCTGTCTAACAAATCTGCAGCTGTTGGTTTTGCAGAAGCAAGATGAATTGACTCTTAATCCTGCATCAATGATTCAATCAGATTAGATAGTTAAAGAAATATTGGCCACAAACCTAAATAAATTACAGTAAAACCTGTCTTATCCAGCACGCTCGGAGAGTAGAGCATTCCGGTTATCTACAAATTCTGGTTATCTGAGGGTCCCATCAACCTAGGAATGTAAGGCAAAATTCCAACAGCCTACATTTTGGACACAGATGCCATTTTGGAGTTCAGAAACAACAACCAGACTCGATCTTGGTTGCCCTTCTTCTCCTCCTTTTTCCCACCTTTCCCACTCTGTGGCAGGAAAACCCTGTGGTCACATGGCTATAGGCTGCCCAGGGACAGCAGACACGTAACCGCAGTCTGCCCAACGACAGCTTACCATATAAGGGATGCTTCTAGCTTAGCTCGGGGATGCTCATCTGAGTGGCAATGTATGCAGTTGCTCAGCTAGGTACGTCGATACCACACCAAAGGATTTCTGGGTTGGGTAGCATACCTTGCAAGTAAGGAGTGTGCAGTCATCTGCCATTCCTCTTTGTGTTTATTCACACTTGCCGCCATGATGACGCAGGGGAGGGAATAATTGGGGAGAAGCCTGTCATGGCTGATATTCAGTTGATGTTCTAGCCTCTCCTGGGATGAGACTGGAATGGGGTCACTGGGGCAAGACAAGCTGCAAGAGATGGTACTGTGCCAAAGATCACTCTTCTGATCACAATAGTTCTTACCTTGGCTATCTTAGGTCGCAGTCTAGCTTTTATTTGTTTTTGTTCTATTCTTGTATAGTGGGGTCCTTTTAATCCTGTTAAAATAGTTACTTGCTTGTTTTTCCTTTTCTTTTCTAACTGTTATAATCAAGTCCTGTTAGTTTACCTCACCAGTTTATCTTAATCATTTGAGGAACTGATGCACACCCTGATGATAGATGTGGGTGTGGGGATGGGCCTGACAGTTGGTGTCCTTTAGGCCAAGGGATTTCCAGCTAACAGGAAAAATCAATGGACAATAATAGTAAAACTCAAGTTTTTAATATTGGTAGTTTTGTAGCGTGAGGCAGTTAGTCTCACATTTCTATTTTGAGTTAAAGATGATTAGTACTTCTTAAATAAAAAATTGGTAAGCCAATCATAGTAAACCAAGCCAGGCCTGTGCACCTAAAGATGTGACAGTATTATGGCTGGGGGCAATGCCAGTTAAAGTTTTCTGGTTAACGAATGACAGAATAACAAAGGTTTCACTGTAGTTGCCTTGGGACCAGACATAAAATTCATAAAATTGTAAGGTGTACAGTGACAGAGCTGCCAGAGTGGTTCTATATTCTTTCAGAATCCCTTCTTCTGGGATACCCTCCATCAGTCAAGTACTGAAGCTTTAGGGTTGCTTTGTGCCAACAAAATCACACAGAAGTACTCTAGCGCAGGGTAGAGTCTGGACCTCTTTGTTTACTTCAGGCAATCCAGCTTATTTCTTTTTAAAAAAGCCACTCAAGCAGATTTTTCAGCACTCAAAAACTTCTGGCATCTAAAAAAGTCTTCTAGTCTATTTTAATTGTTTCCACTTCAGAAAGAAAATTCAGTGTTTTGTATACTATTTACATTTTAAAGAACTGTACGATACAGATGATCCTTACAGGATCATGTAAAAAGAGCGTACAGTATGTATTTATTTTAGATGATCCATTCAGATCTTTCATATAGACTGTAGCGCAAAATGTTTTACAGCATTACATAATCCATTAAAGGGGAAATCCACTCTTCTGCAGAGGACCAAAGTAAATGAAGTAGAAGGCATATACAGGCAGTCCCCGAGTTACGTCGGATCCTCAGTTACGAATGGGGCCCGTCTCCCTGGTCTCCAGCAGACCAGGGAGAGGAAGCAAAGCGGCGGAGCACGCGGGCAGCGGACAGCCCAGATGCGTCAGGGCTGTCCGCTGCCCGTGTGCTCCGCGGCTTTGCTCTGCTTTGCTCCCTGTCTCCCTGGTCTGCAGACCAGGGGGACGGGGAGCAAAGCGGTGGAACACGCGGGCAGCGAACAGCCCAGATGCGTCTGGGCTGTCCCGCTGCCCCCGTGCTCCGCGGCTTTGCTCCAGACGCCTGTGATACAGCAGCTGGGGCGCTGCCGGTTGGTCCCGTAGCGCCGCTCTGGGCGCTACTGGACCAACCCGGCAGCACCCCAGCTGCTCTGCCCCAGGCATCCTGATTCAGCCACTGCTGGTCAGTTTCAGCAGCGGCTGAATCAGGACACCTGGGGCGGAGCAGCTTGGGTGCTGCTGGGTTGGTCCAGTAGCGCCGAGGAGCGGCGGCACTACTGGACCAACCCGGCAGCACCCCAGCTGCTCTGCCCCAGGCGTCCCCAAGTCAGCCGCTGCTGAAACTGACCAGTGGCTGACTACAGGAAGCCCCTACCCCGGGCTTCCTGGAATCAGCCAATGATCAGTTTCAGCAGCAGCTGACGTGGGGATGCCTGGGGTTCTTAAGTTGAATCTGTATGTAAGTCAGAACTGGCATCCAGATTCAGCCGCTGTTGAAACTGATCAGTTTCAGCAGCGGCTGAATCTGGACGCCAGTTCCGACTTACATACAGATTCAACTTAAGAACAAACCTACAGTCCCTATCTTGTACGTAACCCGGGGACTGCCTGTACTACATTAAAGTTCCAAATTAGCCTTATTTTGAAGGGATTCATAAGAAATGGATTTCATCCTTGCACTATCACGCAGAGACACAAAAATTCCAGCATGAAATGATCAGGAATGGGAATTGGAAAAAAAAATCTGAAGAATATACTGAATGTGAAATTCTCCCCTTGGTACAAGGCTAGCACTAGCTGAAAACAAAATTTAAGTCCCCCTTAGGCATTCAACATAGGGCATAACTGGTCCTTAAAGAGCCATGAAGGCGGTACATTGGGTCTCTGCATGGGGGTAGATATCATGATAAATGCACACTCTTTCCTCATAGAAAGAATCTATTATGTGTGGGGAAACAGTAACAGTGCAGGCTTTTAGGGGGGTAAAGTTTCCGAGAGGGCCTTTACAAAAATTATTTTAACCAATCCTTGTGAAAAATTGGTCTCCCCAAAATATCCAATATTCTAGAAAGGCAGTTGAATGAAAGCTGGGCCTTAATTTTATAACTGGGCATAAAATCACTCTAAGGCAGCAATGCCTTCCAGATCCAGCTGCTGCCCCTATTCAGAACAGCCTGACTAGGAGAGACACACAACTGAAAATCCTGTCAGCCAGCCAGCAGAGATGCCCGCCAAAGAGCCAATAAAAGACAGATGTGACTACTGGAAAAATAAGTTACTGAACTGGGTATGTGACAAAAAGAGCAATTAAAATCTTTCCATTTTAATCAAGGAATGTTTTGCCTTGGGGGGGAAAAAAAGAAAGAAAACCAGCTTTCCAAGTTTTGCAGAAGAAATAATGGAAAAAGACCATACTGAGTGTCTACCTCCTTTAACAACTCTATTCTGTGCTCTTTTCTTTCCTCCATGGCACATATTGAAGAAGTTAGACTTTAAATTTGCCATGAACTTAGTTGCTAACATTTCACCCCTATGTTCAGATGCTCCCATGATCCATTTCTCTGGTAATTACTCAATGAGTACACCTCAGCGAGCACTGTAAGTTATGGCTAATCACTCAAGTGCTGGAAGCAGGACTGAGTTTGTGCAAAGAACAGCAATCAAATATGGTAAGCAGATGGCTATTTCTAGATTTGTGTTACCACACTGTGTGCAACATATTATGACGTGATAGATTTATCACCGCTGATGGATACATTCACACCATATGTTTTTATACAGTAAATAGCTTTTGACGTTTTAATAGATTTGATACCCCCATTTTAAAATCTGATTTCATTAAAGAAACTGCAGAAGTTTTCTGTGCTTTTTCTACATTCTATTTTAATTTTGCTAACCATAAAAAAGGCCCTTTAAAATGACAACGTTTTCAAAATTTCTGTATTACACATTTACAATGCTAGAAGCTTTTTCTGAATCAATTCTTATTCACAAATATCTGTTTTAAAGCTGAAACAAGATTTAGTTCATTTGTGTTACATGAAGGCTCTTTCTAAAAATGATTTTTCTAATAACTACAACACTTTATGGCATTACCTCACCCACCCCATGCCCGCATATTTTTTATTGAATCAACTTCACATATGCGCACGCCCACGCAAGTAACGAACCGGCAACTAAACTTAGTTGAGCTGTGGAGTGGAGGGTTCTACAAAACAGCAAAATGGCAATTCTTAATCCCAATGGAATGTGCCCTTAAGATTTTCCATTCTTTAAGTTCAGGAGCCAGTTAAATGTAATGTTGTAAGTGAATGACTGAGCTACAAGAGACATGCATTCCACTGTTGACAAAATATATATTTCAAACTAGGCTTTAAACACCTTTCACAGGCAATCATTCAAATGATCATCAGTGGGTTTTTACTTGTATTTCCATTGCCTCTAGAGTAGCAAAACACTAGCTGCCTGAACTCCAGCAGAACTGTTAACAAAAAACACTTTCTTTCTGGAGACAATTCACATTTTCAGTGGTTCCCTTCAGTAGCTGACAGCAGCTCAAAAACGTAGAAGCCAATGCAATGTCATGAATCAAAACCTGTGTTGTGTGTGCATGTGCAGTGCTTTACCCTCCCTGTTCTTTAGTTAGCTATATAAGTTCTCAAAACTGGTCATGAGTTCAGCTTTTGCTAATTGCTCATCTGCAGTCCAGGTTTTAATCACCCGATCAATCAAAAACCCTCGTCTCTGCCTATGCCCATCTTGTCAGTAAGTGACTTTTTTTGTAATGAAAGTAGCTGATCTATCGATAGTTTCCCCCAACACAGTGGAAGACATCCCGCATTAGCTTTGTCTTCCAAACCAGCCTGTTCTATTACAATTGACCTTCTCTTCTTGATTGCCACACAAATCATAGCCCTTTCCCTCCCTTCTCATCTATTAGAGTATTTCTCCTGTAGCCATTCAATTGCCTGACTGCAGTTGGTAATTGGATTCATGTTTGGAGCACAGCATTCTAAGAAGAAGCCTGGGATAATTCAAATGGAACACCCTGGCCTAGGGCTGCAACCATATGTTAAGCTCAGATTTGTGTCAGTAAAGCTTACACTGCTCCAGCAATAATATAATCTACTTTAATATCACAATGTTCAGTCTTATGAAGAATCTCAATTTATCTATGGCTGTAGCTATAGTGAAATTCGGTGTCAGTGTTATTGTAAGATGTAAGCATAAGACAAATGCAGTACTTTGACTTAGTGAAATGTAAAAGACACTCCTTTGGCAACAGGGAGTGCATTCTAGTTTTCAGGATACATTGGAAGCAGCTTTCAATTACAGTATACAACAGAGAAATTAAAGACCATCAGAAAACTTGGCAGCATGTTCTGTACATACTCCATGCTATTTAGCATGCAAGTTTCAGACTCTGCTTGGGATATACAGACGTGAGCAGTATTAACTCACTCCCATTTTGCATAAGATGTTAGACACTAATTGACACATTTAGTAATTTAACAAATAAAGGAAATGAATACAGAAGCATCAAGTGGGTAAATTCATGTTGCCTTTGGAAACTCAGATTTTTGATTTTCCTGTATTTTCCCTGTTCAAATTAAAGTTAACTTCACATCTCACAATGTAGGAGGCCCTCTGGGGAGCAGAGCTAGCCTAACAATTCCTATCATTCCTTTCTGTGGCTAGTAAAAGGGGCAAAGCCAGGTATTCCCCAGACAGACAACGTGAGTCTGTACCAGTAACAGCTCTTTGGGGCTATTAGCATGCAAGGTAAGTGGTCTTAAAAGTATTTGTTTGTATTCCCAGTAATACAAACTTGTGGGGTAATGGAACATTTCAGGCCGCTGTAATTTATACCAAAGAATCAGTCCATCACAGAACAGCCCCAGGAACAGAAAAGATTGTTTGAGTCTATGTCTAGGTCTATACTAGACCTGGAAGGCCGGCTTAAGGTATGCAGCTCCAGCTAACTGATGTACCTTAAGCCGAGTTTGGTGAGGTCTTCACAGTGGGAAGTTGACAAGATCAAATGCTCCCATTTGCTTCCCTTAGCTTCCCTTACTCCTCGTGACAGTGAGGAGCACTGGCGCAACCAAGGGCACTCTCAGAGTTAGATTAAGTAGGTATTTACTAGACCTGCTAAATCAAACACCAGAAGATCAGTCTCAGACACATTGACATGGCCTATGCTGCTCTCCATTCATAGGTCCTGGATTGCACTGTACGTTCCTCTGCCAGAGACACATATCAGGGCCAGAGCTTGAAAATGTTACATATAAGAACAGCCATACTGGGTCAGATCAAAGGTCCATCTAGCCCAGTATCTTGTCTTCCAACAGTGGCCAATGCCAGATGCCCCAGAGGGAGTGAACAGAACAGAGAATCATCAAGTAATCCCTCTCCTGTCACCCATTCCCAGCCTCTGACAGAAGCTAGGGACACCACTCCTACCCAGCCTGGCTAGTAACAATCTCCTCTGGCAAGGAGTTCCACAGGCCAACCGTGCACTCTGTGAAGAATAACTTCCTTTTGTTTGTTTTAAAACTGCTATCTATTTATTTCATTTGATGACCCCTAGTTCTTATGTTATGAGAACAAGTAAATAACTTTTCCTTATTCACTTTTTCCACACCAGTCATAATTTTATAGACCTCTATCATATCCCCCCCTTAGTCTCTTCTTTTCTAAGCTGAAAAGTCCAAGTCTTTTTAATCTCTCTTCACATGGGACTCATTCCAAACCCCTAATCCTTTTTGTTGTTCTTCTCAGAACCTTTTCCAATGCCAATATATCTTTTTTGAGATGAGGCAACCACATCTGCATACAGTATTCAAGACATGAGAGCACCACTGTTTTATGTAGAAGCATTATATTATGGTATTATGTAGATGTTCTTTGTCTTATTCTCCATCACTGTTTTGAATGATTCCTAACATTCTGTTTGCTTTTTTGACTGCTGCTGCACATTGAGTGAATGTTTTCAGAGAACTATCCGCAATGACTCCAAGATCTCTCTCTTGAGTAGTTGTAGCTAAAATTAGTTCCCATCATATTGTACGTATAGTTGGAATTATTTTTTCCAGTGTGCGTTATTTTACATTTATCAATATTAAATTTCATTTGCCATTTTGTTGCCCAATCACTTAGTTTTGCGTTTACCCAAGCCATTTGACAAAAAGCAAACAAACACAGAGCCAGGAACGTTCCATGAGCTAGCCATTTATAACTAACCCTACTCATAGTGAAAAGCTGGACAGCAAGTGCCCTTTCCATTCTTCATTTCCTTTCTCCAGAGCCAGGTGGAGCAGAACTCACGTAGCAATTTGAAGGGGGGCAGGACTACGGCTACCACTGCTGCCACACTAGCAGTGATGGCGACAAGGAGGTATGGGCCCCTTTGAGATATCAAACTCCTGTACAACTGCCCTGTTTCTCCCTCACCCCTTCCTATCTCTGCCCATGTTGACAGGCCTGGATAAAAATTTCTGGTACTAGTAGCAGTGAAACCAAAAAAAGAGACCTTGCGTACATACCCAGAGTTCCAGACAGGCTGATACAACCTGTGGTAAAACCCCTTGTGTCACTGCTATTGCTATCTGAGCTCACTAAATTAAGGTTATGCCCTGGTGTGCTGTAAACACACAGCTCAATTGCAGTGTTGATGTATCCTAAATACCGATGACACACAGTACACTCAACCCAAACTAACACCAATAATGGGTGGAAAATATACTTTGATACCCTCATCCCCCAAATCCAGCTTCTCATATGACATGACAGGTATCCTTCACTAAAAGTCTCATCCAAAGCACATTGACAATTAACAGTTGTTATTGCAGGTCTTGCTTTATTTACTGTTTTTTCCTTCAAGCTCCATTTCAAGGAGACAAAAAGATCAACGAAAAATCTCAATTGCTTTAAAAAAAGAAGATTAAATTTATAGTAGGGAAAAGCCTGAAAATGCCTGAAAACATGATCCAAGTGAACCCTACATGCTCAAAAACCACAAAGCAAATAAAGAACCACCAAAATGTATCTTTAAAAAAATCCCATTATTTTTGAGCAGTTGAAGTTGGCAGCACTGAAAAGACCCTCTGTATCCAGGCCTTTTATGTAAGAAGCAAGTTACATAAAAATGACCATAGTGGATCAAAGCAAGGGTTCATATAATCCAGAATCCTGTATGACAGCGATCCAGCCAAGATACTTCTGTCAATTGGACGTTTAGGGTTGCAGCTCTGCTCATCCTAGCAACCAGCCATTGATTGACTTATCCTTTATGAATTTGATCAAATTCATTTATGAACCCAGTTGTAACTTTTGGCCTTCACAACCACCAGCAATGAGTTCCACAGGTTGTGTCTGCATTCTGTGAAGTACTTCCTTTAGTTTGCTTTAAACCTGCTACCTGTTAATTTCATCAGGTGACCGCTGGTTCTGGTGTTACCTGACAGGATAAACAGAATTTTTTTATTCACTTGTCTGACCCATTTTATGGATTTGTCTCATATCCCTACCGTAGTCTCTTTTCTCAGTTGAACAGTCCCAGACTTTATAATCTGTATTTGTATGAAAGTTGTTTCATACCCCTAATCACTTCCATTCCCCATCTTCGTACCTTTGCCTGTTCTAATATATCTTTTATGAGATGGGGCATCTAGAACTTTATGCAGTATTCAAGATATGGGTTTACCATGGATTTCTATGATGGCATTATGATATTTTCTGAATTATTATCTTCCTCTTTCCTATTGGTTCTAAATACTGTTCGCTCTTCTGATTGCTGCTGCTCAATGAGCAAAAGTTTTCAGAGGACTATTTATGACGACTCCAAGATCTGTCTTGCATAGTAACTGCTAATGTACTATTTGGGTTATGTTTTCCAATGTGCATTATTTTGCATATCACACAGAATAACCTGCCATTTTGTTGCCCGTTCACAAAGTGTGTGAAAAATGTCAAAGGGATCTCACTGTCAACTTTGGACTTAACTATCTTGATTTTGTACCATCTGCAAATTTTGCAGCATTATTCTCAGACAATTAATGAATACTGTGAGCAGCACAGGTCCCAATATAGATCCTTGGGGGATCCTGCTACTGACCTCTCTCAACTGTGAAAACTGACCATTTATTTCTACCTTACCTTTTAACTTATTTCTGCTCCATGAAAGGACCTTCCCTCTTATCCCACGCAGCTTACTTTGCTTAAGAGCCTTCAGTGAAGGACTTTGTCAAAGCCCACGTACACTATATCCACTGGATATCCCTTGTCTCTATGCTTGTGGACTCCAGCAAAAAACTCGGACAGACTGGTAAGCCATAATTGCCCTTTACAAAAACTGTACTGGTTTTTCCCCCACCATATTGTGTTCATCTATGTACCTCATCACTCTGCTTCTTACTATAGATTCACCCAAAGTGCCTGGTACTGAAGTTAGCATTATCAGCCTGTAAGTGCCAAGCTTGCGATTCTGCCCTTGCAGTTACGGAACACCCGCTAACAGGGAACAGGGGCAGTGCTAAGCAGCAACGGGAGGCTGACAAGTTCCGACACAGCAAAAGGGGCATGAAGAGCTATTTCAGCTAATATGGGGAAGTAACTACAGCAGTGGCTCTATAGCCTGCAAGATATGATACATCTCCCTTCTGCATCTGTTCAGTGAAGCCCAGCAACTCCACTGGGAATTAGGGTTACTAGATGGGTTTCAAAAAATACTGGACACACGTGATCTCAGAAGGTGTGGGGGGGACTGGCCAGGCGGGGGGGGGGGGGTCGGGGGGAGCGGGGCTGACCGGGAGGGATCGGGGGGGATCCGGCCGGTGGGAAGCAGGGCTGGCCAGGAGGGGGTTGGGGGAGCGGAGCTGGCCGGGGGCAGCATGGCCGGCTAGGAGGAGCGGGGCTGGCCGGGAAAGATCGGAAGAAGGAACTGGCCAGAAGGAAGCACGGCTGTCTGGGAGGAGGTCGGGGGGGAGCAGAGTTGCCTGGAGGTGAACTGGCCGGCGGGGAGTGGAGCTGACCCATGCCCACACAGATCCTGGGGTGCTGCCCCCACCCGCTCCCCTCCCTTTCTCTCTATTGCGTAGCTGCGTACTGCCTGGCTGGTAGACATGTTCACACTGTGTGAGCGTGTCTACCAGCCAGGCAGTATGCAACTACGTACTGATACTCCTGATAATAATAAAACTTACTTAATTAGAAAATACCAGACATTTATGTGTCTGGTATTTTCTCAATTTGTTTCCTAGACAACAAGCTCAAATACCGGACTGTCCGGTTCAAAACTGGACACCTGGCAACCCTACTGGGAATTGACATGAGAATTGGGACAAAGCCTGCTTTTTCTGCAGGGTGAAAAACAAGCACCAGTATATGGTGAAAATTAATTTTTCTCTCTCCTTTCCTACCAGTTCCCAAAACTGAATACAAAATTCATTATATTTTATTTTGCTTGTAACATTTATCAGGGAGTTTCTGTTAATTACATTAGACCAAGATTTTGCTGGTAAGAAACAAGAGCCATCCATAAATTATATTAAAACAATCATATTGCATATTTTTTCTTCAATCAGTATTTTTTAAGCTGTAAAAATAGAGTCATCTTAGAATATTAAGACTTCTTTCTGAAAGGTCTAGGATGCCATCGTTTGCCATCTGCTCTAATTATTTCTGAATAACTTGGAAGAACTCCCTGTCTTTGTTGTTGAATTACAAAATTAGATTTCATTGATCTCAGTTACAATGAAAATGTTACTATGTACTTTAAAAATAATAAAACAGCTGGACAAATCAGTAGCACATGCCCCAAGATTTGGGATACCCATACAAATAGATAAACCAAGTCTAGCTTCTTTATTCTTTGTGGAAAGACATAAAAGTGAGAATGGCTGGCAGATGCAGAGATTAACTGGGATTACATTTTCTGAAAGATTATTTTGCTGCTTTTCTTGTTGTTTTTTCCAGGGTTTCTAAACGCTGAAATTTATCCAGCCATAGGACTCCTGTTCTTGTCATATCTGAGCAGTTCATAAACGTGGAAGAGGAAAGTGAGCAATAGTATCCCATTTTACAACTGGAACTCTGACACACACAGTTCATAACTTACCCAAGGTCACTCTAGAAGCCTCAGGTGGAGCTGGTAATTGAATCAAGACTTCCAGAGTCCCTAACCAATGCCTTACAAACCAGACACAAGACCATACTTCCTTTCTAGTATATAGTCACGATACTGACCCTCAGTTATTTGAAACAGAGATCATAGAATCATAGAACACTAAAACTGGAAGGGACCTCAAAAGGTCATCAAGTCCAGTCCCCTGCCCTCGCAGCAGGACTCAGTACCATCTAGACCATCTCTGATAGATGTCTATCTAAGGTGCTCTTAAATATCTTCAGAAATGGAGATTCCACAACCTCCCTAGGCAATTTATTCCAGTGTTTAACCAGCCTGACAGGAAGTTTTTCCTAATGTCCAGCCTAAACCTCCTTTGCTGAAGTTTAAGCCCATTGCTTCTTGTCCTATTCTCAGAGGCCAAGGAAAACAATTTTTCCTCCCTCCTCCTTGTGATACCTGGTTAGATACTTGAAAACCACTATTATGTCCCCTCTTAGTCTTCTTCTTTCCAAACTAAACAAGCCCAATTCTTTCAGTCTTTCTTCATAGCTCATGTTTTCTAGACCTTTAATCATTCTTGTTGCTCTTCTCTGGACCGCCTCCAATTTCTCCACATCCTTCTTGAAAAGTTGTGCCCAGAACTGGACACAATATGGTGTGTGATCTACTATATAACTGTACAGCACCTACCACAATGGGACAGCATATCTAGTTAGCTACTGCACACTACCATAGTATTAATGTTAAATCCGTCAGTGTTGGCAATAAGAAAACAGTTGCCAGAAAAGTATGAGAAGCAGGGTAGTACAGCATAAGACGTTGCATTGTCTAACAGATTGGTTACAAACTGGGACTCAGAGAAAACCTCAGACCTGCAGAATAACTTTGGGCAAGTCACTTCATCTCATTTTACCTATCACTTTTCAACCTGTCTTTAAAATAAAATAAACAATCACAATGAAAGCAAAAAACAATCCTTGACCGAAAGTGCTATATGTTTGTTGAGTACTTCATAAAATGAGACTCCGTCTTGGTTGAACCTCTTAAAGCTAATAGTATAGAAAAACTTAACACATAAGTGGCAAAACAGAAATACACCGAGACAGTATTTAAAAGTAACAAAAGACAGGACTATGCAGCACTTTAAAGACCTTATTTAAAAGAATAATTATTCTCTTCTTTATATGGGCAAATAACTGTTCAGAATTTTGTTAATGTTTTCTCTTCAAGGCCTAACCACCCACCCCATCTATCCACCCACCCCTACTCAGCACCTAGGCAATGCATTGTCTATGTAGTCAAGCACTGAAACTAAGAACAATATTTTAAAAGCCTACAGTAGTACTAATCCCCATTCCTGTTCCAGAAAGTCAAATAAAAAAGTGTGTGAGAGAGAAAGAAGAAAAAAACCACAACATATTTTGAAGTTGGGGCATTCAGAATATCACCTTTTTCCTCACATTTCTGATCTGACACTAATGCCTGCTTTATTTTGAGAATTATTTTGTGCTTTGTGCTAAGGTATATCTAAATATTACTTATCCACTCTCTATATAAAGTCAGAATTAGGTGCAACCTGATGCTTCTTGTGGTATTATAGCATTGAGAGAATCAGTGGTCTGGGAAGCATTCAGAGGGTAGAAAGTCAATATGACTTGAGCTGACACATAGAGCATTAAGTCTCTCCATTAGTGAAACTGAGATAATTCCAGTCATGTTGTGAGTAGTTAATTAATGCTGGCACTGCTTTTTGAGCACAAAAAGTACTATGAAAGATCTAGAAATGATCCTAAGATTGAAATACCATGACAAGACCAGCCTGTGTGTTGTTATGCCTTCCTGAAGCATTAAGAATGCATGTGGAAAATAAAATAAGCACCTAAATCACAAATACTAAAACCTGCACAGAGAACCAAACTATATAGTCAGCCGAACTGTAACTGGTAATATGCAGTCTGCAAAGAAGGAATGGGGGATTGATGGAAAGGGACAGGTAGAGTAGTGCCTGGGGAAAATTGGAAGGTGTGATTAGTGTAATTTCACTTATTCTATTCGCTTTGCCCAACACGCGTGCATTGAAAAGGCTCAAGATTAAACTCAACTCCTATTGTCTTCAATCCAGATTCATATATGAAGGGCAGAAGGGACCACTTTGATAAATCAGTGATGGAGAATCCACCACACGACTTAACAAATTGTTCCAATGATTAATTACTACCACCATTAAAATTGTATGCTTTATTTCCCACATGAATTTGTCTAGCTTCATCTTCCAGCTATTGGATCGTGTTATACCTTTCTCTGCTAGACAAAGGAGTCCATTACCACAACATAGGTGTGCACAAGATACAACAGTAGTGTAGAACTAGTGTTTAAAACACACAGAGCGGATCCTACTCAGTGCTATCTTTTCCCTACAGTCAGTTTGGTTGAAGATAAAAGGGATGAAAACCAGAAACCCTGCAGTAATAACATCACCACTGAGCAATCTTGTGCATAGAGCTTCTGTTTGTTGAAAGGATTTTTCCTGCGGGACCCCATTATCCCAGAAATACTAAATGATGCTACAAACTTATTGTTTTTACATATAACCATGTCCTTGATGCCTACCTTCATTTGTTATGAGATGCTGGAAAGGTGGTGATCAGGGGAAACTGCTATTTCCATATTTATAGGGAAGAAATTATTAGAAACATCTTCAACTCTAAAGATCTTAAAAAGGATCAAATGAACATACAACCAATGGGTTATATTAATGCTAAATTTGCCACAATGCACACACAGTTCTCCTCATGGCTGAACACCCTAGCCTTCTTCACTCAATCTTTTTTTTTTAATCCTTTGAAATTATCTTCTAAATGCTGTCAGTAAGGTTTAGCTGCCAGAACAAGCAGCAATAATTCTCTCCCACACATGTCTTTTGTTTTCCTACATGAACAAAATCCTCCTCAGACATACCTCCTCCCCTCAAACCAAAAAGTAAGGGGGGAATACCATATTTTATAGAATTTATTTCCATAAGCCATTCTTACATGGCATGTAAATGTTTAGAGGAATTATAAATTGTGTGTCCAACTTTCAGAGACAAATTCATTTCTAAAGTAGAAAACACCACATTGCTGGGCAGAAAACACCACTGAGTAACAGGGAAATACATTGTAAAGTAGGAAGACTAGTCAGGCTTCCCTTGATCTGCAGGAGTGCTGGCCCTGGTGTTATTTTCTATTTCCTATATGAAAGCACCCGAGGGTATAGCTGCATAATAAGCAATAAGTATTGTAAGTGTATTTTTATCCTTATCCACCTTTACCTATGTGAAAACCACCTCTAAGAATGCAACCCCCCACCATCAGTCATCTCAACAGACAGAAGTCCATTGCTCTGGCTTAATTATAACTCAACCAGTGAAACATGGTTAGCATAACCAAGTGAGCAGCAAGGCAGGATGTTCTGGCATTAATCTGACAAAGCACGAAGTACACAGTCCCTGACCAGGAAAGCACTGAAGAACAATGCAAAGAATCTCAGCAAGAAAAAGTGCTAAAGTTACAATATGTCACCTTAAAGAAGTTCTCCAGAAAGAAGCAGACTTAATTTTATGGTTCTCAGGTCCTTACTCAGGTCACTGATTCAGAACTCAAACTTAAAATCAGCAAACAAAAGTCCCCGGACCCCAGCAACCTAGTCCCCAGGAACCCAGTGAGATCTCACAGCTTGTGTGGCTTTTAGTCCTCCCTTTCCTGCTCAACTTCATTTTCCTGTTTGAACAGCCTAGCCCCAATGGCGTGGACAGGGCATCAGTGAGGAAGTGGTGGCTCTACGTCTCTCCCTTAAAGAGTTAGTACATTGCTTCACAAACAGGCTCAACTTCAAGAACATAAATAGTTGCCACTGAAGTCAACATAGATTGCTTCAGGTGCTTCAAGCTAAGAAATGCTTAAGTGCTTCACTGGATTGAGACCAGCGCTGGTCCACAACATTTTGGCACCTGCGGTGTGGAGCTCAGATGACGCTCCCATGGCCCCTCACTTGGGCCAAAACTTTGAAAGGTCTCAGTTCTGCCTTCTTCCTGTTCTACTCCTCTCATGGCATTCCACCATTTCTGTGCATTTAGAGCACAGATAATACGTATGCACCAGCAACAGACACAACTTTCTACACTCTGGGTCCTAGTGATGCCTTCCTCCCTCCCAGTCTAGCACCTGAGGCATCTGCCTCAGTTCGCCATATGGTAAGGCCAGCCCTGATTGAGACACATATGCTCAACTTCTTGCCAGCTCCTGCTCTTGATTAAGAACCTTTTTATCAACATCCCCATTCTCCACTGAAACTCAAATGACACAATCAATTATTTGCTTAGATATAAATGTTGGAAGAAAGAAAGTTATGTGGCAAACACCACAGCAAAAATGGAAATAGTTAATAATGGAGCTGCCAAGTAAAATGGGCAGAGTAATAAACAAATAAATAACCCATTTCTAAGGTTTTGAGCTAATCTCCAAATGGGTACATTTTTGGCTCTCTAACTTCAAGAATTACATTTTTAGAAAACTGTATCCTATAACATTTATCATCTGAACCAAATAATGTACAAATTCTGATAATTCGTTCTGTAATGTTTAAATGCTGTAAGTATTAGTCACATAAAGTTTTTTTTAAAGGCTTAGCTCCCAATACAACCATAACTTTGGGACCACACTTGTGATCATATAAGAACACACACATGCACGCGCAACATTGGAAAGATCACTACCATAGACCATAAAAGCAAAAGGAAAAAGGAAAACAAAATATAAATGTTTGATTCCTTGACTATTTTGATATCAGGTATTTTAAGCCTCTTCATGTAATCTAAAACTATTTTATACAATATATTCCGTTGGCAAAAGGAATTGAGTGAATTTAAGCATGTTCATTACATAGTTGTCTGAACTTGGAAGAACGTAAACAACCAATAGTCTAGCAACACCTTAAAGACTAATAAAACATGTAGATGCTATCATGAGCTTTTGTGAATACAACCCACTTGTTCAGATGACTGGAGTATTAGAAGTCCAGATCCAAGAATAAATAAGGGAAGGCAGGGTCCGGAGGGAAAAGGAAGAAAAAAAAAAAAAGAGAATTGGATTGTTCAAGTTACAAGAGGCTGATAAGAACAATTTGCACCTCTAAAAGTGCCCATTGTTTGGTTGGTTGGTTGGTTAATCATTAGGATGTGGAAGGTGATGTGTAAGCCAGCCCATATCTTTATTCATTCCTCTTTGATAAGAATCAAACTCGTAAATGACGTTAAGTTCCAACTCTTCCCTGTGTATTTGGCTTGTGGAATTAGCCTGAAACAACACTGTGACATTGAGAAGCTTCAGGGAGTAGCCAAGTTAGTCTGTATAGGATAAACTTAAAAAACAACATATGTAGACTAACAAAACATGTAGAAGAAACAAAAAACAGGACTATGTAGCACTTTAACATAGTAGAAGGTATCATGAGCTTTCGTGGGCTGTGCTACCAGCCATTTGTTGATTTTTAAGTTTTTCCTGTGACTGAGATCCATTAACGGGTGCCCGAGCAGGTTAAAGTGTTCTCCACCAGGTTTTTGTGTGTTGCTTTTTCGGATATCTGAGTTGTGTCCATTAATTCTTTCCAGTAGAGACTGTCCAGTTTGGCCAATATACATGGTAGTGGGGCATTGCTGGCATTTGATGGCATAGATCACATTAGTATATATACACAAAAGTTACACAAAGAAAATACTTGACTCCACTTTACTGATTTTTGCTCTAACAGGAAACTGACCTATATGGTGCCAAATTTTTACCCCCATTGAATAAAATTGCCACCTAAATACACTGCTTTAGACTTAACAAGAGATCTCCCTCTGTCCTGACTGCCCTTTTTGACACATCATACTAATTTGAACCTCTATCTTGCAATCTGATTTGTTAAAATGCATACTCAAAACTATGGGGCTATCGGCTAAAGTCCACAGGGCTTCACATGGGTGGATCTAAGAGCATTATCCAGGCCATAACCTCCAGATAGTTTTCAGATTTTACTTTTCTATATCCCAAACTGCCATTTGGCAGTGAATTACCGGAGCTTTCCCTAATGAGCCGTAAGCGTCTTCTGCACCAGAATTAGAACCTCTTGAGTACAAGCTCACCATGGCTCTAGTATGCACAGTCATGACGATCAGCTATTATTCCCACTAATGACATCTTTATAGGGTGATTGCCTCAGCAAATCTATTAATGCCAATTCACAGGGGTACATTTTTTTCTGTGCTGCTCACTAAACTAGGCATCCAACTCCCATTAACAAAAACAAGAGATACAAGTTGTATATCCAACTCCCAGTTCACCAGACTGCTAACTTACTCCAGAAGTGGAGGGAATTGTGCCTTAAGGGTGCATTGTGAGGGGGGTGGGAAATCACTCATGATGAAATAATGCTTAGATGTTGGGAAGAATGTCTCATTTCCAACGTTAAATAAGTTTCAACTTAACAGGGAACTTCATGCAAATATTAAAAAGGTAGAAGAGTCCTACTTCAGAGTAACTCTCTCATTTCAAAGAACTACTAAATGTTTTGGTGCTCCAACTTAAAAAACATGATCAAGAACACCTTTATGAAGTGCTCATCTCCATTTAATTTTGTGAGAGCCATTCTGGCCTGTTAAGACTTTGATCTACATTTACTTTATGAAGGAAATATAACAGCTTTAAATGGAATTTTAATGCTGGTCTTTGTAAGAGAGGGTAGGGCATACATAAAAATACAAAATGACCCACTGCCACTGCCATTATTTTAATTGACATCTGTGAGCATATTTTGTTAGGTTGCATCAAGACAAACGAGGGCCCTTTGTGCCCTTCTGACAGTGATGGCAATCATTAAAGATTTATAGGGGTCATTAAAGTGAGAAATAGCAGTAATGCAGAGCTGACGCTTCAGTGTCCCAGGAGCATTCAACTGAAGAGTGAAGTACCCCAGTGTTAAGAATTAGTTAAGATCACTCATGGCCCTAATCACTGTAACCCTAGTTTTATATTAAAAAAAAATCACTAGCTTGCATAAGCAAGTCAGAGCTCTACATTTAGCTTTAAATGGCAGGTATTGCCAGTAAAAGACAATGCTTTGGTTTACGTTAAGGCTTTTTGTGTGCTTTTACAAGATATTGCTCTGATGAGGTGGTGTAGGAAGGAGACTACAGGGTCACTATGTTATAGCGCCAGTCCATGGACTTTTTTTTGTCCATCAGGCAGAAAACCTTAAGAGGAGAGGGTGCATTCCAAGGCAGTCCCTACACTTGCTTCTTGCAGGAACAGTGTACACTGTCCCCATGCTATCTGGAGTCCACCAGTTGGTGATGAAAGAGAGGATACTAAATAATCCATGTTTTGTGATGATGAACTTCCTGTGCTAGTGCACAGAGCAATCAAACGCTCTTTTTTATTTCTTCCCTTGCTGTCTGCACTGAGGCAAAGCTAGTTATGAGCCATCAGTAAAGCTACTTATATGGAGTTTAATCACAGTACATGGCAGGGGAGAGGCATGGTCATTTGTGCCTCCAGCCATTGTAGTGATGGCACACCTTTCCAAGGCCTTGCAAGTATCAGAGCCAAGTGCATCCCCTCTCCCTCCCCGCCCCTGCCCTACTCCAGCACCATCATATCTTCCTCCACAGTATTCATTCACTGAAGACCTTGGTTCTTGAGAGCCACAATTCAGCTCAGTATGCACAAGGAGCAGAGATAACAATTTGTCCTTAAATGGGAACACGCCATCCCAAGCCCTTTTGGTATGAAGTCAGATGCACAGTGTGACTTGTTATGATAAGAAGTAAAAGCATACCCACAGCAAACACATCTGACCACAACGCTGGTGACTACATCCAAAAATACAAAGCCTGATAGAACAATTTATATGTAAATTCATCCAAGGATGAGGAATGATTGTTTTAAAAAAATCATCTTATCTGTGTTGAAATTATTATATCTTGTGAACAGCCATCACAGAAAATCCTAGTGGGGGAAGGAACAAAAGGTTTCTAACCTGTGCTTTCCTTGCTTTGATTATCCTGTTTGTTATAACAAATGGAACAGAAAAGTGATCTCCTACGGGAATCAGACGCTGCTCTTGTTTTAATCCACTCCCTTTGATTTTCCTGAGTAGCTCAGATTAAAGATAGGCCTTCTTTTCTGTCTGATGTTCTCTCTCACTGTGGAGCTGTAAGAAGGAGCAAGATTTACAGAGGCCTTTGTCTGACATAGCCTCTTTAACCAGAGAAACAGCTTCCAGGATAGAATGCCAAGCTATTTGATGTTGGCTGAACTAGAAAATGGTTCCTGTCAATCAAATAAAAAAATGAAGCTACTGGCAGCATTGGGCTGCACAAAAAGAAATTAATCCTAGGCTTTCTATGAAAATCAGGATGTTTTTAACCTCTGCACATACAAGACCTAAAATTATAGGTGCAAAGAATCACAATAAATATACAACCCTTATGAGAGTGTTTTATCTGAGATGGTTACATATTATGTATTAGTATTACATATATGTTGCACATTTGGTGCATTATAGATGTTAGCAGACCTACCCAGCCTTTCACAACTCTTGAGGAATTCTGAACAGAACCAGTGCTTCATACATCTATCACCTCGCAATTGGTGCACTAATACTTTGGCATCAGACACTATTACAACTGCACACCACTGAACATGTTATAAACATATGTTTTTACACCATACCATCAATCAGAATACAAATAGCATGTCTAATACTTTGTGTACACCAATAATACACCCTCAAGCTTGTGGTGTGGGGAGATAACACATTTCCCAGGTCACTGGTTGCACTCATTTTACCTCATGCCTCATGACACTTCCAAGGAGCATGTTATCTCGGGGTACCACACTCCTGCTTTTGCCAGACTACTTAATTATTGTACATAAAATTCCAGATCAGAATAATCATCATCCCAAGTTATACACCATAGAGCCCTTCTGTCTCTTAATGTTAAATGAGCAATTTTAATCTATGCTGTAAATGGAATGACCTTGAATAGAAGTTTACCTCCCCAAACTATACCACCATAGTGTTTCACAAGTTTAGAAGAGAAATCTAATAAAGCACAGAAGAGAGAGCAATGTACATTAGTTTAAGGATAGAAGCATCACAGAGAAAACAATGAAAGGTCTAAAAACATATTAGGCTTACCCATCTTCTGCATGGGTAGGGGAGATCTGGTAGGTCTTAAATCTTTCCAGCTGGGCTTGCTCTCTTGGTTACATTCTCATGTCAGTTTTTGTTCTCCGCTATGACTTTTCTCCACTTTATTCAATTAAGCCCATTTCCCTGCTGGAGAGGAGGGGAGGGACACACACTGGACTATCTCATGGGGTGTTTAAGACAATGGCATAACAAGAAAGAACAAAATTAATATAAACTTATCTTAATATAAACTAAAGGACATTCTGACTGAAAGCACATGGATCCTATTTGTATTTTTAAACCATAAAACAGTCAGTCAAAAGGATTAGAGTTAGGTGAGGGCTGTCATTCCCTTAGGAACTTAGTTGTTGTGGATTCACATCAATATTATTATTTCTGTTTTCTTTGGAAAACAAAAACAGAGTTTTTAGAACACTGGCTGGCTTTTCTTATAAGCCAAGTAAGAGATCGTGTCATCTCAATCTTTTGGAGGGGGTTTACCTTTCCTTTTTTTCCACAATAAACTTTGTATTAAAAAACACAAGAGTTTTGCTCATTGCCTCCTTTAGTTCCAGAAATATACTTTGTAATTGTGAACCAATTTACTATTTTTCCCCTAATGTAAAAATGGAGACATATGGAAAACTATTCTGTGTCCGAAACAAACTCTTTTTATAACAGACCAAAAAGTTCATTTAAATTCATTCTGAGGCAAGCATTCTTCCATATTTTCTGTTCTATCACAATGCGTGATGTTATTATGCACTGTTAATTAGATGCAACATTGCATTTCAGCAGGAAATGAATCAAGTCCTAGATGCCATGTGTAATAGAGCTTGCAAAGTTTGTGAAGCACCTTTGTATCTGCCAGAACAAAAGATATTTACATTCAAAGTGTTGAATAACATAAGCTCTCTCATTAAAATCTTGATCCTGCACCTTTAGGAGTCAATTTCAATACTCCTGTAGCCAGTAGCAGTTGGAAGATCTTGCCCACTTTTAGCAAGAAACAAGATAAACAGGGGAGGGTTTCGATTAAACTTTCTCTTCATCATCTGAATTTGGAATTCATTCTACAAGTCTTTTACATTCATAAAGTCAGCAGACACATTTTTAATTCCTCTGCAACTGCAGATATGTCATGCACTCTACCTGCAACTTCTCTCTTACATAAGAGTTAGACTGAAAACAAATATTGCAAAAATAGAAACTACACACAGAAAGACATACCATGAAATTAATTAAAGGAACAACTTGTAGCAATCCATCTGATTCTACATTATAGTCCTGTTCTTTTGCCACGTGTTGCTAAACAAATACTGAAGAACACACTATAAAGATTAAATTCATACATCAACAATTAGCCTGAAGCAAAAGAACTACATGCTACTCTTGTGAGTTTTCCTTGCTGAGCCATAGTGAAAATTATGCTCTGTGATGGCTGTGGAGAAACCATTGATACAACTAGATAATGACAACCCAGTTGTGGAGGAAGGACAGAAGCAAGTCTAGTGGACCTGCAACTTCATGGACCCAATGGCCAGCCAACATACAGGAAGGAAGAATAAAGAAAGAAGAAAAAAGAAAAGGGAGAAATGAAACCTTAGACATGCTAATTGAGAGAGATCAGAAACTGTTCCGCATAGTTTACTGTGGCTTCATAATTTTCTCTGGCACTCAGATACTTGAGATTTGAAACAATAAGAGAAAGAAGAAAGCATTAAATCCTATTCCCTGAGAACATTTTGAGTGACCAAGCTGCGTGATGGGGAGGTCTGTGTGGGTCATGGTCTAAGAATCACAACTCTCACATCAAATCATCCAGAGAGCTCTGTGGAAAGTCATAGTTTCCCTCATGACTGCTGGATGCTCCTCTCAAGTGGGACTTATCAATTGTGAATCCAGAGGCACACGCATCCCCATCATATTCTCACCCTCAAATCACCTTTCTCTGGTGGCGTGCAGAGCTTCCCCGGCAAAACAGTGCCCCAGAACACATTAATGAGAGGACACCCTTTCTCCAGATTTCCCACATCCTACCCTGAACACAATTTATTTTGTGTTCAGTACCCTCTGCTTGCCAGGAAGGCCTAAGATAAATAAACAAATCTTTCCAAGTTACTAATGCTCTATGCAGGTGAGACTTCTCTTTTCTCTCATTGGCTTCCCTTACTCCTTACAAAAAGAGGAGTACTGGATGCTGGTGCGGGCTGCCCTCAGCGTTTGATCCATGGGTCTATACTAGACCCGCTTAATCAAACACTAGCAGATTGACCTCCGGCGCATCGATCTTCTGGTAAGTATAGACATGCACAGAGTGACCCAGTGTCAGCTCTGAATTATACTTATGCAACATCAGTGAAATTGATGAAACAACATGGGTAACTCCGGGCAGCTTGTGGTCCATTGACTTCAGTTAAAACAGGCATTAATCTAGCCCAGTGAAAACAATCAAGCCATCGGGCACTTGGCTAATTTATTAGTTCTAAGCTATTGTCTGGCCATCAATTAGCTGGAACAGACTAAAACTCAACCGTTGATTAGCAGATATGGTCATGGGAACTTCGCAATGACAAGCTTATAAATGCAGGTTATAAAATATATGCACATTCTTCTCCCCATTACAGTGAAGTCAGCCACAAAACCACAGCATTTTATATGTCCAATGGATGCATTCTTCGCATTTTACTGCACTAACAGCTACACTAACAAAAATAACAATGGATAGCAATCTTGAATACACTAGCTATTCATATCTTTAAGAGCAGCATTTCTATCTCTATTTAAAATGCAAATAAACCTAATTATGTAATTATTTAATATGAAAGTAACTCAAGGAACAGAACAGAGCCAGCTAAATCTTAGACCAATATAGGTTGTGCAATTAAGCATCATGCACTTAAACTGAGTGCACCAAACTTGTTTTTCCAGCTTACATGTATGGTTTGTATTTTTCTGAGTGGAGGAAAATGGTATTCATTCTGGGGTACAATGAGGTTTTACTGCTTTTCTTGGTCTATCATTTTCTGAAATTTGTTCTTTTTTGGGGTTTTGCCACTGTGTATCAAGAACTGTTAACTAAAGCTGTCCTTTCTACTGATCAATGATTCTCCTTTCTATTTCTATGATGAAGCAATCATGATTCTTTCCCCCCATATCTAGTCCATTTCAAATTCCCATTACTTTGAGTCTACAAAGCAAAACTGGGTATTTCTGAGTCAACTGCTCTAGTGGTGGCTCGTTCTTCCTTTACTTAGGCTAACAACACTATAACCCATATTCTACTCTCTTCCTTCCCCCACCCTTTTTTAAAAATCGTTGGCCCTTTTGAAACTGCAGCTGCCTCCTCTCACCTCCATCCTGTCCCTTGTCTTAGGCATTTTCTTTTTGACATTCCAAATAAAATGTATTTCCACCTTAGAGAACTGCTGTATGCCTAGTACGCATTTGTTGTACAGTAATATATGAGGAAAAAACAAAAAGTACATTATCATTCAATTTCCATATTAATAACAATGGTGAAAAGAAAACAGATACATCTAGCCAGAGAAAGTTTAGTTATTCATAGTGCTAGGGAAAACTATATCGTTTTTTCCTGCTCATAGTTTTAAACTGATTCTGCCCACTTTAATTTTATGTGGATGCGTTATTTTGCAGTTTATATGAATTATTTATTTTTAGCATTTCATGTGTGCATTCTGAATGCACAACTCAGTAAGACCTTATTTACAGTCCTTTTTCATATCCCCATATTTATTCCTATGCTTCAAATTATTTTAAGTGTACAATTCATTATTAGTGAAAAACTGACGACAATGCCATAAAAGTATTTCTTCATGGCATTTCCAATCTATGACAATTTTCACGTTGCACAAATAGAAAATAAAAAAAATATCAGCTATATATGATAAGATATGAAATGGCTAATTCATGCAAGGCTGAGATATTTGGAGTGATATCACATATACAATATTTGGGAGTATGTGAAAACAGATTAATAGTTGAATTGCATTTGGAGCCAATTTTCTTTTCCCAATCAGTTTCTCAGAAGTTACAAATTGTACACAAAAGTTAACTACCACCCATTATCAACTCAGGGCCCTGATTCAGCTTTCATCCATACCAGCATAAATCAAGAGAAACTCCACTAAAGTTAACAAGGTTATCCCAAATTTATATGAAATAAAGTACAATTTTACTATGATAAAATATTCTCAATCACACCATGTTTATCGGTGTGGTAGTTCTAGATTTTAATGTATTTACGCCATTACATCAGTCAGCCCAAAGATTTACAAACGCAACGATCCATTTTCAAATATATTGAAACATGAGGGGTAATGCTCATTTACCAGGGACCTCATCCACATCTTTTCACTGATTTTAGTAGGCTTTGGATGAGGCCTATGTTGCTGCTAAGGAGAGCTGCTTATTTAAGCATATAGGGAGAGGGTAGTATCCCTTTAAATAGCCTGAGAAATCTAATGGCACTTGTGCTGTGCTTGTGAAGCCACCGTAAATGAGTCAGAGTAGTGGTGTGTATGTAGGCAGAACATGTATTTGGGACTCCACTGTGTTTGTCGTGTTTTTAAATATTTTTGTTGCTCTTCAAAGGGCCAGAGTCAGAACAAGTAAACCAGGGACAGTACAAGGCATTTCCTCTGCTTGCAGAGAGGAGGACCACATGCCTTAGCCTCTCCCTCCCTTTTCAGTTCAATCCCTTTCTTCAACTCTCAAACCCCTCTCTACCTACACGCAACAGGAGATGCCCCGAAGTGTACACCTGCTGAGGTGGCAGCAGTCAGAAATGGAGTTGAAATCCACCCAATAGAAATGAGGCGTATGAAAGTTTTGATTCCCAGGGAGTTTTTTTAAACTGTAGTGCATGAAATAACTCAAGTACATTACTGCAGGTGGTACCTCTTCAATTTAAACTCAAATCTTGTCCTTAGCTCTGAGTTAGGACCTTGGTTTTAGGTGAAAAGGTTAACTGAATAAGGACTTCAGGATCTGGCCAAGAGTTTGTAATTACAGCTACATAAACATCTATTTTCTGTCCGAGGAAAAGCTTTTCAAATGTATCTGAATAAATGCTATTAGGACATGTTAGAAAAATTAACTATTTAATGCCACCACCCTGTATCTAGTGCTCACAGTGACTCAGGGAATAAGCTATGTATTCCATTATCATTTACCTTTAGATCACTCGGAGTTGTCATGTGAAACAGACTGGTACAAATAAGAAGCAATGCCATCTAATTCCTGTCTAGTTACTTCTGTGTAATTAGTCTGTGGTCTCAGGCCAATTGCTTTATTACAGGTATGGTAATTACATTTTAAAATGTCACCACAAGTGCAACTCTTTCTGGCAGTGAAAGCAGCAGATATTCAATTCTTGGGCTATGTCTACACTACAAAGAAAAGTCGGAAAAAGATATGCAAATTGCAAACCGCAATTTGCATATCTTTTTCCACTTTTCTTTGAAAGAAGATTTTCCAACATGTGGCCCATCGACACGGGGCCAAATGTCAGGGGGAAAAAAGCCCTCTTTCAGAACATCCCTTCTTCCTCGTAAAATGAGATTTACAGGGATGCCAAAAAAAACCATCTGCTTTTCCAAAATTTTTGACACGACAGAGCTTTTCTGGGATACCGGTATCCTAGAAATGCTCTGTAATCTAGATGTATCCTTGGCCTAAGATTAGGCAACCTTATCATCCTCAGATGTAGCCACTTCAAAACAAAGTTAAGATACTTCAGTGAAGCAATAAAAGGAAACCAGCCCTGCTTCTGCTTATGTAGCATTTGTCTGCAGGATGAAGGACCAGGAGTCTCAGCACCTTTCATGGAGTCCAAAATTGCTTTAAGTTTTCAATTAAAAAGTATGTACTCATATGAAGTCAGCACAGATTACACTTTACAGTCCATTTTAAGGGTAAATTGCTAATTTTCCTTACTGTACATATCACATGAACACTTCAATATCACTTGTGAAGCAGCATAAAATTTCCATCTCAAATGGAATCAGTACTACTTTCCATCTCAAAGTAGTCAATCAGCAGTTGCACTGACCTGAACCACTCATATCTTTGGAGAACTGTGCATCACAGAGACAGGCACCCAAAATTAGCTTGAGGTCTAAGAGACTAGATGTCATGCAAAATCCCACATTGGACGTGAAGAGCTAACCAAATGAACATGCCAAAATGACCCCCAGCTTCACACCCCCTCACACTAAACATGTGTATTGTATTATATGGCCCTTAAAAATTCATGATATTAGCCTGAGACAAAACTTTCTATTCAAATGATCAAGGAAGGTCAATGACCTTCCCAGTACAAGTGATACAAACAATGTTAAGCAAAAATTTAAGACAAAAGCACAGCTAAAACACTCACTAATGAGCTGAAATCCAGGTGCTGGACAAATATAGGCTCCCATCAGAAAACCTCTCAGAAGAGGATGACAAAGTGCTAATGAGCTGTATTCTTATCCGGATTCTCCCTACACCTCAATCTTCCAGCAGATAATTGTGAAGCTCATGCAACAAGAGTTGAAATGGGGGGCGGGAAGGGCAGATTCCATCCTGAGGGGTAGCAATCCAAAAGTTTGTCTGTACGACTGTATCTATATACCCTCTCACCTTGCACCTCCCTAGTCCCATCTGTAAAGTAGATTAGGAACAATTTTCAGGAAGGGGTGTTATGGTCAGCATGAATATATAATAATCTTTTTGCTACATATTTCGAACCAGGCTTATGCTGGAAGGACAATCTTGACCAATTTCTCCTAGCACATAACTCAGTGGAACTGTACATCCACTAATTCTGATTTGGATCCTTTCTATAACAACAAGGACAGTGATCGGCTTGCAAAATTTTAAGTAGCAATTGCATTTGCCTCTCTGACACATGACCCATGAAGCATCTGTTACTGGAACTCATGCTTATCAAGCAGAGATAGCTCACCAACCTCACAGCTCAATTGTTTCCACCTAGTTTATATTAATTCATGCAGAGCTGCAATTGCCATATGCAGAAATATTTATGTATATTACAACTTCTTTCTGGGTGCGATTTTTCCAAACCAACCTTCGATTCCCTCTATTTTCTAATGAAAATTGAACACACAAAACTGCTTTGAAATCTCTTAGCCTTAGCATTTCCAGTGCCATTCTTCAACAATATAAACAAGGCCATCTCTAGACCTGAAAGGGTGCAATTATTTTTCTAAACATTTTCTGTAGCACTGAAAGCTGAGGGGAAAAAACCAAACTCCTGTTTCTAAAGGATGTTTTCAGGCGGGCTGGCAGCTAGTGGCATTTGTGATTGCAGGCATTCTGACACTATCTGATCCTACTCTTTGTAGCTATTCCTTACCATTAGCAGGAAACAGTGCATATTGTTACTGAAATATATTTCAGAACCAAACTCCTCAAAACCAGGCTTCAGGAGAGACAGACAGAGAGACACACAGATAGACAGACAAGGAAAAGGTTTCTGTTGGTAGCAGTTACTATTGACTCATTTCGCTGAACAATCCTTAGCTGCAGCCATGATAAGACAAAAACATAAGCCAGAAGAGAGCTGGAAAGTGGCTGTTTCTTTTATGGAAACTACCTGCTGTCAGTCAGGTTGGCAGTGTTTTTTTGGCAGCAGCTGCTTCGCAGGATAAATTGAAGAGATCATTAAATAGATTTTTTCCCCTCCGATTTCCGTATTTGACATCTCATTGCTGGTGGGTTCTAGTCATGAAAGTTTAGTTTATCCAGACAAGATAGCTTTTTCTTCACACTATTAACCTGATCACTGGCCTGTGACAGAATGGAGGGAGGGGCTGGGAAAAGACACAGAATGAGAAAGACAACTCTCTGCTTGCCTGTCTTCCTTCCCCACCTTCTCCTTCCTGAGGAACGTAACACTGTTCCGTACCAGAGATCAACATGAACATACTTCACACGTGTGTTTCCCTAAACCCCCGTTACTATATTATTTGAAGCTGTCCCTTTTGACATCTTTGATCTCGGAGAAGATAATTGAACTCTGTAGAATGTTACTATGTTGCATAGCAAAGCTGGCTAAACTGCCTGCAAAGGTCACTAGATTAAATGCAAGTAATTCAGTTACACGTTCTTGGCCATAATTTACTCACAGGGGTAGGGGCACTGAAGCAGGAATGGTTTTACAGCATGAATTAGTGTTGTCTGGTGAAACGAGGGTGCTTTGTGCTGATTAAATTGTAAAAATGTGCACCTGGGCCACATAAAGACCTAATGGTCCTTCAATACAGGTTGACTGATCACATAATAATGCACATCCATTTCCGCAATATCTGAAAGCTTGATACATGTAGTGGTGAGTTACATTTTGAAAAAAAAATCGAACAGAAAAATTACAGGGTTGGTTGTATTGATGAATCATTGTTTGTTTGCTATACGTATTAAAATGGCCATCTACAGAGACCTAAGACACCCAAATTTACTATCAGTATTTATTTCCAGGTGAGTTGTTAGTATGGCTGGGTAGTTCAAGAGAACTGCGAGTCAGCTGGTGAAAAAAATAATTTGGATTGATAGCTTTTAATTGAAAAGAGTTTTGTACCATTTCATTCTTTCATGAGAAATTCTATTTAACTTATTTGAGGGGAGTAGTCAATCCAATAGCATCAAAGGGAAAAGAGAAAACAGGTTCATATATTATTTGGGAAAACAGTGAGCTTATTTAGCATCACTATCTCATTCTGTTCCATGTCTGTTGGGAGAGAAAAAAGAGGAGGGGGAGACAAGCCTGAAACAACTTTGGATCCATTCAGTTGAAGAATACTGGTAAGAAGACCCTTTCCTGTACACAAAGGAGTGGTTGATCCTTGAATTACTATAAGATCTCCATTGCCAAATACATTTTAGCAAGGGAATAAAAGCAACATCAATGCCATGAATCTGAGATAAATCTAAAATCAGAACTCATTCTTTTCAGATATTGAAGAATGTAGATTGAAATAAGACTCCATTTTCCCAGTTTGGACATTAAACCTTTCCATATTTGTTGATGAATAGTTAATGTAAAATAAAATTCCCCCTAAGAGAATGTATCATCTCCTCTGCAATAAGAATGGGGAAAATGTAGAGTAAAATAAATGGTACTTACCATCTGGAAGAGAGAAAGCTGTGCCATTTGTGAAATGGCCACATAAAGGTTACAGCTGTTTATCTCTACCAAATTTTTTCAAACCAGTGACAGAAAGGCATGCTGGGAAAAACTTTAGAACAGGACAGCCTTGAGCTATGAAGTAGTAAGAGAGTAGAAAGTCAATTAAACAGGTATTTCTGTGAAAGGAATTGCTTTGCTTTTGTTCCTGTTACCCCTATCTCACTTTACAAGCCTTTGGGGCTTTTTTTTGAAAGTTTATGTGTTTTCTTGGACTAGTTCTGCTCTCCATTACAGTTTTTACACCACTATAATTCCTTTGAGTGAAGCTATTCTTGATTTACACCACTATAAATCAAAGTACAGTCAGGCCTATTCTTATCCACCTGGGGAGAAAGTTTAGTGAGCTGTCCCTTTGTTTTCTTCTGTTTTCCCTGATTCTCGCAAGCTTGAGGTGCTTCTCTAATAGCTGCCTAATGAACTGAAGACATGTACAGCCTAAAATGTACTGCACTGGATGATAATTGAAGAAGCACAAATCTGGGTGGGAGGTATATGTGAACTTGAAGAAAATTAACTTTCATTGAAATTCACTCTCTCTCTACAGACTTTAACTCAATATATTCACCTTCATGAAAGCAGTTTACACCCTCTTGAAAGTGCAGTAGATACTACAAAACAGTAGCACGCTGTGGAAGCAGTGTGAGAGGCAGTAGTTACTAACACAGGCAGACTTGTCAAAATGTTAGGAAGTTCTCGAAGAGAATCTGGCTTCCTGCAGGGAAGAAGTAAACTGGAATCTCATATCAAAGAGTCTTACAGTGCCTGGGAGTAAACAGCATACTCGAAAGACACACTGTAGCATTACTCTACCTGCCAATCTTTCAGCAACTGAGGTTTTATGCTTCATGTACTTAGCAAACCTAATAAATATATTCCACAGGAGTAGGTAGTATGATTTCCACATAGAATTACAAACCCTCCTTCTCTGATCCCTTAAAAGATGGAACAGATAGGCCCTGTTCCTCAAAAGACTAAAAAGCTTAAGGTTTGTACTATCAGGTGTTATGTCAAGGATTATACATTGCTACTTCATTCTTACCAAGCAAATGCCCTTGGGAGCATACTTTGATTTACATACATTTTCATCTTCAGGGCTGGGTAAAACTGATTGTCATTATTTCCTCCAGGGACTGGGAAAATACAAGCTGTAAAAACCTACACTGAATAGATTTGAGGTGGGGACATATGCTATCGGAGAGATTTATATTAAGCTAGAAGCCCTCACCGCTTATGCTTCAGGTCCTGACACAAAGGGAGTAATTCAGTCTGGAGTACATGTGTACAGCTCCCAAGGAAACTCCACACCAAATGTAGCAGTAACAAGAATGTAAACTGCACATTTGTTGTGAATTTGATCAGAAAACTGATGTAAAGAGAAAGCCAGGATAAACTGTGGAATTGTTTGTGGAACCAGCTCAGTGGCAAATGCTGGGCAAGAAGTCATGCACTAGGCAGGAAGATTGTTGAGCCTGAGGTGTACAATGCCCACAAAGATACCCTAAGTAACTTTATTAAGTGTCATATTTTGCTTCCTTTCCTCACGACGCATGCAACCCACTGGGACTATTAGCCGAGTAAATTACTATTCAACATGTATAAATGTGATAGAGTTTGGCACCAAGCTTTTAGGAGGCTTATTTCAATGTTTTAAATTTATTTTAAATACACTATGTAGAAGATGGGAGCAATTCTATGAATAAAGTTAACTGTTATTACTAGTTAAAGACACAGACATTCATGAGAGATGTTTCCTATACTGCAAAAAAAGAGGGAAGGGACTTTACCATTGTTTAATGTACCAGGGAATAGCTTCTGCTTGCTTGTAATATAACACCAAGAAGTACAAAAGAAACAGATCCTCTGGTTCTAAGCACTGTCCTGACCTATATAAAGGAACAACGAATGCAAGTTGAAGCTCATAATACGTACTCCAGATGTGCATCCAATCAGAGAATAAAGTGAAAGTACCAACATCTTTCACATTTCTGAAGAAAACTTAGAAGGAGCTTTTTGTTGTTGTTAAAGCACATTTCAGTGAATCCAATATCAAGGTGGAACACTGAATGATGAAGAGTATAGTATAGAGCAGGGCTACTCAACACATGGCCCATGGGCCGAATGCAGCCCACGACCCATTTGTTTGCAGCCCACGGTGCGATTTGGGTTTACGCAGGCCCATGGGTGAGATCCTTTGAACATGGCCTTCGCTGGGAACATGCTCCACAACGGTGAGGTGTCTCCCAGGTGGGGTGAGCACTGAAAGATGCAAGCAGACAGGCTTGCTGGAACAGACAGGTACATAGTGTCAGCATTTCTAGTCCCCAGGGAGGAAGTGCTGGGGCATTGTGTTAAAGAAGCTATTTGCATATATATATTTGCATGTATATGCAACCACACTTAAGTTGCGGACCTTGGCATGTGCTGTGAGCATCATTGTGGCCCCCAGGGCTTCCAAAGTTGAGTAGCCCTGGTATAGAGTATGTGGCAATGGAAAAGGCAAGGATAATGATCAGGACTGGAAAGTCTATTTTGTGAGATCAGTAAGGTGAAATCTTGGACAACTGAATGGAGATTATTCTCATCTTCTCAGAAGTGAGAAGATACTCTGTTTAGGGGGGGATGGGATACCAGGAATTGTCTTGCTCAGTGTTTAACAGCTGTGTGTGTAACTTTGTCCAGGAGAATAGATAGGAAATTCCTATCACTATCATTAACTTCCTTTCACATGTCAAATTGTGCGTAACAGTAATGCAAGTAAGCATAAGTAAGCAGTTGTGTTAGACATAGCACCTCAGCCTGGTGGCTAATCATTAAAAGCTTTTATTCAGAATACATTTGCATATTTTAGCTTTTAACAAAATGAAAAGAAATCTTATTAAAATGCTCCAGAAAAATGTATCTATTCAAGCCAATGATAACCTAGTAAGCCTCACCTCTAACACATGAATTCCTGTTATTACAGAGATATGGTCTATAATCATTTACAAAGGTGAGTGCAGAGGTTAGATCTCTGACAGTTCCAGATTGCTTTGTCTAAATTAATACCAACTCTGAATGAAAGGCATCTAATACACTGGCCTCCCTGGGGTCTCTTTCCCATACCTCATGTTTATGGATGAGACACAAATGCCCCTGTAGGCATTGGCTCAGATCAGTGGACATCTCTCTCTCTCTCTCTCATCTTTTAGTATCCATCAAAAATATTTCCTATCATTACACTAAGATCATGTTAAAATAGTTCTCTCTCTTGAAAGCCAGAGAAAGTGTATTGAGGTAATCCTACACACCTTGATCATATGAGACATTGAAGTAATGGGTAAGTGTTGCAGGAGTGGGTTCAAATTAATATTTGACAGGTCTTTGTTTGCTTCTACTTAAGCTTTTCCTTTTTGCTGCACAGCATATAAAGTATTTACATTGCTCATGAAAAATAAAATACACGTGGTAAAATAGTTATACAGCACTGAATAGCCAAAGAGAGGAAGTTTGGACTTGTAGTTAAGACTATCTGGGCTCAATTCCTGTTTTACCAAAGAGTTCCTGAGTGACCTTGGCCATGATGAATCTTCTCTCTTAGTATGCGTCTACACAGCACCCTAATTTCAAAATAAGATATGCAATTTGCACTATGTTACAGTGCTATATTTTGAAATAACATTCCTTATCCCTCGTACAATGAGGTTTACCAGGATGGCGAAATTGCGTGCCCATTATTTCCAAAAATATTTTGAAACAACAGGCAGCATGGGTAAACATGGGGTAGTTATTTTGGGATACCTCCAGTATCCTGAAATAGTCATAAGTGTAGATGTATCCTTAAATGCATCATAGATCCTCATCTTAACATTAGAATTCTACTATTATTTTCTTTCTCACAGCCTTTACCTGTTAGACATTTAGGCTGTAAGCTCTTGGGGGCAGAAACAGTTGTCATTGCAGATCACAAGTTTGTATGGAATCTAGCAAAGAAGTTACTGATCTATGGGAAGGAGAATACACATCTTCAGTCTGAACAGATGTTACACTCTGGCCAACAAGGAGCTCTGTCACTGCCTGCCTTGTAACTTTGTAAACCTCAATGCAATACTGCTCTGGCTCAGAATCTTGACTCCAGCAGCCAGCCCACAGGCATAAACATCTCACGCTATCTCAAACCAGCCTAGTTACTCCTTGCAGTGTGCTCCCAACAGCTCTTCCAGTTCTTAGTCTCCTCAAATCCATCTACCTCAACCTCTGAACTACCCAACATTTGGACATTTCCCATCTGGTTTCTCACTTCCAAAGGTGAGACTTCACTTTGGCATGCACACACTCCAGATTGTTTCTTTTTACTCCCAAATTCAAAGATGAAACAGCAAAGGAAGCAAACGCATACAAATTACACTGAAACCAAACAGACAACTTCAGGCTTTACACCTCTATACAAAATAAAGTCCCTTTTCCAATACAAATTACCTATCGCCAAGATTATCCCCTGCAGACTGGATGGAGACTTCCATTTCAAGGATCCTTTTGAAAAGGGCTTTTCCCCTTTTTTGAATCTATCTCCTGGCAGCGTGACTTATGGTTATGAAGGGTGGGGAAATAATAATGGAGGTATCTTGAGGTTTTCCCATTAATCCATCATGTGCCTTTTCTTGGGCAGTACAATGCCAGGTGATTGGAACTAGTCTCCTCTGATTGGGAGGCAGCCCCTCCCTGCCTGGCTGTCCAGTGCCTGCTGTAAGGTGGTGGCAGGAACAACAGTAGTTCTCTAAAAGTAGAGGGACCACATGTGCCCTAACCATGGCCCTGCCTCCATGCCACTCCTTCCCCAGGCCATATCTCCCACCTGCTCCTCTCTGTCCCTTCAGCTCACAACACTCACTCCTATAGCTCATAAAAAGTGTGAGGGTTTATGGCTTCTGGGGCCCCCCTGGTTCCAGCAACCCTGGGTAGAGGTAAAGCTTTCTGTACACAATTCTCTATATAGGTATATATTCAAAACCACACAGCCTATTTACCAAGCTCCTGAATGATTAAGTTTTGAATGTTATAATCTTTCACAGTGGATATTACTCAACATATTTTTTTACACAACACTGTATTCAAACAATTCCTGCAATTGCTTATTTGGGAGATGGGGTGTTCAGACCTCCTTGTCCTCCCACAGCAGTGTCTGTCCCCTGTCACAGTAACTCATATCTCTTGACACTGTAGATTGCTCATAACTGTGATCATATTTTTGCTAACAGGGAGGGGTTCTGTTGGAGGGTTTGAGAGGAAAGAATGGTGGTTGTATCCAGGAATTGGACACTTATGGGAGAAAAATTAAAGAGATTCATTTTATACTCAAATACCAGCTTCCTAGAGATCCCCCGATCTACTTAATTTAATTAACCTGTAAAGAATCTTCCTTTTAAATGGAAAAACAAGTGGCTTTCTTTGTTATTGGACATCGCACAACATTGTACCGCACTGTGCATTATTAGAAATGTAAAACAACTCCTCTGCAATTGTAGTTAGTAAAACATGGATTGTTGTATTGAAAAAGGCTTTCAAACCAACTCTGTACAAGATAAATTCCAAAAAGGGATAGATATTTGGAAATGTGGTCATCCTTTCTAGCATACTCAAAGGAGAAAGGTTCTCCTAGCTAAAGATTCTGCCTTATGGGCCGATTCTTTAACTATTAATGTACAGTAATGTAGACTGTAGCACATTGACATCTTATTATAATTTTGCCTCTGGGTTTCAAATAAGGCCCAATCCTGACAGTAGTGCTGTAATACAAATAAGTACAATTTATAAAACGTGGGTTTTTTCAAAGGTGGTAAAATATCCCTGTTTGACATGATTTCACACTCGAACAATTAAAATTTGATAAAGAGAGATTTTAAAAGTAAGTCAGCCAATGTAAAGCAGAATAACCCTTCTACATTTCTGCCTATGAACGTAAGTAATGCCCTACAAAATCTCTGCTACTCTTCTGGTCTTGACTGTGTATTCAGCAGCATTTATTCATTTTATTCTGTTGCTTGACAGCTTTATGATGTGGACAAATATCTACTTAAACTGAAGATGTGCCTATCAAACTCATTTTAAATGTGACCTATGCTAGTGATTAAACCAAGATCTCCAAAAATATATTAATAAACTCTTCCACACAACAATCCCTTCAGCACTATCACACAATATGGAAATGAAATCCATATGCATACAAAACATTTAATTACTTTTCATGAGGAAAGGGGTAACTCAAACCTTTATTTTTCCAGAAGTGTCTGTTTATAGTTTCAGTCTGTGAAACATACATTTCAGTGACTCATATCATAGATGGATAGTTTGGCCAGGGACTAAAATAGTATGAATGCCTTACAGCCAGTAAAGTACAGGCAGTCCCCGAGTTACGTGGATCTGACTTACGTCAGATCCGCAGTTACGAACGGGGTTTTTCTCGCCCAGGAGGACGGGAGCGGCGGGACGCCCAGATGCGCCGCGTCTCGGTCCGCCGCCCGCGTCTCCCAGGTATGCTGGGGGGTGGGGGGTGCAGCTAGTGCGCCCCCCGCCCCCAGCAGACCAGGCTTTTCTCCGGACGCCTGTGGTAGAGCAGCTGGGGCGCTGCCAGTTAGTCCCGCAGCACCGCTCTGGGCGCTACTGGACCATCCCAGCAGCACCCCAGTTGCTCTGCCCCAGGCGTCCTGATTCAGCCGCTGCTGGTCAGTTTCAGCAGTGGCTGAATCAAGACGCCTGGGGCAGATCAGCTTGGGTGCTGCTGGGTTGGTCCAGTAGCGCCGCTCCTCGGCGCTACTGGAGCAACCCAGCAACACCCCAGCTGCTCTGCCCCAGGTGTCCCCAAGTCAGCCGCTGCTGAAACTGACCAGCGCTGACTACAGGAAGCCCGAGGCAGAGTTGCTCTGCCCCGGGCTTCCTGGAATCAGCCGCGGATCAGTTTCAGCAGCAGCTGACTTGGGAACGCCTGGGGTTCTTAAGTTGAATCTGTATGTAAGTCGGAACTGGTGTCCAGATTCAGCCTGTTGAAACTGATCAGCGGCTGATTCCAGGAACCCCGGGGCAGAGCAACTCTGCCTCGGGCTTCCTGTAGTCAGCCGCTGGCCAGTTTCAGCAGCGGCTGAATCTGGATGCCAGTTCCGACTTACATACAGATTCAACTTAAGAACAAACCTAAAGTCCCTATCTTGTACGTAACCCGGCGACTGCCTGTAATGTAGTCAACATAGCACTGTCTGCACCAGGGTTTGTGTCAGGCATGTGCTCAAATGGAGGATGGAAACTGTAGGCAACAGTCCTTAGGCTTCAGTACGAAGTCTCTAATAGAACTGGCAGATCCTTCTTCCTCCAACCTAATGGTTTCTTTTGCTGGGCTGGTTTCTTAGGGTCGACACATAAGGCATGTGTCTCTTATGGACAGTCTATGACAGGTATCTTGCATCTCCTGCAGCATCATTCTCTTACATGCATTTAATTGTGCCCTGTAGAAGGATCATGCTACCCCCACCATTGGTGGATTCCCGTCACCCATTTTATTGCACCCATTGGATGGCCAAGCACCCCCCCAAAATAGTCCCGGGCCTCACCCCCTTGGTCCCAGAGTCACTCTATTTACCACTTTGTCCTAGACAGCCAGTCTCACGGATGCACTTTGCCCTGCCGGGCGGAGTAGGGGGGTTCGGGCCCTCCCTCACTCCGAACCCCGACCCAGGGCCCTAAGGCAGGGACTGCCGGTCTCTGCCTAGCAGATGGGGGTAGTGCCCCTAAACATACCCGCTCACGGGCTACGCGACCCTGCCCTGGGCTGCCTCCTACTCTGCCCCTCCTAGGGGCCAGTACCCTCTGAGGGCCCTTGCCTCACCCTCACGTCCTTGGATCCATGCCTCACTGTCCCTTTCTCCTCCCTGGCTGCCGGGCACTGTTTTAAACTCAGCACCGACCTGACTCCCTGGCGTCACCGCGCCTGCGATGCCAGTCAACCCCTCTCCCCCCATGATATCATCCTCCCAGGGCATTCTCCGGCGGCGCACTATGCTCCCCGCATCCCGTGGCTCTGGCCCACGGGTCCGCGGCCAGCCCCGGGATTCCCGGGATTCCAGCCCAGGGACTCCTCCAGCCCTCGCCTCGGCCCCCCCAAGTGCGGGGCAGGAGCATCCTGTCACATGCCCTGTCCATGCAGGCAGATTGCATTTGCTCATTGAACATGTCATCCTGATAACATTTTTACCATCAGGTCTCTGCCAGCCGAACAGCTGAAGGAGTCAAGGGAGCGAGCAACAGACTCACTGTTGCACCTATTATAAGAAAATAAGTGAAGAGCAAACTTTACAAGAGATATATTGCAGAATGAAGAACCTAATCCCCTAGCTTAACAAATTCTGTGCAACACAATAGGCATGTGCTGTGTACAAGCCCAAAGCTATGCTTTTATATGCCCCCTATGCAGCAGATATATCACAGAGGTCTTAAGGGAGCATTTGAACTTGGTTTGGTGGCAGACATAGTAAAGAACAGGTTGGGGATCGCTTTTTTGTTTCCACTTTGAAACCATGTGATACACATTGCCTGCATTTGGCAGCTCCCTCAACTAGGCAAGCATCTGTGTTGCCAAGCGGGGCCATGGTGACACGGCAGCAGGGCAAGGATCATGGTGACTGTGTGTTCAGTACCCTCCACCCATTTGCCAGAAGAGTACAACTTTCCCTTCCCCGCAGGAGCCTGTAGGAGGGAGGGATCCAGGTGGGGTGGCAGGGGCTGAAACCAGGCTTTGTTGGGAGTGAGCAAACAGAGAAGGTGCTGCCAGTGGTATCAGTTACATAGCTTCCCCTGCTTCATCCAGGTTATCATGCACCGAATCATAAAGAGTAATAGGGAGCAGATGCTGACTGAATGTGGCCAGAAACCTGGAACTTATGCTGCAATGGTTTGTACTGCATTGATGCCAGACCACTTACTGCTGGCTTGGCATGGAGAGGTGTCCTACTGTAGAGGATGGAATAAGGCAGGCCTCCCCAGAAACCTTGTGAAAAAGATTATAAAAGAGTCCCTCTATGAGAGCTATATAGAGATGTGGAGAGAGGATTTCCACTCCTTCTCCAGACACTAATAAACTGTTCTTGGGAGCCCTTGCTGTGTAGGCAGAGCGGCCACCACAGATCTGACTTAATCCACTTGTAGCATGATTTAAAATGTGAGCTCGCCAGAAACTCCCTCCCTATTATCAGGGCCCAGCAGCGATATGTCCTAGGAAGACAGGGCTGTCTCCAAAGTTATAAAAGGTTCTGTCAGTGAGATGGGATGATCTGCTTGCTTGCTGACCATTGTCGTCGTCCTCTCCTCATCCGCACTGTCCTTGCTGCTGTTGCCTGAGGCAGCCTGAAGAATCTCTTGGGAGGAATTCTGGACTGGGTTGCAACAAGGGTTGGGTTTCTCATGCAGCCGCTCATAGAAGCAGCATGTTTGCTGTGATGACCTGAAACACCTGTTTGCCTCCTTTGTCTTCTGGTACGCCTGCCTCAGCTCCTTTATTTTCATGAGGCACTGCTGGATTTCCCTGGAGTAGCCTTTTTCCACCATGACCTGCACCATCGTAGCATAGATATCAGTGTTTCTTTTGCTGCTTCATAGCTCTGCCTGAAAAGATTTCCCTCCCCACACACCAGTCAGATCTAGGACACCTCTTAGCCACCAAGAATATAGACTTTCATAGTGCTGTGTCTGCACTACCCTCAAGTCAACCATGCAAGGTCGAATTTACCCTTACCCCTCATGAAAAGCTGGAGTACCAAAACGGACTATCAGCCCTCAAAGCCGGCAGAACAGGCTTGGTGGTGTTGAGTCACTGTTTAGAAAATTGACCTAAACTCCTAGTGTGGACCAGGCCTTGGTTAGGGAGGCACTGTTTGATGCCTAATGATAAGTTCTCCATGATATGCCGCATGAAGAAAACCTGTTAGGTATTTGTCTTATTGACAACGAGAGAGCATACTGTTTTTTTGCCTGGATACCAATTCTCTAATAAGTGGTGGGGCAACAAATAGCAAGGAACTGAGAAAAAGTGATTGTTCTAGTGTCACTGTAGAACCAATACACAAGACACCTTAGCACTAGAGTTAGTCAACTTTTAGTGCTAAACCCTGGTAAGAGAAAGGTGGGGCGACAGTACGTTAAAATATAATAAAGTTGAAGCTGCAGCAGCAACGCAATTCTAACATTTATTAGGCACATTTGAAAATGTTACCTTAGGACTAAGTGACTTAAGACGTTTAGCTCTCCTGACAGTTATTGAAACAGACTCCTAAGCCATTTTTGAAAATGGGACTTTGGAGATTTTTAAAATTATATCCTTTGTTTAACTAGACACTAAGTAGCTTTTATTACTTCTCCACTTGGGAAGCAGGTGAAAGCCCAGCTGGGGAAGTCAAACTCCATCCCCACCCTGCCCCTTCTGCCTGAGCCCGTCCCTGGAGTCAAGTTTCACCCACCCCCAGCCTGATTGTTCCTGACCACATGGAAGGCTGGGGCTTCCATGCCTCCGCCCCAGCCCGCCCTGGAGGTGGTCCCAGAATTCGGTGGGCGGGCACGTTGGCAGTCCTTGCCTATATTACCAGATGCCCATACTTCTCTCTGAATGCAGTCACAAGCTATATTTCAGCTAACTGCTCAAAATAGGTTTTCTGAACAAAAGCTCAGTCACTGAAATATTTGCAAACAAGTAGAAAGCGGGGGTCACACTGCAAGCTGACATTAAGTTTCTATTTTGCTGATCATGAATATTTCTCTCACTCTCTAGAAACAAACAGCAGCTACCAGAGTGACAGTTCACAAGTGTTCTGTACAGAGAGCAGCTCTACTTTTTAACAAAACATCTCTCTAAACAGTTGAGAATCCATCAGAAATACCACACAGTAGATCCAGGAATGCAATTTGATCTCTTGAAGTGATTTATTTGGCAGAAGGTGTCTGCTAATTTTTGTAATTAGCACACAAGCTCATTGCAAGTGCTGAGTCAGTAACTTGACTTGATGTTTCCATCTACCTGTATTACCACAGCTGTTATACATTTGGTGTCTACTTAAGCAGCATTTGGTCCTAATTGTCACTCTGCACAGAGGAGATAATATTCATACTCTCTCTCTCTCTCAGTGACTGTTTGTGGCAGGTCTACAACAGCTCTTCATACTCTGGCACTGACAGCCCCACGTCCAAACCAACTGGTGCAGATCATCTGGCACATTATGTTGCAGCACCAGTAGATTATGGATCCTACCCCAGGCAGAGCTCCACATTTGGAGGATCTTCTCAATATAGGTGAGTCTTCTAGTAGCATAAAACTAATTTTGCCATAGCAGAGAATATATATTTAGGGACAAAGGGAAGCAAGCCAGAGTGTCCTTATACTGGCCATATCTGCTCTTTGAAGCAAAGAGCATCTGGCTCCTATCCAGCTTAGTACACAATCTCAGGATGAGGCAAGTGGAAGTCATCTCTGGGTACATTTTCTGAGCTGCCTTGTGCATTTCTCAGCCACCATTGAGGATCTGAGACACACTGTGCACTTTGGAGATGTGCCAACAACTGAATTGTGGGCTTTAAAGTTGCTTGCAAAGTTATCCTATAAGACTGTACTTATGACGTGACACCAACAGAATAAAGGCTTTAGCTATTTGTTCTCCTCCTCTCTCAGTAATGTCAGAAGCATCATACTGCTTCTTACTCTCAGAGGGCAGGGATTGTGCTGGGTATTTCATGGATACAATTTCTGTCTCTTTATTCTGTATAGAATTCTTGTTTTCCTTACCTGAAGTGTCTATATTTATTTAGCAGAGGCAGGGTTAACTGACTGAAAAGCAATGCTGTCATTCTCCTCATTTTGATATGACTGGGATACCCAAGAGAATATTTTGCACAAGCCCCCTGGGAAGGCTACAGTCAGCTTTGCTGGTGGAAAAACTACATGAACTTTTCAAAAAGCCTCTTGGATATGCAGCATGAGGAAAAGGTAGATGCATAAATTCACTTACACTGTTGGCCTCAACAAGAATTAATCAGAAAACAATCCTAGTTAGTCTGCCCCCTGCACTGTTAGCCCCAAAGGGAACTTTATATAAAAGATAAGTTGAAGCAACAAAATGCAGATCCAGATTTTGAACATCCCAAAAAGGTCAGAAGGGCCTAGCTCCAGGGGTTTGATTTGGCAATTTATAAAAAGGAGGGCAAATTAGGCATCTCAGATTTTGAACATCCCCAAAGTCTATCTTCGCACGCTAGTTTCAGGAACGATTGTGAATCATCCTGCACTTTGAGTAAACAAAACAAGCGGCAAAAATGTAATGGGCTTTTTACTATGGCTACTGCAGGCATGCGCAAAAAAGGATTATGGAGCAGCAGTTACATAACTAGGATTGTAAAGTTGTTTCCATGAAAAGACTTACATCTCCCTGCTGCCTGGGATCTGCAAAAAAAAGTCACAGCTATTTCAGAAGTGACAGGTTAAATTGGGAGTAGACATATACTGTTCCCCCATTATGAAATGTGAAATAAATTATTAGGAATTCGGACTTGCAGCTGAGACTGGGACCGGCTACTTCCACCTCCCTAAAGAGCAACAGAAGACTCACAGCCATATTACAATTGCCTTGCAGCACAATCATCAGATGAACCAGACCACTGAACTGGCTGAAGGAACCAGAGATACTCTGAAGCCATGCAGCAGCATTAAGTCAACAGCCATAAGAACATAAGAACGGCCATACTGGGTCAGACCAAAGATCCATCTAGCCCAGTAGCCTGTCTGCTGACTGTGGCCAGTACCAGGTACCCCAGAGAGGATGGACTGAAGACAATGATCAAGCAATTTATCTCCTGCCATCCTTCTCCAGCCTCTGACAAACAGAGGCCAGAGACACCATTCCTACCCCTTGGCTAATAGCCTTTTATGGACCTAACCTCCATGAAATTATCTAGCTTCTCTTTAAACTTTCTTATAGCCGCTCAATGCTTACGCACTCAGCTATGATTGTTTCTGTGCCTGTCTTGTTCCCAGCCCTCCTTTTTCCACTGGGTCCAGCCACCCTGTCCTCATCTTGGTCTGTGATTTAAATCAGATAAGAGGGTTCTTGGGCTGACCCTCTAAAAGCAAAGCTAATGAAAACCATTTTTTCTGTGGCTAATTTATAGCCAAAAAACCTGTAAAACCTAATTCACGAGCAGTGGTGGCCCGTTCATAGGCACAAACTAGGCGGTCACCTAGGGCACCAAATTAAACGGTCGTTGAGGGGTTTGGAGGTGGGGGCACCGATCACGCGTTTCACCTAGGGCTGGTCCTGTTCACTAGATACTCAGTTGTAAGGAGTACACATTAGCTTATTACAGGGCTGCTTAACTTTGGAAGTCCCGAGGGCCACAATGATGCTCACAGCACGTGCCGAGGTCCGCAACTTAAGTGTGGTTGCATGTATATGCAAAGATAGATGCAAATAGCTTCTTTCACACAATGTCCCGGTACTTCCTCCCTGGGGGCTAGAAATGCTGACACCGTGTACCTGTCTGTTCCAGCCAGCCCGTCCACTTGTGTCTTTCAGTGCTCACCCCACCTGGGAGATGCCTCGCCATTGTGGAGCACATTCCCAGTGGAGGCCATGTTCAAAGGATTCCACCCACAGAGCGCGTATCGAGCTCCGCATAAACCTAAATCATACTGTGGGCAGGGCCGCCCAGAGGATTCAGGGGGCCTGGGGCAAAGCAATTTCAAGGGCCCCTTCCTGGCACTCCCTGTCTCAGACTTCAGACATTCTTGTGGGGGCCCCTGTGGGGCCTGGGACCTAGGACAAATTGCCCCACCCCCCACAGCCCTCACCGTGGGCCACAGGGAGCACGCAGCCCACAGGCCATATGTTGAGTAGCCCTGGCCTATTATATTGCTCATCCCACAAAAAGGGCAAGCATAACAACAACAGGAAATTTGCTTTTCTAACTATCATTGAAAAGGGAAGCCCTCACCCCAGGGATATAAACAAGTATTTGCTAGGAATGTGATGATATACAATTTTAAGTAAAGCAATATATTTGTTTATCAAGCTTATTAAGAATATACAGTAAGAGAGAGGTGTGTGGGGGAGAGAAAGAAAGAGAGAATGAATGGGCAACCAATACCTACTGCCTCAGGGCCATATTCTACCACTTATAGTGTGGCCAATGGGACACTTGACCAGAAAATTACTATTCAAAGAGAGAAATGTGTCACCATCTGGCCCACAGTAAACACACTTTGGGCATAGACCAACATTTCCCAACTAAGGTACCTAAAATTTGGCAGCAAACTCCATAGATTTGCAGCACCCATGAGACCCATAGATTTGCAACACTCAGTGTTCAGCACCTCAGCATCCCCTATTACAATGCCTGAATAGGATTTTGATGCTTAATTTTACACTGAAAATTTGTGTGTCAGTAGACATTGTGGCTAAGTCAGGCCAGAGTGGGAAAAGGCAGCCCTAGAAAGGTAAAAAGCCAGTTTCCCTGATAATTAAAAGTGGGTTACTGCAGGTCAAGCAGGAGCAACTGACAAGGGGTTGACTCAGGCCGATTAGGGCCATCTGGGACTGGGCTATCTCGGATGGGTTAGGAATAGCTGATTCCACTTCAGGACTGCCTGAGACCTTTCAAAGCCTCCCCTGTTGGGTGGAGGAGGGGTAGACAGGTATAGAGAAATACCTGCAGCTACTGAGCTATGAGACAGCAGGGGGGAGAGGAGCTCCAGGAGAGGCTGGGCTTCCTACCCCAGGGAAAGGCTACAAGCCCAACCCCCCGCTAAGGGGAAGGTTGACTGCACAGACATAGCAGATGGGGTGTGTTTTATCCGAAGTCCTGCCTGCCAAGGGGAGACGTGCAGAGACTGGCAAGGGAAACAGGGGCCCTTGCCATGCTACTAAAAAACAACATTTAAAGGTGATACTTCAATCACAGACGTGAGTCTCTGTTTAAACCAAAGGTGCTACAATATTAATTCCCTTGTAGCCTCACCAATGAGCCATGATCCTATTCTTCCTGGGACAATAAAGGCCACTCACAGAAGAACCATCTGTTGGGCTGGTAAGGAGTTACAACCATACTCTGGGCAAGATGGTCCATTCCTGCCCTTGAGCTGCTGCTCCTCATATTTAAGTGGGCTCACGTCCATTCTAGAGGAAGGAGGGAAGATTGGTGGGGGGGAAGGGGAAAGAGCCACTGATAGTTCCCCAGTAGAGCCATGACTGAATGGCAGCAGCTAACTGTCCCCTTTCCTACCACAGAGTCAGACTATCCAAGCTGAACTGAACTGGTTTTTATTTAATTTTCAACCAAGACAAGTATAGTCCAATTGTCAAGATTTTCTTCAAAGAGGGTTTGAAAACACTGATTTTTATAGCCATCTCAGTTTCTCATTTTATCATCATGAGACTCCAGGAGCCAAGGCTCTGAGAAGTCTTTGTGCCTTAATGAAGCCTTGAATAACTATGGAATGTACTATAGTCTGCAGGCCTCCCAGATATGTCAGCAGAGAATTCCCGCAGGGCAGAGCAGGGAGGACAGTAACAATGTGCTAGAAGCAGCAAAGCATTTAGTGTCAAGCTATCCAAGATCCCTGTAATTTAAATGTTCTCCCACCACAGCTTCCAGAAAAGCTTTTTCTCATGCTGTGAGAAGTACATTTTGCACAGAGTGTGCGACACCAAATTCCCACATTATTTATGTCTGTTCCAAGCTGCCCAAAGTTTTGTGAATGTCTGTTGTGTCAAGTCCTCACGTCCAGCCAAACACTGTTCAGTGCACAGGTATGTGAGGGGGAATGCAGCATGTTGTCTCACCCCCTCATGCCCCACCTCGCCCCAGTCCTGGGAGCCAGGGCAACCAGGGGACAAATCAGCCCTTGGCAGATTACTCCAACAACAGTGCTACAAGAGCTATTCCACCAGCCCAGCAAAACCAGAATTCTCTGGCCATTCCCCTAACATTCCCTTAGCTGGTAGCACAGAACCAGAGCAGCTACCTTTATGTCACAAGGCATTTCCCCTTGAATAAGGGAATCTCCAGCTGTTCAGTTAAAACCCTGCTTTCCATTTCCTTTGTCCCAAAGGAACTCCTTATCGGAAGCTACTTAGATTTAGTAAATAGTGAGGTACTGCTATGTATTAACATTGGGATGCAACGAAAATGAATATCTGCTAGTAGGCAATAGTAACTTCTTAATACACAGGAAAAGAATAGTTGCTTTTAACCTACAATGTCATTACATCACTTCAGAAAAATCAAAAGGGACAGTCCCTATTATTCTTTTCTAAAATAGGAGAAAATAGCACCCCCCCAAAAAAAAGTCCTTTACCCAAGAAATAAACCACTGAGATTCCAAAGCATGTTGGACAATCATATGTGTTTCAGAAAATTTTGCCAGGAAAATCTTGGACAGGGATGGTGTCATGCAATAAATACACCTGTGTACATTTTTTTTGCTGTTTGCTAGCAAATCTGAATAAAAAATAAAGAACTTAATGTTTTAAATTATTATAAAAGGATGTTTACAAATGAAAATTTGTTCAAATATAAAAAAATCAAAATATTTCATTTAAAAATGTCAAAAAGAAAAGTTAATTGTTTAAAAGAAAGATGTAAAATGTTTTCATTGAAACATTTGACACGTGTGTCAATTTTGTCTAATTGTTTTGGTGTCGCTGAATATCCATTTCTCTCAAAGTAATTTTGATCAAAAAGTTTCACACCGTGCTAGTGTTAAGAATCCAATATGGTCATGATCTAGAAAGAAACTCACAATAGAAAAGATATGTCAGCAGGAAGGAAGTGCCTCTTGAATAAGAACTTCCAGAAGAAGTGACATGTCAGCACTCATGTCTTCATTCCCTAAATTTATATACTGGCATGTCACATCAAATGCTCTGGGCCTAACTGATTCCTCAGCCAAGTGGAAAAGAAAGACAGCCCAATAAGTAGGTGGAACCTGTGTCAGTTGAGAAACCAGGAAATAGATTACTTGGGACATCAAATATAACGGTACCTAGAGGATGGATTTCTTCAGAATTTTCTTAAAGCCCATAATGATATAGCTGGGAACCTTTTAGTGTTTCTTCCACTCATAAGATGGTGAGGCTCAGAGTGACTCAGAAAGACAGTTTCACATGTGGATAGATGCCTTTTTATTACTGAGCTCTATTCTTCTATTCTCCAGTATCTCACTGGACCTTTTCCCCAATAAACCAATCAATCAGTCTGGACAGGAATAGGAGATATACTGGAGCCTACTTTGTCAAGACCTTCCTTTAACTTTTATTTTATTTTTCCTCTGGGGCTGAGACTATGCAAGTTTTATATTATAGAAACCCTTCAATTCAGAATGATTTTAATTTAAACTTGATGTCTTCATACATTTTGTTTCCAGATAAATTACATTTCTGGGAGAGACCTGGAAGTGAACGAGTTCAGATAAAATAAAATTCAACCAGAATAGACACCCACAATTCAAATACAAGTGTTTCCCTAAGTGTTTATTTTCCACTTAGGGTGTGTCTAGACTACATGCCTCCTTCGACGGAGGCATGTAGATTAGCCAGATCGGAAGAGGGAAATGAAGCCGCGATTAAAATAATCGCGGCTTCATTTAAATTTAAATGGCTGCCCCGATCTGCCGATCAGCTGTTTGTCGGCAGATCGGGGGAGTCTGGACGCGATGCCCCGACAAAGAAGCCTTTCTTCATCGACACAGGTAAGACTCCCCCGAACAGCTGATCGGCAGATCGGGGCAGCCATTTAAATTTAAATGAAGCCGCGATTATTTTAATCGCGGCTTCATTTCCCTCTTCCGATCTGGCTAATCTACATGCCTCCGTCGAAGGAGGCATGTAGTCTAGACACACCCTTAGAGAGTTATTTTGGGGCTACACTGCACTTCCTGCTTCCTCTACAAGTCCAAACACTACATTTAAAAGGTCTTAAAGGACTTCTGATTGGACCAGAAGGGGGCAGAGGGGGAGAAAAGGAATAGTATAAAAGAACATCGGATTTTAGCAGTGCTATCAGTGTATTTATATCATTTGCCACTTTTCTCCCACCAAAATGGCGTCTCTTCATATATACAACTATGTCAGTATATGTAAGATAAATGTATGCATGACTGTCTCCCGAGAGATGAACACAAACTATTCCTTTATAATGGCATAGTGCTTTGATCCAAACATTTAATGCATAACATTAACTCAAAATATTTCAGTCTTTGCCTATTGAATTTTGCAAGCACATCTGAAAAAAATAAGTTATGAATTAGAAATTTTGAACAAAGCATTTGAAGATTTGAAAAATGTGCTAAATTACATGGAATTTTGTTCACAGGAACTGGCAAGTAAACATTATTATATATTAAATATACATATTAGTACATTGTTTATCTTTATTGAAGGGGGGAGATCTAATGATACTTCATAATTTTCTTTCAGCCAAGGATTTTTAATATATATTACAACTCATATGTTTGGACTTGCCATTTGTACATGCAAATCTTATTCATAATGAAAAATGCAGCTATCTTTTACTACTAAGATACACTACATCTTTCGTCTTCTGGCTCTACAGTCTGGCAACAAAACTTTACAAAGGAGTTTTATATTTCCACCAATTCATTTTGCAAATTTTTGATAAACTACATAGGATTTCACTTCATTTGAACTGCTTACAGAAAGATGCCTGCTTTCTTGAGATGCAGCTTTTTTTTTTCCAAAACAATACTGCCAAACATAATAAGATCACCTTTGGACCTTTTGTTCCATTTTCACAAGAACTGGAATAAAGCTTCACTGAAATGAAAAGTAGAGGAGTAGCTGTATTAGTCTGGATCTGCAAAAGCGACAAGGAGTCCTGTGGCACCTTATAGACTAATCAATGTATTGGAGCATAAGCTTGTGTGGACAAAGACCCATGAAAGCTTATGCTCCAATACATGTTTGTCTGTAAGATGCCACAGGACTCCTTGTCGCTTTTAAAGCCAGAAGAACAGGTCAGCACACATACTTATTGAAATGCAGCAAAATATCTTTGCCTTTTGTGCTTGAGGTAACTATTATTTGCTACTGTTATGCTCAGGCTCCTGTTCTTGAAACCCTCAGCTGCAAAAGCTGGAAAACTGAAAGGGGCACTTGATTTTCAATGATTTTGCTTTCCTACACAAAAGAGTTTCTGAAATAAACTACGTAAGCTTTGACTGAGCTGCTCAGTTCAAATCCTGAAAGTGAATCTGTCTCCAAAAATACAGGTGAAAATGCAAGATGTGGTAAGAGAGTTTGGCAGCAATTGCAATGGTAGTGATACGGGTTTACTCCTAAAATATCATGAAATCTAATGATTTCCCAAGAGATTCCAAAACAGGTCATGTTATTGGAAGTTGTTACCTTCTTCACAACTAAATATTTCCCCTGAAAGGTTAATATTTTCTAATTTGTTTTAGGGATGTAAACGGTTAACTGATTAACAGGTAAGCTTCACCCTAAACAGGCAAGGCTTACCAGTTCCAGCCCATACCGAAGCAGCTCCTGTTCGTGGCTAGCCAGACAGCCTCACCCTCCGCCACAAGTTACACGAGCCCCTGCTGGCCCTACTCTTGATGAGGCAGCTTTGCTGCCACAATGAAGCCTCCCGCCTGGGACCAGGGCCAGCAGCCCCAGGGAGGCTGCACTGTAGGCTCTGCAGTTTAAATCTTACATACGTTTTATACCTCAGAACCCGCAGCAGTGTGACCACTATCATTTTCAGCGGTTACGCGGTTATATTTTTAAACACATTTTTACATCCCTAATTTGTTTTAAACCAAAATTTGTATTTTCCCCTCATTTTTGCCTTTTTGAAAACCTATTGCAATACAATTATATAAGCTTTTTCCCTTTTTTCCTACCCTACATATCCAAAATTCCCTAAAAATGTAGAAAAATTATGGAGTGGCAAAAGAAGAGTGAGAAAAACATGTCCCATAGTTACAACAATTGAACTGTAAATGAGCATTAGAAATGGAGTATTACAAAAATAACAGGAATGGTAGTGCATTTTAAGTTCCAGGAAAAAACTAAAACAACTCAGCAGTTATTTATAAATTCAATAGCACCTGAGGCCCAAATCAGGATTTAGCTCTAATATATTAGATGCTGTTTAAATGAAAATATACAGTTTCTGCTCTGAAGTAGTTACTTGGTCCAATAAGAGATCACCCAAAGAGCCGACAGCTTTTTGGAATTCTTGAATATTTCTAGTTTTGGTATTATGTTGAAACAGGCCAGTTTTTGCAGGTCTTCTGTATTCCATGAAATAGCAAAATTATGCAAAAATTGTGCTCTGTTTAATGTGCAACATATCAATATTGAAAGTCGACATTTCAAATCTAAAAGCCTCCTTTTGCTTGCGATATGACCCCCACAAAGTGAAAACATGCCACACGGACCATGTAACGCAGGATGTTTTATAAGAGTTTGTCAGCTTAGAGGTAAGGAATGAACCATTGGGGAAATTCCTATAATCAAAGTCTATTACATCCTATTTGTATTCTGAAAATGAAATTAAACAAAACCAGAACAGTGTAGGCACTGAGTTTTAGAGAATTTTTTTTAAATGTTTAAACCTATTGAATGAGTTCATGGTATTTTATCCCACTTTAAATATGAAACTAGCTGACGAGTACTTGGGGTGAATGTCTGCCAGCTCTAAAGTCCTCTAAAGCAATACTGAAGAGGACAACAAAGTCAGACAAAAGCCCAAATTACTGTATACGTTAGATCAACCAACCATCAATTTTAAAGGCTCTTAACTTACTGTTGACAGGCCATATGTACTATAAAGCATAGCTATACAAATACCACATCAAATATAATTTCCCACAGCTGAAGAATGCTGCACAGGTTTTAAGCCCATGTTCTTGTAATCTTTTTGCCATGTAGTTGAAAAGTCAAAACCTGTCCATTACAGCCAGGACTGCAACATGTTCCCATCTGGTTGTTGTCGAAAAAGAACTAGGAATTTTAGTCTCATTCCTAATAGCTGTTTGGCTTTTAGCATTTTTATCAGGCCAGTAAAACATTTGCCCACCAAACCCCCACTTTCCCCCTAGTTCAAAAGGGCTAAAAAGCCAATGATTCCTGGTCCTAACTCATCCCATCTGAAAAAGCCAACTGACTGGCTACAAAGTGTACCCCTCACTCTGCATTCCTGGAAATGAATATCCCTATTTTCAAAGAGTGTCCCTGTCAGTATCTCAGGGGTGGTGGAGGGCGGGGGTTGTATTAGTATATGTAATTTCCAACAGATAGAGTATTTGAAGGAGCCACTGGTCAATGAGCTGATGAAACTGATGGCCACCAGGGTGAACACATGTACATCTCAGAGACCAATGCTCTCTGGTCCATTGTATATGTTGCTGCTCTGCCTTCCATGAAGCCTCATAATACCTCTTTGAGCCAGTCTTTCCCCATACACAGGCAAATTCATGCAGAATTGGAGTCCAAAGTTCACAAGCTTCCTTGTCCAAAGTTAGGCACATAAAACCATGGGCAGCCCTGCGAGTCCCTGGCATGATTTTCAAAGGTGATGATCAGCAACATTCAGCATGCTCTGGAATCAATGGAAGCTTCAGGTTCCAGCATCACAAAATTTAGGCATATAACTTTAGATACCCACGTTGAAAATTTTGGTTTCTGGATAGTGGCTGCAAACAATTTCATTAGTTCTTGAATCAATCCACTGACATAGAATCATAGACTATTAGAACCGGAAGGGATCTCAAGAGGTCACCAAGTCCAGTCCCTTGCTCTCATGGCAGGACCAAGCACCATTTAGAGCCTCCCTGACAGAGTCTATATAACCTGCTCTTAAATATCTCCAGTGATGGCAATTCCACAACCTCTCTAGGGTGCTGTCCCAATTTGTCCTATGGGTGGAAAGGCTCTGATTTCATGATCACTTAAACCCAAACTGCCTTCCACTTCCAAATTCTCACTCTGTTCCTCTCTATTTGTTGAAAATCACATCTAGAGTAGCCTCCTCACTAGTAAGCTCTCTCTATTTTCTGAAATAAAAATATTGTCTCCAATGCAGGCCAAGAACTGGTTGGATAATCTCTGCCCTGTGGGGTTTCTTCAGCAACAACTGTCTGGACAATTCAAGTCCCCCCATCACTACCAAGTCCTGTACTTTGAATGATTGTGTTAGTTTGTGATAGAAATGTAGCCGTGTTAGTCTGGGGTAGCTGAAGCAAAATGCAGGACAATGTAGCACTTTAAAGACTAACAAGATGGTTTATTAGATGATGAGCTTTCGTGGGCCAGACCCACTTCCTCAGATCAAATAGTGGAAGAAAATAGTCACAACCATATATACCAAAGGATACAATTAAAAAAATGAACACATATGAAAAGGACAAATCACATTTCAGAACAGGAGGGGGATGCGGGGGGGGGGGGGGAAGGAAGGTAAGTGTCTGTGAATTGACGACAACCACCTAACCTCAAGATGATTCTTACCAACAACCACAGGACATACCACACTAATACCAACCCTGGTACCTTCCCTTGCAACAAACCCCGTTGCCAGCTTTGTCCACATATTTATTCTGCTGATACCATTATTGGACCTAACCAAGTGAGTTATAAGATCAAGAACACATATTCCTGCGCATCCAGAAATATAATCTATGCTATCATGTGCCGAAAGTGTCCATCTGCTATGTACATTGGACAAACATCTCAGACACTTCGCCAAAGGATTAATGCCCACAAAACAGATATCAGACAAGATCACAAAGAAAAAACAGTTTCTTGCCATTTTAACCAGAAAGGACACTCTCTCAATGACTTAACCACCTGCTACAAAGACCTTTTACATCTGCACTTGAAAGGGAATCCTCTGAACTGTCATTCATGTTAAAATTTGACACTCTCCAAAGAGGATTGAACAAACACTTGAACTATCTTACACATTATTAAGATAGCTGTCCCAATTATCACCTCTAACACCATTAACTCACAAACATCCCACTCTCCCCACCTCTAATATCGTCAATTCACAGACACTTACCTTCCTTCCTCCCCCCCCCTCACCCCGGATCCCCCTCCTGTTCTGAAATGTGATTTGTCCTTTTCATATGTGTTCATTTTTTAAATTGTATCCTTTGGTATATATGGTTGTGACTATTTTCTTCCACTATTTGATCTGAGGAAGTGGGTCTGGCCCACGAAAGCTCATCATCTAATAAACCATCTTGTTAGTCTTTAAAGTGCTACATTGTCCTGCATTTTGCTTCAGCTGTGTTAGTTTGTTTAAACAAAAGTCTCATCCATGTCATCATGCTTTTTTTGCTATTAAATGGCCTCTGCTTATGGACAGAGACTGTGCTGGCTGCTCTGCCAAGGAAGTGAATGCACCTCAGGTAGCTAGCTAAGAAACCACTTAGACACTAGTGCCATCCGCAGTAGCTCGAGCAGTACCACATTACCATGAATGATCTGAAACTCAAGGGACCAGCATCTATGGTGTTTCCAAAACTCATAAAACTTCAGTAACAGATCTTGCCACTGTAGTCATCAGTTTCCTTAGGTTTCTGTTTCACAACAGCTATCTTTACAAGAAAAAGGATTATAAATTTACTTTTTCTTGAAATATAAATCGAATGAAATATATAAAATAAAACAAAGATACATCTTTATATTGTATGGTACCAGACAACCTTTTCCCTGCCTTGTAGTGATGCCAAGAAGAAAATTATTTTAACCCCCCCCCCCAAATCTTTAGATGTCTAGAAAGCAATCTTATGTTTATTCAGAAACATTGACTTTATTTAGTTTTTAAATAACCACTCATAGGGAACATCTACACAGCAGGGCTTAACTCAAAATGAGCTAAGCAAATAGAGCTATATTAATTGTGTAGCTCATTTTGAAAGTGGGAGCATCTACACAGCACTTATTTCAAAATAGAGCACTCTTCCTCTAACTTCCCTTACTCCTCGTATAATGAGGGTTACAGGAGTCGGAGTAAGTCGTCCTCTAGTTTAACAGTATTTTGACATTATTTCTAAATAACTTCTAAATAAATAATTTATTTTGAAATAACGCTAGTTATTTCTAAATAATGTTGCTGTGTCGACATACCCATACTGCACTGAATGCTATGTACTTTTCATTTCTTTTAAACACTGTTACATGAAGATAAATCATTCACTATTCTATTTTCTCATCAGTAGATATATGAATCTCTCTTCCATTCCCCACCTTACACAACCCTTTCCTACCCTAAAATAAACTAGGGCTGAATGACAAGAATCCCATTGTATGATTAGTTTTGAAATTGATTTTCATTCTTTTGTAGAATTAAATTGAGACTAAATGTTCATATTAAAAATAAGAGAAACATTCAAGAGTGGCCAACCGCCTGGAAGAATTAGCTGAAAAACTTTTCTGATGAACATTTCATTAACATGGATAAGATTCTACAAAAAGTCACTGATTTGACAAATTTACATTTTCTGAGGGGAAAATGTTTTCAAAGAATTCCCAGCCAGTTCTAACAGCAGCATGAAGTATTTAAATGAAATTAAGATTGGTGACTGGCGTTACTACAATACAGAGTTAAAGTTATTTGGATGCCTTAAAATGTACTTTTCTAGACATAAAACATTTCAGTTTCTTTCATGTTTCACACCTTAACTCTGTATTTCCTGGATTTGATTATGATAATTTTTGGTATAATTGCATAGTTCTTGAGATATTTTTAAACTATAAGTTATTGACAGGTACTTTTCACCTTAATTCCATTTTAATTTGTTTTAGGTCTGGGAATAATAGAATTACCTTGATAGTCCTCTAATTTAAACTGCTGTAAACTTAGAATAACTCCTTTGAAGTCAATGGAGTCACACCACTGTTCAACTGGTTATACTGAGAATAGAATCAGACCCACATATATCTTGTAAAGAAATATTTGAAAGGATAAGTAAGCACTCTACAAGAGAGCTAACTGAGAACTATATTTAACTAATATTGTAGTGCATCTTTTGAAGCTTCGAAATCCCTGGGATTAGCACAAGGATGATGTTATTTTGTTTTTCAGACACCACATAGCCCTAAAGCAAGAAGGGTTGCAGCACTTTTATGAAAGTTACTGTAGGCAATGAGACAAGAAACAAGTTTTCTAACTATGGCAAATCAACTGTGCTATACTGTGCCATAAAATGGTCTTATGGCATAACGTTCATTCAATGAGAATTGTAACGACTAAGGCCTCAGAGGACTCATCATTTTGAATAATTCTATTTAATAGGTTCACAAGTTAGTGTGAAAAACTCCAATAGTTTCAGGTTCTCCACGTGTTCAGTACCACAACAGTAGGAAGAAGAATAGTTGGCACATTTACAGCTACAGCAAATAAGTACAGGAAGCTCTGAATAGGACAAGGAATCAGGGACCAGACATTTGTTTACTATGTCAATAGATGCAATACAAGACATCTGAGGAGACCCAGAAAGTTTCTTATTAAAAGGATTTTAAATGAAAGATAGGAAAGAAGATTTGTGCATAATGGCAAGAGGAAACAGCATGAAGGTAAGGTCACCAAATGTGCCTGAAGAAGAAATAATTCAAGCCAACAGAGTCAGTGGGGAGGTCACATCCCCTGGGACAGTTCACACTTCTGATCAGAAGTCAAAGATTTAAAGTTTCAAAAGGAGTGGAGATAGCACAGACTCTTTAAAGAGTTTCTCTTTGTTTCAACCATTTCATCTGCAACCTAACAAAAATCCATTAGATAGCAACTGAAAATAAAATCACAAATAGGATCCCTCTTTCACACCTCTTTCTTTAAATTTCCCTGTGGATATGTCTACACTATAGTGTTATTTTGAAATATCTTATTTTGAAATAGTTAATTCAAAATAACACATCTACACACAAAATGCATTTCAAAATAGCTTTTTGCTTTTTCAAAATAGCACATCCATACTGTGTGGACACTGAATTGCATTGAAGGCCATCTGGAACCAGGTCCAGCAGGGCATCAGGTCAGGAGTTTATTTGTGTGGCTGCTGCCTGAGGCTAGTGCTTAAAAGGACCCCCACCGTGGGCAGCCGGTTCTCAGCTTTCCCTGCTTGCTTGCCTACCTCGCTGAGGTACAGCAAAGCATTTGTGTGTCTGAGTGCTCTGGTTGCCCTCACTCAGGACACCACAGCACTCTGCAACATGGAGCTGGAGTGGCCCCTGGGCACTCTGGTGCTTCTTGTGAAGGCATTGTTGTGAGCCTGGCTGCACTTTCTGCAGGCTTCCATCCAGGAGGTCCATTGGGGGGCTGTCAGTATCCAGGAGGTCCTGCAGGAGAGCTTCCACCCTGAGGAGCACTAAGAGCCTCCCTGGTCTGCCCCACTGGGGGCTTGAGACTCATTCCTCCCCCACATCGTTCCACTTACCCTCCCAACCTCCCTTCCTGATGTCAAATAAATGCACGTATTTTCATGAATACAAACTCTCTTTATTTAACAAAACTGGGAGGGGGGGTGAGACTGGTGAGACTGGAGGAAAGAGGGTGGGAGAGGGGAGGGGGAAACCTGGGAGGAGCGAGGTGGAAGGGAGAAGCAAGGGGAAGAAGGGGGAGGGGAAGCTCAGAGCTCAGGGTCAGGGGTCTTGCTGAACCAACTTGATTTTCATGTGAACCTGCTCCTGGGTTCGCATGTATCCTTTGGGGGCCAGGCTGACAGCTATCCTGCCATAGATGGCCGCATTCCTCCATCTAATGCAGAGATCATGGATGGTGGGGGCATCCCTCCCACACGTGAGTGAGGTTCACCCTGATCTCCACGCTGGACCAGGAATGTGCCTGCCTTCTCCAGGCCCTGGCAGGCTCCTGGGAGCTAGCAGACTGCTCCTGGGGAGTGGAGGAGGGCTGGCTGCCAGTGGCTTGCTGGCTCATGTTTTGGGGCCACTGGGTCAGAGCAGTGACTGTTGGCTCTGGGCTGGCAGGCTTGGAGCTGGCACTGGCACTGTGGCCAGAGTCAATCCCTTTAAGGGCTCCAGGGAGGGAGGGAAGGGAGAGGAGTGTTCTTGTTTGAGGCTGGAGTGGCCACCAGGGCACCCTGGGAAGGCTGGAGGCCCCCTATTTCAAAGTAAGTGTCCACAAAGCACTTATTTCGAGTTAGCTATTTCGAATTTGGCGTTATTCCTCGTAGAATGAGGTTTACCAAATTCAAAGTAAGTGCTCCACTATTTCGAATATATTTCAAAATAGCAGTTTGGCTGTGTAGACAATAGTAAAATTAATTCGAAATAACGGCTGTTATTTCTAATTAACTTTGATGTGTAGACATACCCTCAATGAATAGCTACATTATTACACTCCTGGGCATTCAGTTGTAGTTCTCCATTCCATACATTTAAAAACAAGTACCTATAGGAATGAGTCAGGCTGACATCTCTGGAAGCTATTGTTCTCTTGCAACACAACCGATACAGCAGGGGCAGTGGCAACACCTGTTTTCGCAAACACCAAATCAAGCTGTCATCTCCTCCTGTCATTTCCCAGAAGCCATCCAATTTCACAGACAGCTATCTCTCATCCATACACCAATCAGGGCAGACACTGGGAATGTAGAATGACTGAGCTCTCTCTCAATCTCTCTCCCAGGGTATGTCTAGACTACATGGCTCTGTCGACGGAGCCATGTAGATTTGTTTATTGGGCAAAAGGAAATGAATCGGCAATTTAAATAATTGCTGCTTCATTTAAATTTAAATGGCTGCCGGGCTGAGCCAACAAACAGCTGATTAGCTGATTAGCTGTTTGTTGGCTCAGTGCGCTAGTCTGGATGCTCCGCGGTTGACATCAAAACCCTTTGTCAACCGCCCGGGTAAACCTCACCCCACGAGGAATAACGGGGTGGTCAACAAAGGGCTTTGATGTCGACCGTGGAGCATCCAGACTAGCACGCTGAGCTGACAAACAGCTAATCAGCTGTTTGTCGGCTCAGCACGGCAGCCATTTAAATTTAAATGAAGTGGCGATTATTTAAATCACAGCTTCATTTCCCTTTGCCTACAACCCTCATCTACATGGCTCTGTCGATAGAGCCATGTAGTCTAGACATAGCCCCACAGACTAACTAACTAACTTTCCCATACATGCTCCAGTTTTCTTCCAGCACATCAGGAAAGGTGATAAAGTATTTAAATCCTTCAGTGTGCGAGGAAAACATTAAAACATTTGAAACATTTTTTAAGAAGCTTAATTCTGTATATTGGTGTTAACATTAGGTTCAACTATGGTAAAGGTCATGTGAATGCGTGCACAATCACACAAACAGAAAAACTAAGGATGGTGAAGTTGCCACTGAAGGTTTTGGGGAGAACCTGTTTATCAAGATAAAGGATCAAAATCAGATTAGAAATGATGGAGATGATGTTTGGTGATATTACAGCCTTCATAAGTCATGAAATAAACCATTTATATCAGTGGATTTATTTTTTCATTATTAGCAGAGTATATTTTTTGCTTTTGGTGGGCATAGCTTATCTCAGTAAAACTAAAGCTCTTATCACTATGTTTTCTGAATGTCACACTGTGGCTCAGTTGGTAAAAATTGCTCTCCCTTAGCCTTATGTATTTTTTAAGCTTTGTTTTTTTAGAGGGGTTTTTTCAGGCTGTTCTGCTAAAATAGTTTTCTCTTTTACCATAAGTTGTAAAATAATGTTGATATCAAAATGTGTATTCACTAGTACCTTCTGTGCTAAAGGGATGTTTTTCTATTTACAGAGGCTTCATTTAAATTTAAATGGCTGCCCCGATCTGCCGATCAGCTGTTTGTCGGCAGATCGGGGCAGTCTGGACACGACGCTCCGACAAAGAAGCCTTTCTTCATCGGCACAGGTAAGCCTCGTGAAACCAGGTTTACCTGTGCCGATGAAGAAAGGCTTCTTTGTCGGCGCATCGCGTCCAGACTGCCCCGATCTGCCAACAAACAGCTGATCGGCAGATCGGGGCAGCCATTTAAATTTAAATGAAGCCGCGATTATTTTAATCGCGGCTTCATTTCCCTCTTTCGATCTGGCTAATCTACATGCCTCCGTCGAAGGAGGCATGTAGTCTAGACACACCCAGAATGAAGTAAAAGATCAGGAAATGTTTCCCCCATATCCTATGGACCAAAAGCTTCAACTGTGTTTCTGCTATTTGTAGGTGAATAGGTCTTGGGCCTGAACCTGAATTTCTTGCACACAGAAAACAGAAAACTTCCCTCAGTGTAAATCTTAAGATACACAAGAAAGGCAGAATCAGGACTTGCAGTTGTGGTTTCACTTGTATTGTCCCAGGAGAATCATAATGCAAATGAATGGGATGTGCTCTTTAGTTTGTTTGTTTTTCAGGAGTATGGAGTTTGAAAACTAAACTCTAGGTTTGTTAAAATGTACCTTTTTGGAGTTTGCTTCCTCATATTAAAGATATATGCAAGGAGGGCCCGCAAAAATAATATTGCTGACATTTACAATTCAGTGAAAGAAATGCCTGTGGGGCAAAATACAAGATCAATCAAATTACAATTGTCAACACTAAGGATTAAATCAGGAACCACCATGACTAAAAAGCCGGTGGTCTTCACAGCTTGAGCTAAAGAGCCAGACTGTACAGTTTGTGTGTAACTGACTCACGTGCTCAGAATCACACGTAACAGAGACAAGAGAAACAAAGCTCTCTCTTCACCTGTGTCATGCTTCCAGGAAATAAACAAGGCAGCCCAGTGGAATCAGCTCAGATTATCCCTACGCTCTGTGGAAAAGAGTAAAAACATCCCAATAAAGGATCCTCTGACAGAGGACTAGCCTTACCCATATGCAGAATACGCAGCTGCATTGGGCACCCACAAATTTGGGGCACTACTGTGTCTTATTGTCCATCCACATGCCTCTTCCTATCCCTGTTCTGTGACTCTGCTTCCTCCAGAAAGTCTCTAGTTAACTTAAAAGTGAAAAAGCCTGCCAGAAATATTAGCAGGAAATGGAACCTGTGAAAGAGACATTCAAGTGGTAATGAAGCCATTTAACAGGCATTTGCCAAACATCGGTATATACTGTAAGTTTCTGAATTTACTGTGATAATCTACAGGTCTGTCGTTTAAAATTTTCTTTAAAATATTTCATGAGTGTGTTGGTGAGGATTATAAAAGCACACGTCTCAAAAAAAACCCATCTACTTTTCCCCCTCTTCTCCCCATTGGGCATAGGGGCACCAGTTTAATAGTACTGCACTGGGCCCCATAAATCTTAATATCAGCCCCACTCTGACATCATCCATGACTTTGAAGAACAACAAATCTTCTCTGATAAAATTTGCAGAGGACACAAACATTGGAGGAATGGTCAACAGTGAAGAGATTGTGGATACACAGGAATCTTGACAGTAGTGTTAAACTGGATGTAAGCAAAAAAAGGGGGTGAGCGGTTAATAGAGATAACTGGAAATATACACATGGAGGGGGAGAACTTAAACCATACTTACAGGAGTGAGACTATCATGCCAGTCAGTGATGAGAAAAAGATTTGGGAGTCACCGTGCATAATCATCTGAACATAAGTACCTAGCGCAATGCAATGGCCAAAAGAGCTGATACGGTCCTTAGATAAATAAACTGGGGACTCTTGAGCAAGGTGGTTTTTCGTTCTGTATTTGGCATGGGTGTGACCCCTGCTGGAATGCTATGTGCAGTTCTAGGATCCACTGTTCAAAAAGGAGAAGAGCCACGAGAATGACCAAAGGATTAGAAAACCTGACTGACAGTGAAAGGGTCAAGGAACTCAATTTATTTAGCTTAACAAAGAGAAGACAGAGGGGTGACTTGATTGCTGTCTGTAAGTACCTACATGGAAAATAAATATTGGAAGTCTAGCATAGATAGTTATATCACAATACAATGGCTGAGAGCTGTTGCTATATTAATTCAGTCTGAAAATAAAGTGTAAATAACAGTGACAATGACTGGCCATTGGAACAATTTAACTAAGATTCTGGGTGGATTCTCCATAGCTGATCGTTGTTAAAAATCACAATGGGGAGGGAGTTCCCCTAAAGTATTTGCTCTAGGAAATATTGTGGGGAACTTCTATGCCCTGGGTTATAAAGGAGCTTAAACTAGGTGAGAAGAGTGGTCTTTGGAATCTATGGAAATTATGCATACTTTCAAGCTGCCATTTTTCCTACTGTGCTCATCTCTCTGAGAGCTTTAGTATGTAAATTAGACCAACTTAACCTCCTTTTAATTCTGTGGATGACAGCGCCAATATGCAAGGAGGCTTAAATTATGTAATATGAGTGGGAGAAAATGGTTACCCTGTATAAGCTCCAGAGACCAGAAGGCAGCAACAGTTACATCACTTATACCTCCATTAGTCTCGGCCCTAGATTAATCTTTGGATTTAATCTGGCATATGGCGTACACACCAGCAAAACTCTTCCTTACCCATCTGAGTGCAAGAAACACTTATATAGCTTGATACTTCCAAAGGAAACTTGCTGCAGTATATTCGATTCATTTCTGATTTACTTTAAAAAGGACTAAGGCAGTACTTGTACTTTAATAATTCAGGAATCAACAAATTGAACACTGGAACTTTTGGCGCAGCTATGGAGAGCCCCACAAAAGCAAAACATTTCCTCCCCCTTAGTTTAATTTTTATTGGTGCCAGTCGTCTCTAGAAATTGTTCTCAGTTTCTTTTATTACTACCACTGGCAATGTCTGATACCATTGAAAGCACAAATAATTGTAGCTAGAAGGAGAACATTCATACCAAAGCAGAATTATTTTAGCAAAGGGAATACAGAAATCTACTGGCCTTCCCTTCCCCCACATGCACAAATTAATGCTTGGATAGCACTACAGTTTTTCTTTAGGCTTAATCCTTCAATTAAGTTTATTCATGTGTCTGTCAAATCATAGTAAATATGCTGCTTTATAACAGTCATGCTTAGAGGACCTCAATTAAGTTTGTAACCATATTGTGCTAAGCACTACACATGCGTTGATAGAAACAGTCACTTTGCTGAAGGGGCTATATAGAAAACAAATGAAAAGAGGGGAAAAGAATACACTATTTTCCCCAGTTTACAGAAGGGAAACTGAGGCATGGAAAATAAGTGACATACCCAAGGTAACTCACAAAACCTAACTGAGCTGCACATGAAACCCTGATCTTTTTAGACCCAGGCCAGTGCCTTCACTACCGCTTCGTCTCTTATTATAGAAATGAGCACATCACAACTACCTTGGTGCAGAACCCAAATAGATCTGATGGCCAGCCGTTCAGCCTTAGTATAAAATGGATCTTCAATAGTTATCATTTGTCTACTCCAGAAACCCACAAATTTAAGACAAGTGCTAGATGACACTTATCCTCCAATAAGAAGTCAGTAAGAACAGACAAACCAAAGTGAGTTGTATGCAGCAGCTTCAACCTCTGAAAAAGCAAGGACCAGGTCACTCTGAACTATGGGCTCAGAGGACAAAACATTCAGAGGACAGAATCTATGCTGTGCTAAGCCAACCTCATGTATGTTAACTATACCTTGAAAATGAAGAATTTGATTTGAGACTCTTCTTGCCTACACACTTCTGTGCTGGGAAATTTTCATCTCCTATGTGCTCCCAAAGCACTGTGAAGGGGCTGGAAGGAGTCACTAAATCGAATCCTGCTATTTTATATGACAATTTCACATATAACAAAAATTAGCTTATAAAATGCATAGGATCACAGCTGAGTGGAAAGTGATGATTATTTCTCAAGATAAAAATTTTTTTAGAGGTTTATTGCAAAAGTTTGTCTAGTTCAATAAAAAGCGCTGATTGTTTTTACCCTCCTCCCCCATCTCCTACTTCTTTTTTTTCCTCAGACTTCTGGTTTTAAGTAGGAGCAGAGAGAGGGAAAGGGTGAAAGAAAAGAAAGGAAAAAGAGGAAAAACAATTTTTCATTTTGGAGTGGAGGACCTCAGCAATAAACAAAAATATCAAATGGAATAACTGTTTTCATAAAAGTTTTTATTTTGTTAAAAAGGACAGCTATATACAAAAATGTCTTCTAAAGTAAAATGTTGACAAATTCTCAACAGAGCACAGTTTTTCAGATAGAAAGTAAAATGTCTCCATAATGCTTATTCTGGGTTTATCCATCTGATTTAATTTGAGGACTATTACAAGAGATTAGTTGTACTGCATTCAATTGTCAATGAAGTATTTTAATATCACTTGCTTCAACTTATCCAAATGTAGGTGCTTCCTTCAGTTTAAACAAGATTCATACATTCTATGTTTTAGAACAGTTGTATGTAGGGAGTTTTGTGGTGGGAGTTTTGTTTGGTTATGCTATACAAGGCATACAATTGATTTGTGAATGACTAAAAGGCAGACCATTTTTTTTGGCATATGCTTTTTATCTATCTCAATACCCCTGTGAATAAAGGTACTGTATTCAAGGATAAAATATTTTTAAATTATTGTTGAGAAATAAGACCAAAGATGACAGATACTATTCAGGTTCAGTTGGATGAAAGAAGGGAAATTCCAACTTGCATGACAAATGTCATAATAAGCAGTATGTGTTGTTAAGCTATTTAGAGGAACTAACACTTTCACTCACCCTTGATGAGGAAACTTTTTGAGTTCTTCAGTTTACAGTGTAGCACATGGCAATATTTCCTCTAAACAAAGTACCACAATTAACACATCTTTGATGAAGAGATACTAACACATCACTGTTACCTTTTTGATCACCTCCCACATTAGGGTGCAATGTTGGTTGATAAGAATCAGTGACATGTGATTCTGACACAGCCTTCTTAACTAAATATATATTCATATAAGTTTGAAGAGAGCCACTGGAAAAACTCATACACTGCAACTCCTTCAAACACCGGAGTTCTTGAAAAGTGTCATCTTTAATTCAAACTGATACATTCAAATGGATATACAAGTTGCATGTTACCCAATTCTATTCAGACCAAAAAGTTTTCATTGTTGGAAGTCAGGTATATCAGTCCGTAACAGAGTATGCATACACTGTCCCTTGAGGTGTGGGTATCCAGGGGTGTGGGTGCCGCCTGGTCATCTGCTGGGTTGTCAGCAACCTTTGTCAGGCTAAATCTTCACTGCAGGGTTTTTCCGCAAGAAGTCTTTTGTGGAAGAATTATTGTGCAAAAACGTCTTGCTCAAAAGCGCGTCCACACTTCAAAGCACATCACTTTTGTTATGCACTTTTCTGCAAGAGAGCGTCCACACTGCATGGATGCTCTTGCGCAAGAAAGCTCTGATTGCGCAACAGCTGTAGCACAGAAAGGAGTTATGCCTCGTAGAAAACTGTCAATTTCCTTGCGCAAAAACGTGCTTGACGTTCCCTGGTTTTTTGAGCAAAAACAGCCATTTTTGCACAAAAACCTTGTACTGTAGACATAGCCTCAGTCTCTACCAACAGCCTTCCATCCCGGGCAGTGCAGACTAATGGCCAGAGTGAATATGGGGTAGCCCTTGGCTCATGGCAGAACAGCCAAATGGCCAGAGACAATAGTTTGGGACAATATCCCCAGTAGGGGGACCCAGGCCCACCCTACTCCACCAGGCCATGACCCAGGTCCCTGTGAATGGCAGAGTGCTCCACCACTTGCTCAATGGGGAATCTGACCACAACACGCTGAGCTCACTCAGGTGGGTCCCTTCTTACCCAAGTTGTTCCATGTGGTCACTGGGTCCTCTGGTTCCACTGCAGCTGCCTCTGCCTGGGCCTACTCCAGCACTGGTAGCTCAAGATAGTCTCCTGGGTGTCTGGCTCCGGCATCTCTGGAGCTCCTGCTGGTGTTCCTCCTCCAGTGGCCAGCCCAGAACGAGCTAAGCTACTCCCTTTTATACTGCTCTAGCATTTGGAGCATGCCCAGTCTGGATGGAGGGCCGGACTTCCTCTGCCCACAGAGTTTTAACCCTTCTTGGTTCAGTGCAGGGTATGCCCACCCCGTCACACAGTCCATTAGAAAAGAACTTTGCTTTCACCTCCTGCCAAATGCCACTGGCACCGCATATATCTTTTCTCCTGTTCATTTCCACAGAGATCTCCATGACCTTGTATGTTCTCATCTTACCAACACCATATGATCAGGCTGAATGACTGAGGTTCCATAAATGACTGACTCTAAAACATATTTGTGTTCCTTTGTAACATTCAAAGTACTCATTAAGGATCCTATTTTGCCAATAAGTGACGACTGTGGGCTGTTTTCACACCTTAATTCATTAGTTTTGGTAAGACAGGAGTACATTCGGTACCTTACAAGAGAACAGGTGTTCAGCATTTTACTGGAACAGACCCTACATATTAAATCTACAAAACTATGTCTTCACATGTGTTCATTGATTACCTATTAATTTACTAAATTTATACTCACAATGTAAGCTTGCAAATCAGAGTACAAACTGCAATCAGGTAGCTGGAGGTTCAAGCACCAAGGACAGGGAATTTAATAATGTATATGCAAGGAGCAAAGAAATGATGTTAAGGCATAAATTGAAGTTCATTTTTTAAATGTCTGTAGAGGACCCTCTGTAGGATGGGGATGTTAACAAATATATCTACCAAATATTAACAAATATATCTACCAAATTTTGTAGCAAACTATATTCAGCTAAACACACCTTTTTTAAAAATCCACATACTCCCACATATAACATTTTCTTTTTTCTGATCCTGAACCAAGACCTGGCTCCTGATCCAGAAGAAAGCATTATATGACTTTTACAACAGATCTGAGATCATTGTATTTGTATTATGTATCTTAATATAATAGGGCTGACTGGGGGAAAATAAAAATGGTATGAATCAATTCAAACGTTTTGAGATTGCACTTTAGTGCTAATGCTGCACAAAATATGCCTATAAGTATAATTAAGGATAACTGTGTTTTAAATACTGTGTCTCCACATTAACTAAGTACATATAGTGCATAAACATTGATTGTGTTACTTGGCAGAATTTCAAAACCAAATTATTTTAAATGAATTTTACAACTGAGCTGAATGGAAGTCCTTAATTACATATTTTCTCCTACTGGTTACATTCTTTCTGGTCCTCACAAAAGGAGCCTGTAAGAGGGTAGGTACTCACCCCAATAGGCACCTCCTGTTGGTGTTCTGTGAATCAGTCCTTTTCTAGATCCTGCATTCCCCCTCCCACAGGTGGTGTCCTGCTCTCTGATACACATGCACCCAGCCTCCTGGACCTGGAAGTCGTTAGTCTAATCACTTGCTCCAGTGGCCCATTGCAGTGCCCAGTCTAACTCCTTGCTCCAGAGGCATACTGCAGCCTGACTTGGCCACACATCGTTGTCAAGGGAGAGGTCCAGGCCCACCTGCTACTCTGGATCCCAACCCAAGGACCTTCTAGCAACAGTTACCTACTACCCTCCTACAACTCTTCCCTACGGTCTTCTCCAGGCCATTTCGTGGTAGCCCCTGCACCTTCTAGGCCCTTCTATGGCTGGTGGTTGTCAGGCTAGTGCTCCCTTAGCCTCTACTATCCTGTCCATCACTGCTTTACTGAGGTGCTCCAAGGTAGCCAGTCCAACTCCAGGGAGAGATTGTCCACAGCCCCTGTTTATATCACCTTCCTCAGCTCTGATTGGCTCTATCAGCAAGCCTCCTCCCTATTGGCTTCCAACAAGTACTTTATTAGTTGGAGGGCTCTTAACAGACTCCTCTTAGGCCACTTTAGCCCCTCCTCCTTCTGAGTTGGCTGTTGCACCACTACGGAGCCAAACTGATAATACAGAAGAAAAGCAGTTTTAGCATGAGCCCAAACCAGAACAAACTACATCTTACAGGATTCAGAGCAATGGGCCCCAGCTTCCTCAACTGCTGGACAGCTATTTTCTCAACTTATTCATTTTTTTAAAAGCATGTTCTATTTCCAGGGCTCATTCATGGTGTTCATTCATTGCTTGGATACTCTCCTGTTCAGACTGCCAACACCTGTGTGCCAAACACCATCAAACACAATGGTAGCTTCATGCCAGTACTTGTCCACCAAAAATAGGCACCTAAAAATCAATCACGCGACAACTATTTTAGGATACTATGGATTTAAACCAGTGATCTAGAGGTGAAATACTGTCTCCCTCAAAATCATTTTTCTGCATAATATAGTCTCTTTCCTTTTTTGAGTTTTCCAGATGTTTTTTCTCTTTATTGACTCTATTATTTGAAATTATGTCTCAAACTCAACAACATTTCCTTTCTTAAAATCTATGGACTAAATTCTGATCTTGCTTATACCTGCATAAAGTGATTAACTCCATTAACTTCAGAGTCACACTGAGTTTACACTGCTTTAACTGAAATTATGATCTGCCTATGGGAGGGGATACTCCCCACCAAGGTCTTTGATTAAAAGTCTAACTGAAGTCAATTGACAGACATACTGGATTTTAGTGTTCAGGCCCTAAATTAATCATTTTAAGATAGGATCTGAATTTGATCTTTCTGCTTCACAGTGCCCTTTTAAGGATGCTCTCCAGAAAAGCAAAAAAAGACTTACCAGGATTTTATTTGTATGTGTTTTGTATATGAAACTAATATTTGTCTTACTGAGGCTGAGGGATCCAGCAGTAACAGATTACAGCTACCTGATATGAACTGAGGTATTCTAAGAGTGTGACTGCACTAGCATGCCTATGTCTGCATAATACACCCATCACGTTGCAGATTTATTACCAGTTTATTATGTAGCTTTATCAGTTCATGAACCTTTTCTCAATGTGCTCTTCCCTCAGAAATGAGAAAGGGAAAATATTGAGTTAAAAGAAATTATTAGCTGAAAGAGGGAACTAGAGAACGCAGCAGTCAATTACTAAGGAACATTCTCTGTGTTTTATGTGTTGTCACCATAGCATAACTTGTATTGTTGCTATTGATTAATTTACAAAACAATGGCAAGGACTTAAGACAGGGGGGAAGCTATTTCCATAAACTCACCATGAGCTCTAGATTGCAAGCATGGTACATAGCCTTCGGGATTTTAATTCTCATGCCATCTAGGGAAAAAGATTTGTTTCTTTGACCTGAAAATGGAAAAAGAAAGAATGTGTGGATACAAACATGTATGCTAATTATTGAATTAATTATGGAATGTGGGAGGACCATCCTATGCTGATGGTAAAGGAGTATTATAAACAGAAGTGTAGAGCATGTAGAAAAAAATATGCAAATAATGAAAAACATTAAGCTTTGTTTTTTGCTGTGTTATAAAATAAAAGATTTTACTCCTATCATAACACTGATTTTAAGATGGATAAAACGCAATTTAAAAAACTTTTTCAAGGAAGAAAAGCTACTATTATTGCCAAGTGACAAAGCAATCACATCCCCATTTTGTTTTAGATGGATATAAAAGACAACAGTGCTTTTCTGAATCTTTTCTGAAGGAGAAAAGTTTTTATTTATTCATAACTCCATAGTCAATAGGCACAAGACAATTGCAGAAATAATATTTGTTTCCAACCAAAGGGAATTCAAGGTGGAATTAAAATTTTCTTTTAGGGGGGTTATGAACAATTTAATGGCTTCCAGAATTGAGAGTGTATGTGGGTACATGTTTGTGTAGGTGGTTATATAGGGTAGATAGATATATCCTTCTGTCATTAAAAAAAAAAAAGATGAAAGGAAGCAGATGTCGTCACAACTGTTGCTCCTATGCAGCAGCTAGGTTACTCGTACTGAGCGGGCAATTCATGGTAAGGAAAGTGTTTGCAGAGGAAATGTTGCTCCAAGTGATGTTTTCTCTTACAAGGCACTGTTGCGAACAAATGTCTACCATAATGCAAAAAGATTGCCAACATGAAAGAAGAGGTTTGGAGATTTGGACAGAAGACAGTTGTTTCAGTGGAGGGATGGCAGGAGAAGCTAGACTGGAGAGGAACTCGTGGAAAAGAACTTCAGAAAGCATTTGTAGATGCAGGAGAGAGAGAAAAGCAAACAACCCTCTGGAAATGAGGTGGATTTAAGGGTGACATTTAAAAAATATATAGCTACACCTCAACATACATGTAATGGCAGGGGAGGAAACTTAGAGGCTTGGGAGAAGCAGAGTGAGGTTAGTAACCTGCATCCCTGCCCCAGAGAACTTACATTCTTCATAAAATAATGCACAAGAACTTTTCACACAGTCTGTAGCTTTTCAGAAGTTCAGTCTGTATGACACATGGATCAAACTCACAAATGAGCAGAACGTGTGAAAAAAATCCATATTGCTTGTAGCACTCACCAACCTTTAGACAGAAATAACAACAGTAATGTAGTGAAATGAGATATGCCACATACCATCTGGCAGCTGTGCAAACAAAAAGAAGAACCTTATGAAGAACTTTATGATGAATTTGTAGACCTGTTGATTACATTGCACGTCTAATAATAGATATTGTAGTATGTACAATATGAGAACACTGTTTAAATCATGCATCATTTAATTGGTTCTACGTGGACCTTACCATTGGTTTAGGCATTCATTTTATTTAACCATACAGCCTTTTAAACTTGCTGACTTTCTTCTACAGTGAATAAATTAAAGAATTGTAGGTTACATTCCAAATATAAGAAACTAAAGAAAGTCTCTTTTTTCTTTTTGATAACAGCAGGAATCCCGATAGTGGTCTGATTCTGTAAGGATGCTTAGTACGTTCATGTAGCTAACAGTCTCAGATTTCATAGTAACACACCAACCCTGCAGCTGGCAAAATCCTTCCCCTAGAAAGGTGAAGGGATTTTTATTAATGTGGTTTTTCGGCATTATGATGGAAAACAGATAGCGATTCAGAAGAGTATGTGAATTAAAATAAGTTCTTTAAGCCAACAAGCTTATGGATTTTGAAGGACTGCCAGGAGACTCATTAACTGAAACTATTCAAAAGGGCACTGACACATGTTCATCTAGTTAAAGAGATGAATTTCTCTCACAACAGGATTAAAAAAAAAACAGAATATGAAAACACAAGCAGCCCTTTTCAGGGGTGGCCAAATCTCCCAAGTATAACTTGTTCAGCCATACATTGTATTGTCTTTTCCAGCCTACAGATTCCCAACAACTGTCTCGTCTTTCTTAAATCCAAGGAACAGTGCACACACTCATCTTCTCTCTCTCATTGTTACCAATATTTCTACCAGAGGTCAAGTTGTCCCCTTGCTCAAGCTGCCCCTATGTTCATGGCTTTGTGTGCATGCCTCAGACCAACCCTTTGATCCTTTTCCAGTCATCTCACTCTTCTTCACCCCAAATTCCACGCTCTCTCACTCTGGCCATCTTTATACTGACAAATTCTTTGGGGCATGTCTACACTAGGAAATTATTTCACAATTACTTATTTCAAAATAATTACTCCCAAACTAACTATTTTGAAATACTTGTCCCACACTACAGGGAAGACTCAAAATTAGTCCAAGGGAGGCTCCCTTAATGTGGATGCACTACCTCAACTTAGAGTCCCAGGAAGCACTGGGGAATAATTATTTTGAATGACTCTAGGGAGAAGTTATTTTGAAATAGCAACTGTGGAGCAGTTCGAAATAAGTGTTATTCCTTGAGGAAAGCAGGACTTATTTTGAAATTTATTATATATATGGAGATATACCTACTCCTAGAACTGTAAGGGACCTTGAGAGATCATCCAAACCAGTCACCTGCCCTCACAGCAGAACCAAGTACCATCCCTGACAGATTTGCCTCAGATCCCTCACAACCCTGGATTCAGCAGGTCAATGCTCAAACCACTGAGCTATTCCTCCCTGTTATTTTGAAATAACAGGCATGGCAATGCGGATGCTCTTCTTGTTATTTCAAAATAAGGGGAAAGCCTAGAATACACCAGGGCTTTACGAGCAAAGATTGGGAAAGGATGACAACACACTGTAGTGGCAAATGACGGACCTGCATCACCCAAGCTCAAATCCAAGCTTCTCAGAAATACAAAAGTCTGTCTTATGTGGGGGTATATGATAAAGGTATATAAAATCATGAATGGTGTGGAGAGGGTGAATAAAGAAAAATTATTCACTAGTTCCCATAATTTAAGGACTAGAGGACACCAAATGAAATTAAAGGGTAGCAGGTTTAAAACTAATAAGCGAAAGTTCTTCTTCACACAGTGCATAGTCAATCTGTGGAACTCCTTGCCAGAGGAGGCTGTGAAGGCTAGGACTATAACAGAGTTTAAAGAGAAACTAGATAAATTCATGGAGGTTAGGTCCATAATGGGCTATTAGCCAGGGGGTAGGAATGGTGTCCCTGGCCACAATTTTGTCAGAGGCTGGAGATGGATGGCACAAGACAAATTGCTTGATCATTGTCTTTGGTCCACCCCCTCTGAGGCACCTGGTGCTGGCCACTGTTGGCAGACAGGCTACTGGGCTAGATGGACCTTTAGTCTGACCCAGTACAGCCATTACGTTTTTATGTTCTTATGTCTAGACCAGACACTAGGATTAATTTTAGTTGCTTTGTCAAGACAGACAATCCCTGTGGGTCATAACATTCACCTAGTATTAACAGCCATAATCATTAACCAAGCCAAATAGGAGCAGCTCTTCCCTAAACACATGCCCTTCTGTTATTTCCCAATCTCCTTCCAACTGGTTTCACTGATTTTAACCCCTCTTCTCTTGCACACACTGATTCTTTTTAAATGAAAGTTTGTCTCCATTTTTTAAGCCAGGTAAAATTACTACAGTAGAGGTAGGATGGCAGATGAACATGACAAATGGTCTCACGTTCAATGGCACAAGAACACAATACAGCACTCTTCGGTCTCTTCCCCCCACATCACTTTCCCCAGTTGCTCTAGGAATCAGTCACCCTTCTTAACCATTCCTTCACTTGCTTCCCAATTCATCCCTTTTATCTATGTTCTCACATGTCACACACACCATGCCCTAGTCACTCGACACAAATAAAAACTGAAGTTATAAGTAAGGGGGAGGAAGACTGTGCTCTCTCATCAGCTAAGAGCAAAACAGCTCCTTCTTTCCCTGCTTTGAGAGGCTTTGCATCTTATCTATCCCTTCTTCTAGCTGAGCTTGCCAAGTTTTACCAGCCACTCTCACTATTAAGTACCACATGATGGAATGGGGGATTTGAATAAGCTTTCAATTTTTTCCACATAAAATTAGTAAACCAATTTGCATCAAAATTAACACAGATTCACGTCACCCTCTGAAATCAGAAATCAGAGTTTCATACAGAGCTAGTGTTGAGGTTAAAAAGTCAGCTTCCGATGGGTAATAAACAGGGAACATATCAGGACACATCCTATACCAAACTAAGTCAAGAGTAAAGTTCACAATGACTTCTATAGAGCCACTATGTGGTCGCTAGTTTACAATAAACAAAAAAGTGTCCTACTTTCTTCTTTTATTAGGAATTGCTCTTAAGATAGCCAATGATTTTTTTATATATTTTTTTTTATTCTGTGTATTGAAAGAGAATTCATTTCAAATTTTTCTGAGCAGTTAATCTACAAGTCAAATTTAGTATTCCATCAGAATATTCTAATTGAGCATTTGAGCTGTTAATCACAATTAAAAGACAGAGCTTGATGAAATGAAACATGAAATAATAATCAATCCTAGCCATTTCTATTCTTCTGCAATAATTTTATATTGGCTAAATAAGAAATACAAGTTGTGCATTTGTGAAACTAGAGGGGAAAATAGTATTTCTCCACATTCTTTCATCAGAAGATTTCGAGCATTTTGCAAACCTTAATTAGCCTTAACACAATATAGGAAAGGTAACTAGTATCATCTCCATTTTAAAGAAAAAAGACAAGATCAATAATTAGCTACAGATGACAATGAGAGTCTGGATTAGAATTCAGGTGTCCCATCTTTCATTCCATACTTTGGTACATCTCACTCCAACAGAAAGGTGTCAATGAAGCAAAACAATGTGTGTTCAAAGTCCATTACCACAGTGAATCGTGAGAGGGTTACTATTTCTAATTCTGTCTACTAGATGTATGAGAACCTTCCCTGAAGGACCTCAGCTACTCCAGAACAATCCTAAATATAAATTTGAAAAAAATAATAGTAGTGAAGAATAGCATTTACGAAGCCTTATTAGTTTTTAATTCAACACAGTTAATTTTAAAACCAAAACAATGACCGACTGTTGTAAAGATCAAGTCAACAATAACTAAGCCATTTTAGCATTTCATGTGAAGAAAAACATCAATATGATCAAGCATAACTCAAATCTCCACTACACCGAATGCAATTATTTTCAGAGAAAAATCATGTATACACACACAAGCAGGGTGCTTAGATGTAAATATGCAATACACAAGGGGAAAAAACAACCCTAGAGAGCACCAAATCTTAGTTTCTTGACTATAAAATGTACAATTAACATAAGAAATGTTTTAAAAACTGGAAGGTTAGTCATTTTTAAAATAGTGACTGAAGATTTCGGAGAACAAGGCAAAACTCTCTAACTAGTTTTTCCTCTTCTTCCTTCAGTCAGAAGACAATTCAACGAAAGGATTTAAAAAAAAACCCACAGAAGAGTTTTTGCTAGGTGAAGTCATCTTTGCAAATCCTTAGAACCCAGCAAAATACCATCCACATCCCATTCATCATATTACTGACTGCGTTCAGTGGAGAATGAAATGAATGGTACAAAATAATGAATGGAGAGGTACGACTTAATGAGCTTCTTCAGAAGTTACACGTTGTGGTTTCAACTCAGTTCAGAAAGACATGAATCCTAAAATGTCTCCTTTATTAAGAGATAAAGCTAATTGGATCTAAGTTTGTTCACTGATAATACCCTGTGCTGCTGAGATAAATGGTTAAACAAAGCCAAGAAACCTTCTTTTCAACTCCTTTAAATGGTTATTAAAGGTATAAACTGTAATTTGACTGACATGGTCACACTTAATATAACTGAGAAGTGTGTTATTAAAAAGAGACTGCCATTTTGTTTTATGATTTAAAGAAGAGCAGGAACTAAAGAAAATGGGCAAGAACAACGTACTCTAACTCCTGAAGTGTAAGCCCTCTGTGCTCCAGGGGCTCAGTGGTTTTGGAAGATAGGGTAGAATAATTAGGAATATGAACATGAACAGGAGACATGTTTATAACAATTCCAAGGAGCTCACCAGAACCCATGGACACATTTAAACCTCACTAGTTGGAAACCAAATTCACAGAAACCAGAGGCACTCAGGAAGCAAACACACAATCACATTTTCAGTGTCACTGCCACCGACTGTAAGCAAGGACTCAATTAGGCAACTCTAGTGGGCAAATCTTATTTTTTGGGCTGAGTTTGCAATGGTAGCACCACCTACTTCTTCCATAAATTTGACCTTTTTAAAAATGGAATACTGGCATTACTACAGTATTTCCCAGCTTAATAGCAAATCAGGTTATATTTCTGGGAGTGGAAGATTTTTTCCCCTAGCAATTTACTATTCCAATTGAGTTATCAAGTAATATTAGTAATATTAATGGGTAAAATAATTGATTTAACATACAATTGTTCGTCTTTACTCTTCACCCTAAGCGCTGTTCATTTAAGCTGATTATTGTAAAAAATCCATTTTAGGAAAAACACATAATTTTGACATTTAATTTTCCTCCTAAAATGAAACAAGAAGTCAAAGCACCAAAACTAGTTGTGGAAAGAAAATGTTTACAACTTTTCAATCTGGGAATGTCAAAATGTTCTCTTTTTGATACTAGCAATCAAAATGAAAAAAATGTCAAAATGTTTACATTTGTCAACTTAAAACAAAAACTGTTCAATTCTGGGCCACATCAACCCTAATCAGCAATTGCCTGAGCTGCTACAGTGCCTCATGAGAGATGCAGCCCTGTTCATAAGATACTATGAAGGCATGAATTACCTAAACTAAGGGTCACTTGAAGCAAGCACCAGGTGAAGTAAACAGATTATTGTTTAACTGTCCCAAACTAAAATATTGTTTCAATTTTCCATCAAGAAAATTGAAAGAAAAAAAGTGTTGGCTGAAGTGACATTTCCCCTCAAAACATCCATGTTAACGGAAACCACAATTTCGGTTGAATTATGTTGAGATTAAATTCTTGACTTTCTCCCTTGTTAGACTTATTGAGCACTCATTCCAATTTATTTTTTGGTCTTTTTCAACACAAAATAGATTCTAATCCATATCTATATCTTTTAGAAATAGTACATCTTGCCAAATAATTCAGTTTTCACAGAGGAAGTTTCAACCTATTTAAAATGAAAATTATGGTTTAATTGGCATTTTGAAAAAGAATTGTTTCAACTAAAAATATTGTTTAAAATGGAATGAAAATGTTATGTCAATATGTGAAGTGCCATTTCAAAATTCTCTGTAGTGAGAGGGAGAAATCAAAATTCCCTCCCCTCCTAATTTTGTTTCACTCTAAGTAAAAAAAACCATTTGTTCAGCAGGAAAATTGCTACACAAGTAATACTGATCATCCCCAGCAATTAACCTGCTAGACTTTGTGGTTGATTAAATGAAAGTCCAAGATATTTCAAGCACTCTGGAAGAAGTATCTTAGAAAATGGAAAGGCTGAGTTAGGGGTTATGGTACTTGCCTAGGATCCAGAAAACCTGGAATCAATTCTCTGCTCCAAAACTCACAAATTGTGTGATGGGAAAACCGCATCGATATTAGAAGTTTTGTCTTAATTAAGAATTCAGCATTAGGCCTCTGATCCTCTTTAGCAGAATTTTTCTTCTTGCATATGAACTCATCAAGAGCAAGTGTGATCACACAAGTACATAGCCAACATTCTTTCCCTGAGTGAGTTGTCACTTAGACCTTAAAACCCCTCTTTTTTGTGATATGATTAACAAATAGTTATATAACTAAATGAAGTTGTTGTAATTTACCAGGTGGTAATGAAAGTATTTTGCAGCAAGCTGATACTAAAATTAATATCTTTTATTGGATCTACTTCTCTCTGTGAGCAAGACTAGCTCTTTAGCTACACCAAGCTCTTAAATTGATGGTGAACAGATCAGCACATTTTCTAAAAGAATCATTCAAAGTTTGATCCATTAAAAAGATATTATCTCATCCACCTTTTTCTCTCTAATATTATATAACTGACAACAATTTACCTATATGCTAAAATTAATGGAAGCTTTGGATACACAAGCAATGTAGAATCAGGCCAATGGCATTTCTTTTGTAATTTTGATTGGGTGGGTTTCCTCTTTTCTTAAAAAAATTATAGCCTATGGTTTGGTGGTTCTTCATACCTCAGTTTTACACACCACTATTACTCTGAATGTGTCAGAGTTCCTCCTGATAAAATCCAATGTAAGAAAGTAGTATAGGTCTGATTCTCTAAGAAGTACAATTCATCAGTTCAACAAACCAACGTTTGGGACTTGTAACTGTTTTTAAAAGTTCAAGAATAACTTTTGTTTGTATTTTATCTTTGATTGTGTAGCAGAGCTTTATAGCCTAATCCAACTGTCAGTATATTAATCAACCATCTATGCGACCAAAAATGTCATTGTGGAACAATCTAAGCTTTTGTGCATCCTTCCCATTATCCTTCCCATTATCTCAGTATGTTTTCTGACCTGTGGACTTGAAAAATCTCTCTTGCACTGTCTGGATTTCTAATTTCATCTGAACCCATAATTAAATGCAGAACAGATTAGCATGCTCCTATTCTGTTACACAACAACCAAAATGTAATTTTTTCCTTTTTAGAAATGACATATGTTTTTATTTCTGTGACCTTGAACTATAGCTAGCACATAATGCATTAATACAGTCTGCTTTACATGGCTAGATGAGAGATTATTGTATTTCAGTGGCATCATTCAATAAAGACAGTTTATCAAATCTTCCAGCAAACATTTTAGAAAGATTCGTCTTTGCAAATAATTTCATCTGGCACATCCTACATTATACAAGAGCTGGAACCAGACACCCAAGTTATAAAATATCAGAGGTGTCTGCCAACACACAACCAGTGTAGAAGATTAAGTTCTCTAGAATCCTTGTTTCTTTCAATTATGAAAGTAGTAGTATGCCTTTTGTGGATAGAGACTATACAGCACCATAAGATTTTTTTTAAAGAAATGTAGGTATTATAGAAAAATCATAAACTTACATCATTTTATTTGGCTCTCATTCTCACCCTTAAGTGAGACTTCATAGTTTATATAATATAAAGCAACAAACTGCTGCAGAGTTTTATCCAATAATAGTAATCTCTTCCTTACATTTGAAATTGGTATAAAATCTCATATATATATATATAAAAAAATAAGAGAGAGAGAGTGTGAGATAGAGAGAAAGTCCGTTTGTTCAAGGACTCCTCCTAAATGATAAGAGCTAAGGCCACCAAATTTGGCTTCCTCTTCTTCTAACAAAGCAAAGTCAGGGTTTGTTTGTAACAGGAAAACTGGAAGTCCTGGGAAAAGGACAGTTTTCCATAACATGGAAAGGGAGGGGCTGCTTTTGTGAGGGATGCAATATGAGAGTGGCCACTGGGGGAAGTAAGCCCACAAAGAAGAGCTATCCTTCAGTGTGTCCATTGGGGGCCATACTACTAAGATAGTGACCAACATGGCTAGGCCTCTGCCAGCACACTGTAAGTAGCCCCTCTGCTCCTTTCTTCCTTCTTGGCCACAGTGCTGTAGGAGGGAGGAGAAAAAAAAAGTGCTCCCCAGCCAGGAGTGGGGAGCACTTGGGGGAGGAGGGGAGAAGAGAAAAAAATCCCTTGGTGGCCAAGGAGGGAGAGAGAAACAATTCCCCTAGTGGCTGGGTAAGGGACCCCTCCCCCACCCTTTGCCCCGCTTCACTCTGCCTTCTCATTCTCCCACTCGCCACCCCAGCCTCCTGTACCCCCCACAAGGCCCTGCCCAGACTCCTGCATCCCCCACATCACCAGTCTCCTTCCTGCCCTGAAGAATCTGGGCAACAACAGGTAAGTCTGTTAGTATTTTATGTCAGTATTTTACAAGAGTGTGATTTTTTTTTTTGTTCACTCTGGAAAGTGAACAAGTCAAAAGATATTTTTAACAATATTTGTAACAATATAGAGAATAGGAGAAAAGGTCGAAGATGATAAAATTCCTCCGAGGATGAGTTGCTCCCATTTTCTTTGGCATTATTTTGAAATGGAAGAAATATGCACATTTGATGTGTTTAATATTTTACAGCTAGAAGTGCATCATTCCAGGTTACACTCACAATGAGAATCTGAACTGTGGGACTGCGCGCCATAGGGTAAAATATCCAAATTAACCTCATTTATCTAGTTTTCTATGGCATTACAAAGCACTTGCTGCAATTGACTCTGCTTTGACATTTTGACATTCACATTTTAGACAATCGGGAGAAAGGCAATTGTTATTAACACTGACATTACAGAGCATATGAACAACATTTATGGTCTTTATGCTTAGCAAAAAGGTGTACAAAGCCGAACACTTACAAATTAATCTAATATGTTCTGCTCCTTTAGAAAAATAATAATCTCGATTTTTCTCACAAAAAATAATAGATTTTAAACAGAAATATTTGATTTCACTATCTTCAAATTCTTTAAGTGGACTCTAACCAAATTAAGTTTATATATACACTCAAAATTACTGAATTTTTAGAAGCTAATTCACAGCAAACCTTACTGCATCAGGATATTAGTTAAAATCATAACTTGAATAGTACTTAATTCACAGTACATTTTGATGAGTGCAGCTGGTGAAGATTTTTTTACAGGATATTTTCTCATTGCTGTATAACCAAATTTAACAAGTGAAGAGGGAAAAAAAGGACAACAGTAGTATTTTTAATTTAGTTTGATTGACTTGAAAAACATTTCAATTTATCTTGATTAAAAACCAAGAGACATAGAATAATTGCATGAATTGCATTGTAGCCCTAATTACAAATTACAAGCTGGATTTATAAGAATAGTATTTTCTTTTTCTCATGCAATTCAAATCTGCTTAAATCATTCAATATCGTACCTGCTACTTATCTCTTGAAAGTAAGGTTTGTGATTCGAGATGTGAACTATGTGTAGTTTTTAAGTATTTAAGTAACTTTTTGAAGACAAGAAGAAATAGCTGGAGCAACAAACCTGAAAGAGGTCAAGAATTCACTTTCATGAACATAGATATTGCTTCATATTGGTTTGTATTTCTTTCCATTTCTGCAGTTTTTCTAGAAAAAAATTACTTCTTCCATTTTAGACATAGTTCAAAATAAAATTTTAATTTACCAGTGCACTATAGAACATTTTCTGATAATGTATCTCTTGAATTCTATTCGCATTTTATAATTTTGGCTTTTCTTGTGTTATCTGTTGCTCACAATTGTGTTCTGGCTTTGATAAGCTTTTCTGTAAAGCTCTGGGAGATTAATTGACAAGGGCTGATAGAAAAGGAATATTGCACCTTGAGGCTGAGTGCTTTCTGAGTGTTATTGCACGACTGCTATACAGACATAATAATAATAATAAAAAAAAATCAGATGTATACCAGTAACATTCTCCCCCATATGCAAGATGTGTCAAGACATGTCACACCAGTAAAGTCTGGGGCAGGGGAAGGGGGAAAAAATCCTGTTCTCATTAAGTGGGCTAAAATTCTCTCTTTGCGTGATCAGAACTAAAAGAACAAGCACGACACATAATCCCTGAATACCCAGGCTTTAAATATGCAAGAGCCTTATGCACGCAAAGGCAAGTTAGGTAACCACATAGATTACCCAAATCAGAGGTGTGAACACACCAGCCAACAAGACACCCCCACGCCCCTAAACACAACTTTTAAGCTACTTCTTTATGAATACAGATGTAACAAATCCAAGAACACATTTCTCAATTCTGTGAGTGAAAAGGATAAACAAGAATAACTACCAGTACACCTTAAAAATCAAGGATGTGACAAAAGCACTTTTTTCCAGTGTTTGATTACTAACAAGTAGCTACTACTGCTCACTGATGTATCACATTTATCCCTATGATCTTCCAAATACCTTTTCTATTAAAACAATGTTTACTATTCTCATTTTACACTGAATTTAAAAACAGTCACATGACAATCATTTATTGTATGCATTTTATCTAGTGAAACCAGAACAAGTCTGAATAACCATAATTATTTTATAGGCACACTTCTCAGAGCTCTAGCTGCACTCGGCAACATGCTGCATGATGGAGGTGTCATGAGTTATAGGACTCAAGGACTGAATGCATGGTCACCAGTGAACAATCACACGTGGCTATTTGGATTAATTTATAGAGCAAGCTTGAGTGAATATGTGCTGCCACAAAATGGCACTATTCTCACACAAACTGAATGGCAATTTGTCTCAAACTCCCGTAAAAGGGCCCATTTTGACACATGAACTGCAGGGCTTCTGCATGCTAGGGAAAGGAAAGCATCTTTCACATCTCCTGAGCCTTACACTGCTACTACTCTTTTTCTGGAGAGCCTCTTAAGGGAAGAAGGGAGAAATGGCACTGCCTGCCCCTCAAATCCATCTTGTTTAGCTCGTGCGAATAATCCTCTTTGCTTTCAATCTTCTTTGTTGATAACGTGACACGACTCCATGTTTGTAAAATTAAACTGACTGTTTACGAAAAGTAGCTATTTATAGATGTTAAGTGCAGCTAGCATTCCGGCCGTGTACACACCTGCTGACTTCCTGGGGACTCCTCCAGACTCTTTCCTCTTGCAACTTATGTTCTGATGTCCAGATTCCATGTAGGTTGCTACACAGCCTACCCTCTCTTTTCCAAGTGTGTCCACAAATGTGTATGCCAGTACTGCCAACTCTTAAGGTTTTCTCACAAATGGTTGTTGTCTTAAAAATCTTATTCCTTGAGTCTGGTTAATCTCAGCTTTAATTTTCATGAAAAAAATTGTTCGACCACCATGTTATTAAGAATATAAGAACAGCCATATTGGGTCAGACCAAAGGTCCATCTAGCCCAGTATCCTGTCTGCCGACCATGGCCAATATCAGATGCCCCAGAGGAAGTGAACACAACAGGAAGTCATCATGTGATCCCTCTCCTGTCATCCATTTCCAGACAAACAGAGGCTAGGGACCTGGAGGTTTTTCGCCTTCTTCTGTAGCATGGGACACGGATCACTTGCTGGAGGATTCTCTGCATCTTGGGGTTCTTAAACCATTTGAAGACTTCAATATCTGAGATACATGTGAGAGGATTATTCTAGGAGGGGTGGGTGAAATTCTGTGGCCTGCATTGTGCAGGGGGTCAGACTAGATGATCATAATGGTCCCTTCTGACTTTAAAGTTGCTGGCTGTGTCTACATTGGCATGATTTTGTGCAAAAGCAGTCGCTTTTGCCCAAAAACATGCTGCCTGTCTACACTGGCAGGGAGTTCTTGCTCAAGGACACTGACATTCTAACGTGTGAAATCAGTGCTTCTTGCAAAAGAACTATGATGCTCCCACTCAGGAAAAAGCCCTCTTGCGCAACTGTTCTTGCGCAAGAGGCCAGTGTAGCCAGGCAACGTTAATTTCTTGCGCAAGAAAGCCTGATGGGTAAAATGGCCATCGGATCTTTCTTGCGCAAGAGAGTGTCTACTCTGGCACGGATGCTTTTGCGCAAAAGCACATCTCTTGCGTAAAAGCACATGCCAGTGTAGACGCTCTCTTGTGCAAATACTTTAACGCAAAAACTCTTGCATTAAAAGTATTTGTGCAAAATCTTGCCAATGTAGATGCAGCCTATGGGTTCATGAGTCTATGAGACACCATTCCTACCCATCCTGGCTAATAGCCATTGATGGATCTAACGTCCATGAATCAATCTAGCTATTTTTAACCCTGTTAAAATCCTAGTCTTCGTGACATCCTCTGGCAAGGAGTTCCAAAGGTTGACCATGCACTGAGTGATGAAAAATTTCCTTTTCTTTGTTTTAAACAAATTTTGCTACTTCACTGTCTACAACTGCTGGGCTGCAGGAAGGGGACTGGGAGCCATCACGTGACTCAGCTGGGCTGTGGAGAGGGGAGCCCAAGAAGCCCAGGGGGGCAGGGCAGGTGTGGGGTGGAGGCTGGTTGCAGAGGGCCAGAAATGATATCCTCTGGTCTGGCAAAATCCCTCATCTGGGACCAATCAAATACTGTGGATGCTGGACCAGACAGGTCCAACCTGTAATATAAATCCAAAGATAATACCACCATGCCAAAGAACAGAACAGAATTTGGCACCATCTGTACCTGACTGGCTCTGCTGAAGTGTGCTCAGGCTTCTCTTGTTTAGTGGGTTATAAATGCATCTAAAAGACAATCCTGTTACAAATTTGAAATGTATGCCTGTTTTGACTCTTCTGCAACTACCATAAAAAGAATATTCCTTTAAGAGCCATATTTTGCTTATTTACAGAGGTGTAAATCTGGAGTAATTCACTTGCATTAATTTAATAAGGAAAAAAAGAGAAAATGCCACATAATTTTCTAGTGTATTTCAGCAAACACCAACTTATTCCACAATGAAGCTAAACTAGAATTGTCATCAGTGGGGGATCATTATTAATTTGTGGTATGTAATAGTATCGTGTAGTTAACATTACTTTTTTTAAAATTTCCTTGACTACACAAATGCTGATTTCAGTTTTCCAACTTCATGTGTGTTTATAGGAACTGGGTTCAAAGCAGGACCAAATAAAAAAATTGAACTACTGTAAAACAAGTTTCAAACCATCATACTGACCTTAGTATGCTTTAATAGAATTAATCATGCTAAATTCTTTTGGTGTTCATGCGGCTATAATGCAATTAAAGGAAATATCTTTGGGAATTTGATTATTTTCATTAGTCCATTATCTGAACTTAAAATGGTAGGTTTCTACTAATGAAACAATAGCATAAGAACTGTTTTTGTAGATTGAAAGGATTGCAGAGTAAGACATCATGAGACATGAGGAATAATTAAACTAAAAGTATATTGCCCCATAAAAGAATGCTACGTGGTAAAAACAAATACATCAAACTGGCATTTTCTGTTTTCCAAATTTTAATAGCAATAATGAAAGTGACAATTTTGACCACATTTGCCTTGAAACACAATTGCATTTATTCCCCAAATGTTGATAATGCAAAATTATGTGTTTCCGAAGGTAAGAGATGGAAAAATTGAGACTCATTTAAGCTGCAAATAACCAAAATCCATAAGCACTAGACATATACAAGGAACTTATTCTCTCTCCCTAACAGAGCCTAACAATTTAATATTCTACTGTATGTAACCTAGTTTGGGCTGGTATAAAATAATACCTCTATTTTAAAAAAAACATAGCATTTAACTTCAATATTGTTAACTTAAACGTCCCTGTATTTTTAAGCTACTGCATGCTTGTTATTATGGACTTCATATGGCAAGCTAGTCTATGTGGGTGCAGGGGGTTGCATATGCAGGTCAACTTTCAGAATTGGGAGTCCAAGATTTTAAATCTAATTAATTGTTAGGGCACTTAGTTTTTGGAGTTCTTAATTTCATTGTTGAAACTAAAATAATTATCATACACATATTTTAGCATATTGAGCAAACAGTAATATATAAAACAGTTATTAATGTTCATAACAATTGTTGGATACAATCCTTCAAGCATTCTTTATGTACAATTTCCATTAAGTCAAATGGTTTGAGCATGCATCACTTGCAGGATTGAGTTATTTGTTAAATAATATAAAAGCATAACCATTAGGTTAACTTGTTACTTTTGCTGATTTAATTAGTTCTCATACAACAACATATTTCTAAACTCTGGCTCAACTCCATAACATCTTTTATTTAGAAAAAAATCCCTCACAGATTCTAAGTGTGAAGACAGGGCAAACAGAAAATAGAGGATAAATTCTGTACTTAATTTGTGTAGCTCACAAGATACAATGAAAAAAATATGTCCATGTTTTGGTGACTTTTTAAAAAAAACTATTGCTTTTATTATGAAAGCCTGGACATGTCTTTTGTTTTAAAAGTAAATTAATAGAACTGCCATAGTAAATGTACACAGTGAAAATTTGGGATTAAAAAATACACAAGAATATTTTGGTTACAGCAACATTTGTTAATACTGTAATAATATTAAAATATACTCCCACTTTTCCATTATAATCCCTAATTGTAAATGATTTATAACTTGTTTAAATCAACTCATTTTTGGAAGCAATTCAGCCAGTGAGTAAAACCAATTATATTGTTTTTAAGTTGGAAAAATCAAGGACAGAAATTTAATATTTTCAGATGCCCTTTAGCTAGACGACAATATAATCTGAAAGATTTTAAGTAAGGACTTGGTGCAATTAAATAAAAAAAATGTCTAGCATTCATGTCTTGAGCTCTGAAATTGTAGAAGCCAGACTCCCCTCCTTACCACACAAATATATCTCCCTACGCAAAAAAAAAATCCAAATGGAATTCAACTGCCCAGAAATAAATTAAAGACACTTTTTCTTTGGCTTATAGTTTTTGTTTTTTAAAAAAACAAAAAACAAAAAAACCTAACAAAATAATGTCATGTTAAGGTAAAACCATAAACTGAGCCAGATCCCCAAACCTCAGAGATCCTGGTTCATTTCTGAATTGCCCTTTTCCACTTCACTTGGTGTTTCTCCATGTTTTATACTGGTAGGCTACATCTAGACTACAGGCTTCTTTCGGATGAAGCTTTTTTCAGAAGAGATCTTCCAAAAAAACTTCCGAAAGAGAGTGTCCACACTGCAAAAGTGCATCGAAAAAGCAATTGGCTTTTTTTAAAGAGAGCGTCCAGACTGAATGGATGCTCTCTCATATGTAAGCTGTGATTGCTATGGACAGAATGGCCACCAGGGTACCTGTGCTTTTTCCTCTTTCCTCTTCTTCCGAAAAAACTCCCTCTTCCCCGTCCATACACTCCTTTTTGTGAAAGAGCTGTTTTGCAAAAAGGCTTCTTCCTCAGAATGAGGATTACCAATGCCGGAAAAACCCCTCTGTCCTTTCCATTTTCTTGCAGAAGAACGCGATTGCAGTGTGGAAGTTCCTTAAGTTTTGTTGAAAAAATGGCTGTTTTTTTTTAAAAACGCTGTAGTGTAGTCACACCCTTATAGAAGAGATGTTCTGCCCCATGGCACAACCTTGAAAATGGAATTTCCTTACTCTTGATTGTTGAAAGTCTTACCCTCTTCATATGCCTGTGATTGTACCCTTAACTTGCTCCACAGATGCAATACAAAGCCAAACTTCTATCAATGGGTAATCACTAGATATGCATGATCAGGCCTCAAGTGATCAGAGATTACTGCAATACTCAGAACTGAATCTGCAAAATTAGTTGTGGTGAAGACATTTAGAAATAAATGCCTCAAATCTAGCTCTCAACCTCATTTAAGAAGTATAAAATAAGTGTCCTATTTTCATAAGGGCTGAGCATTGAACATTTATCACTTGCTGAGCACTCATGAAAGTCAGGCCATTTATTTAAAGCTCTTAAATCCATATTCTGGAGCTATTCTAGATGCTTAATTTTGAAAACCTGAACACAGTAAAAGGTGGGTATTGTTTTACATTAATTTATTATTGCTATCACATGAAAATTAATGTGACTTGTTAATAGCTTTCAGATGGTATTCTGCTGCAAAATTGCACCAAATCACAATGATTTTGCAAAGCTCTTAAAATATTCCAACTGTGGCTAATGTATATAATTTAGGATTAGATAGTTACTGGAAAAAATCAACAGAATAGTAAACCCTTAGACTGTAAACTTTCCAGGGCCGGAATTATGATTTCATATGTTTATTCACTGCCTGCCATACAGGGGCCCATTCCTGATCACAGCCTGTGGACATTATGGCAACCAACTATTAAATCCTTGCCTTTGTAAACAGTGTCTTTGTTGATAACAGCAACTATAAGCACCTCTTGCTAGGGAAATAAATATGTTTAGAGAGAGAGGATTGTTTGCAAGTCATGTTTACTTTTTAATACACTGAACAGCGCCACAACTTTTAATGTTTTGACAGTACCTCATTTACATCTTCTGTTGTTACAAATATAAATGTCAACAGCAAATACAATTTTTGACAGTTCCACAGGATCTCTTGTGGTCGAATACCCTGCATATTTTTAGGTTTTTTAAAAGTCAGCTCTCCAGCCTCTTGAGCAGAAACACACCCACCACCTCTATAACATGCTTGAAAATATAGCAAAATTCAGACTGTCACACTACTGAGCAGCCAGAATACAACATACAGGTACTTCCCACAAATATCACAGGTTAGCCCTTCCTAAAATAGATACCTTTGTCACAAATGAAAATATTTGTAATGAAGTGAGGCTTCCTTTTCCAGCTCTTTCCATAACAGACTTTGGGATTTTCAGCCACCAGTCTATTTTGTATTTAAAGAGCTAATGTAACAAACACCAAAATCTAGTATTAAAACCTGGAGAATACCCCTCGCCCCTCAGGACTCTCCAATTCCCCCTTACATTTCCAGTTATTTTAAATGGAAAAGCCCAAATGCACAAAGTTCAATAAGGCATTCAGAAATCCTCATTTCTAGACTCATCTGTGGTTTCTTATTTCCCTGCTCTTTAGTTCATCTCCTTCCTGTTTTTTCGGGAGAAGGAGGCAAACAGGGATTGGGGAGGTAGAAAGATTGAACAGAGGTAAATCTTGCAAGATTGCCAGACTTCCTTAAACTGCTCAGTGCAGCATGGCTAATCTGACCATGCAATATTCTGAACAAGCGTTCATACAACGAATCTTCCCTTTTTGTCAACACAAAGCACCCCTCCACATAGACATATACACACACGCCATTAAAAACACTTTAATTCTCTACTGTGCTTGCCCTCCTCCCCCCATTCTGAAATCCTAAGAGCAATGTTATATGACCTAAACTAAACAGTATTTGCATACAGGAAGAACTTGAATCAGAAGCATCATCCTTGTGAAACTGATGGGACTGCTCAAGTATTGCTCAGATGCATATGTGTTAGCAGGATCAGGACCGAAGAGACTAGACAAAGTGCACACAATATTTAGTCTCTGCTTTTAACATACGTACATCTGTTGACAGATTAGTGCTGCATCATGCCCCCCTCCCACTAAGCAACCTTTTCCCCACCTTACAGCAGATACTCCTTAGCTAATTATGATCCTTAAGTGTCAAGTGTCCTGATCCTGCCAGAAGATGAAAATACAGGGCACCTCATCCATTTGGGGCAATTAGACCTTGGACAAATCTAGTGACTAAGTGGCATGCAGTCCTTCCAGCCTATACTTATAATTCCAGTGAATTTAACCCTGCTGTATCACATGCTGGCTCGCAAAGGAGGTGTTTTAACATCACACAAAGTGAGCGGCTCATGTTCTGTCAGGATTTTTTTCTTCCAGTGTCTCAATGATGTTTATAAAGGAGAGGTGACTCTACATAGGGAAAAGGGGGGGGAGGGAATGCCTCTTCATTTCTATCCAGGGATTGTACTTAATACGCATTTGTTCAGACGGTTCTGTTTGCAAAAAAATATTTTTGATATAAAGGACATTGAATAATTTATGCAATATTTAATAATGCAGTAAACCAGGGAGAGTTCAGCAAGACAGGCCTGGCACTCTAAATTATTTGCCTGCCTTGTTTTTCCAAAAAACCCACACACTTAAGGACCATTATCATACACAAAGTAACCAAAAAAAAAAGACAGAAATACTAGCTAATTTGGAAATGAAAATACAAATGGCTTGTTCTAGTATGTAGGATGAAACTACAGCCTTCCTAGTCATACATTTTTAATAGTAAAATAAAGGCTCAAAGAACAAAATAAAAAATAATGGAACAGGATTTATATCTACATTGAGATCTAGAGCTTTCCATCTGAGCCTAGCAGACATACCAACTACATAGTAGCAAGCAAGAATGTTAGCATGATAAATGACTAATGGTTCTTTAGTGTACTATACAGAATGATGTGACATCAAATGCATTTTAAAATACCAATAATTTTATCAAGCTACATACAAAGCTTTCCCAATATTTTATACGTCTCATGACTTGTCTTTATTTAAAGTGTGTTAATGTGCAGATGCAATATATCATTACATGGGGTTTGCTGCTTGGTTGGTTTTCGTTAATGCTTTTAAAAGACAACATTCCAATGTAGTTTTCTTCCTTGACATTCTTGTTTCTAAGCTTTGGAGCTTTCTTTCCTTAGCATCTGCCTTAAATAAAACCAATGTATGTCCTGCTTTTGAAAATGTTGTTTTTGGAGGAGGAAGGGGTGGAGAAGAGGACCTTGTAAACATAAGTTATGGTTAAATGTTTAAATCAATGGGAAACACAGTGAGCATTTACAATATTTCTCCCAGGCAAATATTTTCAAAATTAACCTTTCATACTTGGTATCCCCTTCACAGAGGTCTAGCTTTTAGAGTAGACACTGAGCACCCTTATGAAAAATCAGCCTTCCAAGATACCTGGAATTGAAAACCCAAAAGCCTCTCAACAATGGTTGAAAAAAATCTTCATCTTTCATGCTAAAAAAAGATGTAATTTAGCATCAATCTATATTCTACATAATTTGGTATTTCCTTGTATAAGTTCTTTTCTATCAACTATAATTTGTTTTTCTAACTGAAAAATAGATTTACCATCTTATGAATTGGTTAACTGAAATGAAAACAAATTCAGCATCTCTTAGCTTAGTAAATGTGCATAGAGAGCTAATTTACCATTTTTGTACCGCAAACTATCGAAACCCATAAAGGCAAACAGTTATAAAATCGATAAATTCTATCCTCTTGTGTTACATAAAGAAGATTTATCACAGACTACTACATTTGTGCTCAACATTTTTCTTTTCATATAGGGACCTTAAGAAGTTCTAGAAATAAAATGATGCGTGGAGGACATCTGGAGTTTTTCCAGGTATGCTCTCACCAACGTGAAGCTTGAAAAGGCAGGGGTTTGATGATAGCTAGCTCACTAATGCAAGATGTTTCTGATCATCCACTTTCACAAGACACAACTCCCTTTGTAGTCAACGAATTAGATTGCTATAAAAATGTATGAAAATCATTAAAGTTCTAAATTATGATCTATACGCAAATATCATTTCAAATCAGAGTTTCTGTCATTTGCTACGTAGTACATTAAGACATTTGGGATTCACCCGCTTTCCCCTAGATTTATTGGATTTAATCATTTTGAAGGGATTTCACTGTTTCAGCAGCATAAAGTTCTCCTATACCACACAGAGACTCAGAATCTCGGTAGAGATTCTCTCATTAAGGAACTCAGAATGTGTCACTGCTGTTACGGTTCCTGTATAAGCTGGATATTGTTTCTGCTTCTATCAACTTTGATTAGAACAATGGCTAATTTTAGTGTTTAGTAGTGTATAGTTCACCAGCAAATGTAAACAATTGATAATGCACATAACAGTTAATTAATATGCTCAGAGTGTTCACATCTTTAAAACAGCCACAAAGAAAATGGGTTTTTTTGGACTATTAAATGAGTCATTTAAAATTCTACATGCCTGTCTAGTTCTAAGCTGTTAAATTCTCCATTACGCCTAAAACAGAAGAAATTGTATACTAAAAGTGTAATCATTGCTAAACAACTTGAATATGGGCAACTGTTTAAAGAAGAGTTTTATTGTTAAAATGCCTTATCCTTCATGCTGGCATCACAGCTTTTTGAAACAGAGGCACTCCATCGTTTGGCTAAATTTCACATTTGCCCATTTATCGTTACACTCACTGTTAATCATTATTTACAATATAGGGAGGAGGGAAAATTTCAGGTTTAAGACTGTTCATATTGTGCGAAGACAGGCACACGTATTGCCTTGTTGTATCCAGGCTCCCAGCAGCCAGCCTGAATAGCAAGTCAAAGCCTGCTAAAGACCTCTTCCATTCTCAGTAGAAGGGTGGGGGAGGAGGGAGAAGTGGAGCGGGTAGCATTGAGGCATAGCTAATCTGAGAGGACAGTTCATGCTTATTATAGACCCATTGCTGATAATAAAATCTGAATCCAACCGCCGAATGAAATCCACTTGAGACTCTTGGCTTCTTTAAAAATTAAAGTTATGGAAGCACTTGACACGGAGGTGGATCAAATATCACTAGTTTGCGTGCAAATACTTACTTAAGCAATCCTGTGTGCCCAAATCTGTGCAGAAATTTCAGGTGGGCATCTGTACAAAGGCAGCTAATTATAATGTTCCATTACCCCTTCCTAACTGTCACAATTGGCCCTGAGTGGTCATGGTTGATTTATTTCAATTAGTTTTCACAGGCTTAAAGTTATGACAAATTTATGTTTTGGCTGCAGGAAATCGGTACCAATCACGAAACCACCAAAACATCAAAACAGAAGGGAGTGAGCTCCTGTTAACATGCCGACTGCTCAAATCCCAGGACAGAGTGCAGCTTATTTCAGCTCAGTGACTGCATGAAGGCACAGCATTGCCTACAGGCCGCTTACAACTCTTCAACTGGCCCTTGATGTTCAAGAGTTTTTTTGATGATAGCTGGCCAGTGTTATAACGGATATTTCCCGTGCTTTTGAGCAGGCTATTTAATAATCCATCTTCTCTAGATGGCAGCAGAAAAAAAAGTTTTAATTCAGAACTTTCTTTTATGTGAAGTATGCCTTTTGAGATGGACCACATTTCTCTTTTGTTTTTTACCTTCCTCCACACAGGAAAGATATAGGAAAGGAGGTTCACAACACAACAGTCCATCACATGTTTTATATGGCTAGTGTGACATGTTGGGTCACAAGTATCCCCTGCAGACTGTCACCCAACGGGCTGATCAGATCCCTGAGCCTGCCTACTGCTCTCTGAGGTGCCCCACCTCCTTGTCCTCATCAGCCAGAAGCTCTGGTCTCCCCCACAAAGACCCAGAGTTGGGGAAACAGCTGCCCCACACTCCCCCAGAACAGTAACACAAACACTGAGAACAGCTCAGCTCTGAGAGGGCTCAGTTACAGGGACTTGACAGCACCCAGGTGCATAGCCCCAGTGTGACCAAAAACCCCAAATAAATAAGTTTTACTCGGTATAAAAGTTGTACATAGAGAAAGCTCATAAAATTGGCTCCCTTTTCAAGTCAAAGATATGCATGGCTGTTGTTCTGCACTTCCTAAAGTAACAATTATTTACCCTGGATTTGATAATACACAAAAGTGATTTTATTATGTATAGAAAGTAGGATGTAAGTACTGTAGCTGCGAGTGATAATAGACAGATCAAAAGATGATATGCAATTGCAGCTACAATAATTGCTTAGCTGGAGTTAACCTACCTTACATCGATTTTCTTGGACAGCCCCATAGCGGGAGGTTGATGGGAGAAACTCTCCCCTCGACTTCCCCACTCCTCACCACTGAGTATCACCATGGTCAATAAGGGTGTCCTCAGAGTTGGATTTAGTGGATCTTTACTAGACCCACTACATCAAACTCCAGAAGGTCAAATTGCCAGAGCATCAATCTTCTTGTAAAATGTAGACAAGGCTGCTAAAATCAAATACATCAGCTAAGCCTAATACTTTAACAGAAATTATTACAAACAGTATTTTCTTACTCTAGTCCTTATTTCAGGTACAGTTCCTCTCAGGCCAGAGATGATCTTTTTCTGACCTGGCTGAAGACCATCACTCTTTGGATCTCACTCCTTAAACAGAATATCCCCAGGCCAGGAATTCTTTGTTCTATTCCCCCCACCCATGTGGAAAAATACAAAATTCAAGATTGATTCCAGCACCAAGTGACCTTGTCACATGTCTTGACAGGACTAATCATAATATAGGCTATATTATATTATATTATATTATATTATATTATATTATAAAAAAACCCAGAGGACTATTCACAGATCCTTGTCTTGAACTCTGGGCCATTATGTTTCTTTAAAACCACTAATGGCTTTCACTAGCACACCAAGATTAATAAACAGGTTTACACATATTTCTAACTTCACATACAAGAATGATACTTGCACCCAAGCAAACCAAATATATTCAGGGGACTATAAGGTGTTGAATGATAAGTCACATGTCCCATTTTGCATAAAGCATATAGAGTTATTCATATTCAAAAACCTATTTCCATAAAAAATCGTACATTGAGGGGTATATTTTAAAAGGCAGAATATGGCTTTAACCAAAAGTTCTCAATGAAGCCAGTTTTAAGAGATCCGCATGATTACAGCGTAGCTATGAACCAAATTCAGATCTGACTCATGCATAATTAATAGTAAGTCAATAAAAAGTCATGTGCTTCATACCAAACTTTGTTCCATTGATTTTTTTAAATTGTTAATTAGCAAATACTTAAAAAAATGGATTTAAAAAAAAACATGAAATGTTGTCATCCAGTAAACTAAACTGATTGGACAACAATGAGTCCTGTGGCATCTTAAACACTGACAGATTTATTTGGGCATAAACTTTTGTGGGTCAGAACCACTTCATCAGATGCACATTTATGAGCTTTCAACATCAAGTATTTCAATCCTTCATCTGGGTTTCGCCACACAATCATACTATTATGACAATTTATACTCCATTGTGGGCAAATAAAATGCTTGCAAGCTTTATGAAGTTGCCATTAGCCTTTGAAACATCTAGCAAAGAAAGAATATAAGAATGTCTCTTATTTCTAAGATCTCTTCATTTGCAAATCCAGGTCTTCAGAAATAACAGCCGTCATGTTCATATGAAGACTTCAGCTGTCTTACAGCCATTCTAAGCTACTGACTACTAGAATAATCATTACCCTTCTGATTCCTCTCAACACCTCCCCTAACTCTTTACGGACCAGCTCTCTTCTATTTCATTTCAATGGGTTTCAAGGTCATATCCCACTGCATTGCACACAGCAACCTTAAGGATGCTCAATTCGGCTCCTAAACAGAACTACTTCATGTTTGGGGAGTCTTATTAGGCTGGATTCATTCAGTTGTTCCTACAGATCTAATATATGCCATCTGACAATGATCTTCAAGGGACTATATAACAGAAGAGCATAACCAAAATATAACAGGCCTTGGCCACACCCCACTTTTCTCACCATCTGTGACCAGATATACAGCACTTGAGGGCCCCTGCAATAGAAAGGGAATTTTCAGATAGTCAGATGCAGCTTTTTTCCATCCCTTTGGTGATATAAGAGAACTGGACCAAGTTTTTTTTTTTTTAATATGTATATTTCACCCATTGTTTACAAGGACACTTGTCCAACACATGAAAGAAGGAAAAAAGTGTTTACCATGCAACAAAAATAGTTTGAGATGTGTTTACCACATACATTCCCCTGTTAGTGCACATGCACCCTAAAATTGGATCATTTTGGATACTAGCACCAACTGGAGCTGCACCTGTGCTCAGTGCCCTTCTGCTTCAAAGGTGAAGCAACCCCACCCATTATGAGTTCACTAACCAACACAGAACTCATGTGTTACAGGACTCCACAGTAACAAGGAAGGAGGGTGGGTGGTGAAACACATTGAGGATCATAGTTTCTGTTAGTAAGGTTGAGTGCTTGTCTTTCCTGGTTTTTATGTATATATATAAATAATGAAAGACAAGCACTCAACATTACTAACTATATTATATATTACAATATATTATACCAACTTTATTATGTACTAGAGGTTTCCTTTGTTATAACGAAACGGTCACTTTCAGATTTCAGCAAGCAGCCAGCAACTGATACCTCAACATGAGATCTCTCAATCTCAGCCATCAACTGCCAGCCGCCCATCAACTGCCAAGCAGAACAGCTGATCCAGCTACTTTCCCCCATAAAATGACATGAAAGTTTTTTAAAGACATCTATATTTTAACATCTTCATATATTATCCCCGATTTGAAGTTCTATTTCCATGGAAACAGGGACCTGCAGCTAAGCCGCAAACTCCTGTTAATTTCATCTCTCAGGTCAGATGCTCTTTTGAGAGCATGAAATGGGATGATAGTCTGCCAGCAAAACAGAATGAATGCAAGTTAAGACTTGTCTCCACTTGAAACTTAATACTAACTAAGGTCAGATATGAATTTGAAGCATAGAAACTATTTCTGCATAATGCCCTTATTCTGGAATATGAATGCCTTAAAAAGTGGGTTAAGATAAAGAGGTGCAAGACACTTTTGTTCTGGAATAAGTGCATCTACTGTTGGCGTTAATGAGAAACAACTTGATGAGTAGACAAGCCATAACAGTCTGCACTGTAAAGGAAACTACTATACCTACCATCTAAGCATTTGCAATCTAAGTCTAGCTATACATTAAAAAGACAGATCAACGCCGCTGTGTTACTTAGGGATGTGAAAAATCAACTCTTGAGCAACATAGTTAGGCCAACTTAACCCCCAGGGTAAACAGGGGTAGCTAGAATTCTTCTGTAGACCTAGCCATGACCTGTTAGGAAGGTAGATTGCAAACAGCAATGGGTGAACCCCTTCTGTTGCTGTAATGTGTATCTACACTGAACAGCAGAAGCATTTGCAGTTAAGACACCACCCCTCAGAGGTCAATGCATCAGCACTTTATGGCAGAGTACATTGTCTGTTAATGAAAGTTATTCATTAATTATCCTAAAAAAAACCTGCGAACCCAAGACATGAAACCAATAAGAGTTTGAGTTTAACAGGACTCATAGTAGCAGGCACTATGCTCAAAGCTAATACATGTTGAACCTCTCTAGTCCAGCAATATCCGAAGTCCAGCATGATTGCATTTAGTCGAATATCCACTTATCATGAGTGTGGCCAAGTTTTTCTTGGTCCAATATAGTTTATTTACAGCCATCTATCCCAGCCTCAGCTTTGTGCTGTTATTTAGCTCTAATTTACTCCTAATGTCTTCTAAGAACCCAGTAAGCAGTGGAAGCGTTGGTAATGCTGCTACACAATATTGACCTCTCATGGCTCAACAAATTCCCTGGTTCAGCACCAGTCAAAGTCCTGATGGTGCTGGACTAGAGAGGTTCAACCTGTAGTTGCCAGGTAAGATTGTAACACAAAACCTAGTTCAAGAAAGCAGTTAAGCACATGCTTAATTTTGAGCATGTACATAAGTAGTTTTTATATCAAAGGGACTTATACATGTGCTTAAGTGCCATTCTGAATAAGAATTCATCTAAGCATTACAGATAAGTGCTTTCTTGCCTCTAGCCTTAATGAATAATTATTGTAAAAACTTTGCAGGACAGATGAAATTAAGCTATCAGTAGTTAAAAATGAAAGATAAAAGAAAAGTTGAATGACATAGCAACACAGAAATCTTTGTCTCTCCAAAACTTGTTGCTTTCTTATTGGGTCACTGGTCACATGCATCATGACAACAGATATTTCAGGTGGTAAAGCATTACAATACTTTTGAATTATATCAATCATCCAATGTATGCGTTACAATCTGCACAGTAAAAGGAAGACCCTTGTACTTAGAGTAAAAAGACGTAGTAACACTAAAGTCTTGACATGTTTTTAAATGTAAATTACAGCCTCAGGCAGTATTATATTCAGGGCTGAGGAAAGAGGAGGTAGTTAAATGTGTGTCCCAACCCTTGGCTATAGAAGTGGATACAGGAGAATGCAGAGGACATACAGGCAGGCACAGATCCACAGGTTTATTCCCTTTCTGCAAATAAAAGTGCTCAGAAACTGCCACCAAAATGTCTCATTAACCAAGAACAAGTTTTCAATGTAAACAAACAGGTATATTACAAAGTCTTCAAAAACTAGAACAAATTTGTGCTGCCTTTATAAATCATGCCCTCTGTAGTAACATGGTTATGAAAGGATTAGCTACCCTCAGCATTATGGGACAGAACCATGATGCACACTTTGCTTACACACACTCTTATGACACAGTTCAATCAAACAGCAAGTTCCTAACCTGCAATCTTAATAGATTTATTTCTGTTGCATTGAGTGGGGTCCTTTTTAAAAACAAAAACAAAACACACTAAAGACCCAGCCACTCTCTCAAGACAGCATACTTGGGGGGGCGGGGGGAAGAGAGCACACTTCAATATCCTATAATGTACAGGCTCCCTCACAGGATCAAAAATGAAAGACACCAACAAGAGGAAATACAGAATTTTAAAAAGTGGAGAATTTTATTTAAGTCAGAATTTGAAAACTGGAAAGTATGTAGTGCCCATCTTAGAAGCAAAATGTCAATTTTACATTAAAATACAGTTCATAGAAGGAAATTATAGGACTGTCTATCAAAGTGGAATTTAAAATATTAACATCAGCCAGACAGCAGATTCTGGACTTTAACCAAAAGATTTAATTATGTAATTTTGGGATCTAGAGAGATAGCTTTTGTTTTCTTTGAGGGCTTGAAAGGGCAGTTTGTGGACTTTGATCTTTTAGCAGAACTTTTAATAGTTCTGCTTATAAAGGTTTTTTGTATGAATAGATCATTTATCTTATAAAAATGCATTAATTGCATTTAGGAAATTATATAACCGTATTACATAGCTGGGTGTATCTGAACTGTAGCACTGATACTGTAACTTCATAGAAAATCAGAAGAGGCACTCTGCATTACAAGGAACAGAAACCACTACACAGTATGAAGGATCTTTAGCACATGGAACGTTCTAATTGTAACTCTCTTGGAGTAATGAAATTCAGGGGAATGCCCTCAAAAATTTAGTTGGAATAATTAAATAAATCCGAAATATGGCTTTTCCATTTTCTTTGAACTAAGTGAGTTAACACACTATCTTTTGTACTTTTTCAACCAGTATTAATTTTCAGGACTGTGAGCAGGGGTAGGCCTGGAGGGCGAACTTGAAAAAGATTAGTCAAATTCAAGCCTTATAAACAGAAGAGTTTTATCTGTCAGTTTGAAAGAGAACTTTAAAGACACTGTGATATGAAGCGGAATTATCACCACTATTAATTGCATAGGCATATTAAAAAGACCCTGGAAAGTGACCTCCTCTAGTACAGAGAATGCATGTAGAAAAATATGTCTTAATCTTCTTTTCTGCGGTTAGATAAATGTCAAGTATATCTATCACCTCAATTAACCATAGGAAAAAAGCTGTCAAAATCTAATTCTTTTTTTGACAAGGCGTTTATTCTGAAACCAGCAGAGGGAGAAACAGGCAGTTGTATTAGAAAGAGATGAGTGTCAAAGGGTTCTGAGACACATGGTGAGTTTTCCATGTGCAAAATGCTGATTAGAACCATGGTAAATCAGTGCTAGTGTGTTCTGGGTTTGTTGCCTGAGCTACAGTAAAATGAGGGGCTTTGTGGCATGGTTTACTGTAGCACTGAGGTTACGGTAACAAAAGAATGCTTTTCAGCTCCAGGACCATGCGAAATGTGAAAGAACTGATGAAATGAAAGAACTTTAACTTCAGGAACATTACAGAGTATATTACAGAATATTGTAAAATATTTATTGTAGGAGTATGTAGATACTTTGATTTGTTGTCTTTAAACAGACTCAAATCCTTTTTTTGTTCCTTCTCATGCTCTATCGACTTGAACTAGCCAGAGCTTTTCAATGAATTCATTCTTCAGAGTTTAATTCATAAAAAGTTGTTCTCCTCTAGTCTTCTGATTTGTAGGAAGAGCAATAAAAAGGTATGGCACTATCTTCACTTTGCTTCTGTTCCATTTTTCATACATAAGATTTTTAACCACAAAAGCACTCAAGTACCGGCAAAAAACTGCGCATCAGAACTAGGCCTATCAGAACTATGTTAAAAAATCCTTGTATGTTGCTACCCACAATTAGAAATAGTGTAACAGAACCATTTTTTTCATTCTAGATACTTGAAAAATATGCATCAGGATTGTCACCTAAATTATGAGACGTGAAATAAATCTGAGGTTCCTCATTTGCCTTCTGGTTTCTAAGATTCAGGGTATACACGTGGGTCACATTTGCAAGCTTTTCTCCACAATCAAATATGGAAGTTTACTTTGTTTAAATGAAATTAAGATTTCTACGCATTCTTCTGGCTCCCCCACCTGGGAACACAAACCACAAGACTCAGAATAAAATTCCAGCTCAATGCTCATGAAGTCACTGAAGATGGGGTATTTGCCAACCTGGAAGCAGCATATACCAGTAGAGCTGCCACTCAAACAGCAAGATGTTCTTAGTCACCCCATTTTACAGATTCCACATGGAAAATGTATTAACCCACTGAAAAAGCTGCTTAGTTATGGTAGAAGGAATAAGGGCTCCAGTGTTCAAAAACTATCTGGAATTCAAATTATCACATCTTTCAGTGTTTTGACTTCACTAGAGAAACGTGCTTAAAAATCAACAGTTCTCTCAAACACCTCCAAGACACCCTAGGCCAGATTCTTCAGTTGTGTCCGTTATAAAACTCTGTTGACTTCAGTGGAACGCAGTTTACATCAGACTCAATCTAAGTTGGTAATACACACCAATAACGCAAATGAAAGTCTCATGCTAAGACTTGTGACTGCTGTCCCCAGCTTCTCCTGAAGGTTAATCTTCACAGAGTCACGTCATCCCAACATCTGAACAGAGGTCATGGTTATGTGATTACAAAGAGGGTTATTAGTTCTCCAAGCGGTGTCCAGGCTGTTGCAAATCTACGTATTCATCAGTCAGGACGTCGGCAATCACTAGAAAGGCCATTTAATATCTGCCCCAAAGTTTTTGAAGAGACACATTGGAAGGTGGATGGAAAATTATTTCCTAAGTGCAGTAAAATAAACACTTGGATGAATACACTGGAGTAACAAGCTAGCCACCACAAGATAGATTCACAGACTCTTGGGGTCTCAGGGAGTACCCATCCCAGCCATGAGTCTCACGCCTTGAGCAATATTATGCATTGCAATTCTCTCACTCCTACTGGACTTTGCCTGCAGTCTCAGAGCAATAGCCACTATTTCCTCAAGAGGTCAGACTTCAGCTTGTACACTATAATTCTATTCCCTGCAGGACAATAATAATGATAATTCAGGAAAAAACCATGCAGCAACATGAAAGATACTTTCAGGAACAAAGCATCTTTCACACACCATGTTGTGTGCTCTATGTTCATATAGCTTTTAAATAATACTTAACCATTCCTAAGATCTTAAAAGGCCCAATTTTTTTAGACTCTCACTGTGGAGTCTGACAGCTTGTCTCAATCAGACCTTATGGATTAGACCCTCAGACCATTCCCCCACTGTCATCCTCACAGAAAAGAGAATGCCAACTGTTTATAGTGCTTTTGATCGGTCAGCTCCCAAACTTGGAAAAACAAGGTTTACAGTGTGTTGGAGACTGGACAGCATCTTTGAAGCCCCCACAGTCTTTCAGGTGTCTACCTAGAATAGATGTTCATATGTAGAAAGTCATTGTGTAGCTTTCCTGTTTGTTATTTACAGAATCCTCTCTTGCTAGGTTCAAGGCATTTCCGTAGTCCTAGAATTTCAGTATATTCTCCACTCAGTGGCCAGATCACATACACAAATTCAAAGAATTGTTCCATCTCATTATTCATAGCATTACATCACAGCTGTACTCCTGTCACACCCCATTTCCTTGTGTATAGTAAAATAAGCTCAAGAGTTCCTTGCTCAGAACCAAATATCAATTACTTGGCAAAAACTGGGATAGAATCCAGGTAATCTAGCTTCTATTCCGGTGCCTCACCCTCTGGATAATGCTTTCACAGTCAACTCAATATTTGTCTCTTCCTGAAATGGATTTAGGCTACTAATCCAGTTTCAGATTAGGAACAGAACATAAACTTTATACCCTATCAACTTCATAGCACATCGGAGGCACCAACAGGACACTAATTACACATTATACCCTGAATGAGTACAACTCAATTTGAAACTTAAGTGGCACATAAAAAGCAGAACCTTGTGTTTTGATAATTTCAGAATTGCATGACCTGTTACCATATAAAGGCTGGAGTGCACTGTCTGATAAGAATCCTACAGTAGCAGGACTTGTTACACCGTAATTAAAGACGGACACATCTGTTTCAATTTAATTCAAGCTCTTTTGAACATAATTTCATAAAGCTTCCCGAACAGAAATGCACTAACATCTGATATCCGCCACTGAAGTCCTACTCTTGTTAAACACAAAGTACATAGTTAAAGAGCAGTTTTTAAAGTCATGTGCTTTGGACCTCTCACCCCCACTCCCACAGCATGACAAAGATAAGATCTCAGGTTTTAAAGGCAGCATTCATAATGCTTAATTAGTTATGAGGGCTCGTGTGGGTAAGAATGCACACTAAGGGGCTTCTCTGCAGAGATGCTTATAGTTATAGTATAGCTGCTTTTCATCACCACTATAGTCTCCAGTTCAAAGATTTAGGTACTGTGCATGGTTAAAAAAAAAGTGTGTGTGGCAAGGGGAGGGGCAGGGAATATACTGCAAGGGCAAAAGAGGGAAGATAGTCCAAGCAGTCTTTCAACTTTGTAATTCCAAAACTGAACTCAGACCCTTCAATCAGAATAATGTGATGACAGTTGCATTATAGCAAAGCTGGAACGCTTAGTAAAAAGTGGCTGCTTCACAGCCAGGTCAGTTCTGTCCCCTCTGATGACTAACCCAATACAGAGACAACAGAATGAGGGTTTGATTAGGCCTTTTAAGTATTTCTCTAAGGTGTTGGAACCCATAAACGTTAGCTGATGATTTTTTCCCAAGCATTAGCCAAAATGAAACAGATGGAAGAATATATTTGAAATGTTCAGTGTTTGTCTTCCCTATTTATGTTTTCACACCCTGAACTGGAAGACATGGAGAGAGAGAGAGAGAAAGAAAGAGAGAAAGAGATGTGTAATTACGATTAGCAAACAAGTAAAATCTTACAGCGAATCATTTAGATTTATATCAATATTTGCAGGAACTGAAAAGAGCAGATGCACAGTCAAATAATCCAGACAACGCATGTGCATTTGCTTAGAAGAAAACAGGCCTGTCCCAAAGCCAAAATACAAGCGGAGAGAAGGCTTATCAGCCAAAGAGCTCACAAACTCTTCAGCATTCTGGAATTGTTACAGGAAACACATAACCAAGATATAAACTAGCTGTTTTGAAAGTTGTTTTCAAATATGTTTTAGATCCTAGATACCTAAAAAGACCAAACTGAGCAAGTGAGTCTGTCCTACCATTGATATTCGTACATAAAAGCTGCAAAACACTCTTCAGTTACAAAGCAGGAAAAAAGGTGAATTTTACAGGTCATTTTACAGTTTTTACAGAATTTTCAGAATTTTACAGTTAGGAGTTTCAACTCAAAACTAGACTTCATCAAGAGGCAGTGTCCATGCTCAAGGAAAAATATCCAGTTCATGTACACCAACCGATATGCTGCATACACATCAGTTTGTGTACAGCATGGTTTTGAATAGCTTTCTTAGTATCCACAGAGTCTGACAGACTTGGGGACATGAAATCATACCAACTAAAGGAGTCATAGGAATCATTTGCACAAATCTCATATGACCAGCATAGTAACCACTTTACATATTCTGTTACTCCCATAATTAGGCATGCCGTGATGGATTAACCCTTTTGGTCCTCAGATGTGCCGAAGTTTAAACTCTGCTCGATCTGAAAGAGAACTGTGATGAAGTTCTATATCCTCAGGGCAGTTGCAAGCTGTTTTACCTCACCCTTTCCCCTGCTACAATGAAGGGAAATGGACTTGTCAGATTTTTGTACAGCTACATTAGAGCAAGCATGCTCTGTATAATGAGCATGCAGAAGTGAGTGGAGTCCAGATTTCATGGAGAGTAACTTGTCTGTCAGAGAACACCAGTCCAGGCTGGTGTATGAGTGAGGGTTTCATGGACACAGGCTGTAAGAAAAGGGATTGTAATTGCCTTTTCAACACTTCATGAAGCTCAGTCATGCTCCTGTCTCTGTACAAGAATGCTCCAGATTTCTCCCCCTATGGATGGTAAGTAGGAAAACAGTGAACTTCTTCATATAGACAGCCATGATGATGGGGGAGAGGGGAGTTTTGGAAGAAGGCACAATATATTTCTTTTATTACACCATAAGGAATTTTAGGGTAGTGTTGAAACTTGTTAAGTTTCATACTCTTAAAGGGCATGTCTAGACTACATTGTTTTTTCAATAAAACTTCACCTGCATCCACACTGCAATCGCGTTTTCGAAATTAAATCGAAAGAATGCAGGGGGGGGTTCGACATTGGTAAACCTCAAATTACGAGGAAGAATGCCTTTTTTGAAAGAGCTCTTTCGAAAAAAAGGTGTGTGTGGATGCAGACATTTTTCAAAAGAAGAGGCAGTCGAAAAAAGCACAGGTGCCCTGGTGGCCATTCTGTGAATAGCAATCAGGGCTTTCTTTCAAGAGAGTATTCATGCAGTCAGGACGCTCTCTTTCAAAAAAGCAAATCGCTTTTTTGATCTGGTTTTGAGGTGTGGGCACTCTCTTTCAAAAGAAGATTTTTCAAAAGAAGCTTGCAGTCTAGACGTACCCTTAAGAAGCCCGTCTCTCTTCATTGAGCTGCATACATTTGATCACTGTTAATAATAAGTGACATTTGGGCTTAGTATTTTCATTAACCACAGAAGGTTTAGAAGAATGTGATCCATAACTGATTCCATAACTAGTCAAATTATTAGTTGAACCTAGTAGGGTTCGGTGTAGCAACCTGTACTTTTCCTATGCTTATAATTTATTTTATTTATTTTAGATTAAGGGGGAACCAAAACCAAAATAGTCTCCATGTGAAAGCACAGTGTGCTCTCTCTGTAATGGGGCGCATCATATTGGAACACAAAATAGCAATTGCCAGAAACAGTCTTAAAACTAAACTACATAGAAAACAGTTATACTGCTAAGCACAGATTGGGAGCACAGAAAATGAAAATTTCCTGCTATGAAGAAATAAATTAAACCATTTGTATTCAAATCATCTCCCCAATAAAGAAGGCCCATTCTTATTTTTGTACAAGTCTGAACATGTTTCTTATAGCTCTAGTTAGTTTATTTTACTTTAAAGAGTGAATGCAATTAATGCAACCGGAATGCTAAGGGTTTTTTTAAGAAAATAAACCGCAGTAGAAAAGAGTTAAAAGTTAGTATATTTGGAGTATTACTTTTTCATTGTGACACCAGGAGTCATGATTTCCCTCCATTTATATTAGCATACAATTCACTTACATTAAACGCAAAATTTTGTGACCTTTGAAGGTGAACAGCAGTATTGCTTCAGAAGCTCTGAACTTAGACTTATCGTAGCAGCTGTGGGTATTGTAGTCAGTTAGGAAGAGGTGTAACAAACCGCACAGATTTTTTTTCTTTTGAATATTAGATATCTATTTAGAGATGCAAGAGATTAAGTGGAGAAAAAAATAAAAAATTTTTGATTGCACAGACATGATTATCTTCTGGCTTCATCTCCTTCCCATATCTAATTGTGTATGTGCTGTGATATAGCATGGAGACAAGACAGCACTTGGACACAAATTAATAACTGCAAAGGAACCCTCGTGCATTGTATAGAGGAGCCTATAAATATACAGAAGGTGTTCTGCCTTCTTCCACACATCTCAAAGGACTATTCAGTTAGCTTTTATCTGCCGATGCAAAAAAGCAGTATGATGTATAGCTCTCATATTGACATCATTGGGATCCTGTCTTCAAGGATCCAATATAAGAGGTGGCCATTAACCTTTCACCGTGCTTCTCTAAACAGTGATCCAAGTAAGGAAAGAAGGAGGCTGTTCCTGTAAGTTTACACAGTTTATAACTGGTCCAAATTTCTAGCAACTGAACCATCACTTCTCTGTCTCAGTCTCTCAACTTCTATTGTTCTTGGTAGAGTCATTTCCAAACCTTATCTTACTAATTTCCTTGATTTGCCCCTCTGCTAATCTTTTTATGCAAGAGGCATAGCTATTTACATTGATAATTACAGCAGGAACAAGGGTACAAGCTTACTTTTTACTTTTTTAATCTTCTGTCATGGAAAAAGTGACTGATTTAACACTCACTTTAATATACTGTATCTCTTTGTCAATACAAGTGTCTCTGAGGGTATGTCTACACTACAAAGTGAATTTGAACTAACAGACGTTAGTTCGAATTAACTTTGATAGGCGCTACACTAGCACTACACTAGTTCGAACTTAATTCGAACTAGCGGAGCGCTTAGTTCGAACTAGGTAAACCTCATTTTATGAGGACTAAGCCTAGTTCGAACTTACTAGTTCGAATTAAGGGGTGTGGAGCCACTTAATTCGAACTAGTGGGAGGCTAGCCCTCCCCAGCTTTCCCTGGTGGCCATTCTGGCCAACACCAGGGAAACTCTATTGCCCCCCTCCTGGTCCCGGACCCCTTAAAGGGGCACGGGCTCGCTACGATGCCAGTGCCAGGTACAAGCCTGCCAGCACCCAGCCAGCAGACCCTGCACCTGGCACAGCTCGAGTCAGCCACCCGATGCCCCCCAGCCCTCCCCCTCTTCCCGGGACCAGGCTGGCGGCTCCCGGGAGCTTGCCCGGCACCGCAAGAGGTGGGCACCCGCCTGGTCTAGTGCAGACATCGTGGACCTCGTCCACGACCTCCGCACTAGGCACAGGAAAGCAGCCGTCTAGGGCAGAAGAGCTGCCAGCCTGGCCACCCAGGAGCAGGTGTGCATGAAAATCAAGGTGGTCCACTGAGACCCCCGACTCTGAACCCTGAGCTTACAATGGCCGTACTGGGTCAGACCAAAGGTCCATCTAGCCCAGTAGCCTGTCTGCCAGCAGCGGCCAACCCTAGGGACCCTGGAGGGAATGGACCGAAGACAGTGACCAAGCCATTTGTCTCATGTCATCCCTCTCCAGCCTTCCACAAACTTCGGCCAGGGACACCACTCCTACCCCCTGGCTAATACCACTCCATGGACCCAGCCTCCATGACTTGATCTCACTTCTCTTTAAACTCTGTTCTAGTTCTAGCCTTCACAGCCTCCTGCAGCAAGGAGTTCCACAGGTTGACTCTTTGCTTTGTGAAGAACAACTTTCTGTTACTAGTTTGAAGCCTGCTCCCCATTCCTTTCCTTTGGTGTCCTCTAGTCCTTCTATTATGGGAACTAATGAAGAACTTTTCTTGATGCACCTTCTCCACCCCACTCATGCTTTTATAGACCTCTATCCTATCCCCCCTCAGTCTCCTCTTTTCTAAACTGAAAAGTCCCAGTCTCTGTAGCCTCTCTTCATATGGAACCTGTTCCAAAACTCTGATCATTTTAGTTGCCCTCCCCTCTCCCACCCTCTCTCTTCTCCTCTCCCACCTCCTTTTTCCAGTCTCCCCCAGTTTTGTTCAATAAAGAGAGATTCTATTTTTGACCACACGTTTTATTTATTTTGTACATCAGGAAGGGGGGCTAGGGAAGGGTAAGTGGAAGGAGGTGAGGGAGGAATGGGGTACGAGCCCCCGATGGGGAAGACTGGGCTGGCTCTGCGGGTTTCTGGGGGTGGAACCTCTCCTGCAGCCCTCCAATTGCCCCCTGTCACATTACCGAATTGGAGGGAAGCAGCCAGATCGCTGCTGCACCCATAGGTGGGGGTGCTGGCCCCAACAATGATATAGAAGGGGGCCATGTGGAGTATTGAATGGGAGCTTGTTGTTTGCTGATCCTGTGTACACTATTTATGTGAGTATATAATGTCTGTGTGTGTGTAGATAGGAATCTGTAATCTGTGTGGAAGCTGAATATTTCTCCGAATGTGGTTGAGCATTGCTATGGACAGGCTGATTAGCCAGGCCCTGTGAGACAATGGCACTTGAGGGGCCGAGGACACACCTAAAGCATGAGGGCGGAGACCTAAGAGCTGCCAGCAGAGAGAGGCTGAGGACCAGGTGACTGGCTGCATACAAGGAGAGGCCAGGGAGGAGATATAAAAAGGCCATGTGGTAGATGCCATTTTGTTCTCAGCTCAGCACTTCATCCCAGAGGCAGCAGTGCAGGGATCGAAGAGCCTAGAAGACCTGTGAACCCATCCTGATCTTAGGATGTGCAATAAGAACTTTTAAACCAGCAGCTGCAACATCTCTGCTAGAGCCTGCATCGAGGACTGGGAGATTCGGTGCATGTAACGTACTGTACTTTAATAACCTTACTCTCATGCTTTTCTTTCTCGTAATAATAAACCTTTAGATATATATTCTAAAGGATTGGCCCGGCGTGATTTGTGGGTAAGATCCAGAGGGTAAATTGACCAGGGATCTGTGGCTGGTTTCTTGGAACCAGACAGAACTTGTTCGGGGTAGGTGGGATTGGGTGCTAGGACCCCCCACCTATGTATAGGCCCGGGGCCATCTGGGGCACGGATATTGCTGGGGTGTCGGAGGGGTTTTGCTCGTGAGGCTTCAGGCAGGCAGCTGAAGCGCTCTGTGGGACTGGTTTGTGGCCTGTTTGGAGAGGTCACCAGTCAGGGGGGCTGTAAGGAGCCCCGGATTTGAGCAATTCACCCTGAGCGGACGCCCTCAGCTGTGCCCAGACATGGCCCGGTCCGTCACACCCCCTCTCCCCAGATGGCAGCCTGCGGCAAGTGCAGCCAGTCTGATGGCCGAGTGCTGTGATGTGCCCAGTGTGGGCACTCAGGGCACTCCAAGCCAGGACTGCTTTGCAAGCGGGACACCCCTGAGAACTGTCTGTCCGGGCTGGGGGTTGGGTCCCTTTAAGCACAGCCCTCGGCTAGCCTGAGGCAGCAGCTCCACGCTCTAAGTCCTCATCTGATGCCCTGCCGGCACTGCTTCCGGACATCCTTAACCCCGGTTCAGGGTCCACTTAATGTGGACATGCTAGTTCGAATTAGCAAAACACTAATTTGAACTAGTTTTTTAGTCTGGATGCGTTAGTTCGAATTAGCTTAGTTCGAATTAACTAATTCGAACTAAGTTAGTTCGAATTAGCGCTGTAGTGTAGACATACCCCAAGTGATTTTCCACGTTCTGCTAACAAAAAGGATTTTTTCCACAACTTTGGTGCTGCATGAAAACATCAAAATAGCATGTAAATAATTATCAAAACTGATATTTACAGGTCCCTCTGCCTCTCTCATGAATTTTTAAACAGTAGCTAACTAATATCAACTCAAGCTTATGGGTTTTACTCACATGAACCTTTAACAAAACAGGTTGTATTTTGGTGAAAGTGGAGTTTCACTATAGTACTGTATATTGGAAGTGGTATTGGGATGTTTATGAATGTATTGATTTAGTTCAATAAGGAACTATGGGACAAAACAGGCAGGAAATCGACTTAAGGTAACAACTCAAGTATTTGCTGAGAAATAAGTTAAGAATCAAGCTCAAGCCAGGAAAATATCTACGTACTTTATGGAGCAAAGGAACTCTATCTGGGTTATTTTTGAACATTCAAAGAACAGGGGTGGGAGTTTATAGTTACTGCTTCTCAGGGAGGTGGATTGACTAAGTCAATGGGAGAACACTCTCTCAGCAGTTTAGAAAGTTTTTTTAAGGGCCACAGAGGCACTGTTTTAAGTATAGATTTGCCTGAAAACTTTAGGCAAGAGAGACATGAATGTAGATGGATTTAAAATCCCATTTCTATAAAAGTTTTTTATTTATTGTTAAAACAAGCAACACTTCAGTGACCAGACAGGCTTCTTAAACCCAAAGGGAGTAACTGCAGGTACCACAACTCAGTTGGATGCAGGTCTGCTGAGGGGGAAAGAAAGGGGACAAAGAGAACAGTTGCCCCTGGGCCTGGTGATTCAAAGGGGCCTGGGGCCCCCACCCACTTTTGCTGGTACTATAGCAGCAGGAGCCCCAGGCCCTTTCAAGTGCCACCAGGGCACTGTGCTGCATATTCCCTGCATCTCTGAGATCAAGGGGAGTGGGGGACATGCACAGCACTCTAGGAGCACAGAACCAGGCCTCCACAAACACCCCTTGCCCTGAGGCCCACACAGGCTGTTGGCTCCCCTAGTTGGGCCTGCTGGGTTATTACAGTTGATGCAAAATGATCCCAGGACCAGGGCAAGGAGTGAGATAGTTGTGGAACCCCATTCCAGGAGAAGAAAGACCTGATGCCTGTCAGTGGTGGGGTGAGGGAGTAGGAAGTGGGGAGACAGACACTCAGATAAGGCAGGTGACAGACAGGTGAGTCTCAATTTTTCCATTTATTTTGTTGTTGGCTTGCCTCACCTGCTCATACAATGTTTGCAATATATTTTAAATAGGTCTCTCTCACTGGGGTGAGATACCAGAAAAAATAGCGGAAGGAGCAGGGAGGGTGAGGGGAATGTACAGAAGGACAAGGAACTGGTCAAGAAAGAGTTCCTTATGGAACAAGTGTAGCTTCCCTCCTTTAAAAATAAATGTAGATTAGGACCAAGCAAGGAAGAATCCAAAGGGGGATAATTAGGTGATTTTATTGGTGTCTTTAGCAAGCACCTCCCACGCATAAGACAGATTGGGGGAAAGCATAACCATGCCTGTTTGAAAGTTTAAACAGGTGAACACCGGAGGTGGCCATCATGGGCTGACTGGAGCCTAAGTGAATATGAAAGACCTTGAAAGTGAAGACAGATACTTGATGCACAAGGACAGGCAAAATGCCACAGTTCTGCAGCCCAGTGGGACCATGGGTCACACTCCCTTCCTGTTGCACCTCCACATGCCATTCAACCCACCATCACGTGCTTCTATGCACCAATGGAAGCTGCCTTGGCCTTGCTTGCAGCACAGGCAGTGCACAAAGTCCTTCCTCAAGGGGCATGTAGTGCAAGCGGTCTCACTGGGCTGCTGGCTAGGAGCTGCTATGGGTAAGCAACTCCCACTCAGAGCCCTACACCCCTCCTCCAGGTAAAAAACCTCTTTTGTACCTATATTCCCTCTCAGACCCCGCATCCCAAACCCTGCTCCAAGTTACAACTCGCCCGCCCCATGTACCCTCTTCTGCAGCACTGACCCTGCATCCCTCTCCTGGACTTCAGCCCATTCCAGGTCACAATCCCATCCTTCATCCAAACTCCCTCCCAAACCCACTCATCTCTCTTCTGCCCCAAGTTCCTGTCTGCATCCAATCTCCATCTCGCATACTGCACTTCCTCCATCAATGTCATCGAAGAGCATGGTTCTTGAATAATTACCAAATTCGTCTAATGTTCCATGACACCCTCCCCCCCATCAAAACTTATTGCCCTGGACAAGTGACTCATGTTAGTACTTGCATAGCTACCCTCCAATAATTGGTATTATGGGAGTTAGTGGTGATTTCACAAGCAGTGCTCCTCCAACAGTTCTTCATATGATGCCCACTTGTCTCTAAACTTTTGATTTGCTCACTCATGAAGATTTAAAATTCCATTATCACTTAAGACTAAGGACAGGAATCTATGCAACAGACTGCTCTATGAAATTCAACTTACTCAGCATTCCTTATAACTGGGTGCTATTCAAATGTCCAGAACACCATCAAATTTCTGAATTTCCTTTTTGATCACATCTTCCTCCACACCCCAGGAACTTCCACCTCTCGAATGTCATTGACCAATCTCCAATATGCCTTAGGACTCATTTTTTACCTATGATGTCTTATGAAAGTTGCTTCCCTGTTTGCATTAAAAAAAATTACCCTTTCTAAGGTCTTCAGGAAATGGGGGTAGTAGATGGGTCTTCTCTCCAGCGGGGAGAAGAGGCTTAAAAGTTCTGGCTGCTAGCAGAGGAGAAAATATGTGACTTCCTTTTTTGTGTGCATGTTCTATTGGACCAGACCGAGCTAATTGTCAGGAGACAGCCAAAAGTCTGTAGGCCTAATAAGGACAGAATAATGATGCAACGCAAGCAGCTATGCTGCTGCACCAACAAGCTTGGTTGTGGAGAGAGGGAACAGATCTAGTGTTGAAAGTATAGTACATTGAATCATTCTCCATCTCCATCCAAATCTTGATCCATCTACCTACAGTACCAGATATAAGGATGGCTCTTGTAGCATTCACATTTTCCCACCAGGAATGCACTAAGATAGCCGTTAATCACTCATAAAATGCTTTCCATAGACATGAGTTAGTAAGAGCCACTTACAAAATGTGAACAATTTGAATCCATTCCCGGTCTCTGAACCAACCATTCTTCCAATTACTCTTCTGTTTGATCACCAACAAAAAACTATTTTCATATCCCTTATTATCGGACTGCAATTCCTTGTGTGTCTACTATTGCTTTACTTTTGTTATTTTACTTGACTCCTCCGTTTCAGGTTACATATTGTTTTATTTCCACGGAAGGAGAAAGTTAGAGGAGTAAAATGGGGGTTAAACCACAATCAGGCCCATTTAAGTGCAGCAGTATAATGTTTATATTAAAATACATTTAAAAAACCATACCGGTATCAAGTTGCTTTATTGTTCAAGCACTATATAAAGTTCACAGATGTAACTTAACACAAAAGTAATAATTATATGAACTAGAATCTGAACCACCCAGATTGAAGGATATATTGGTTGATAAAAAATTAATTTTAAACAAATCTTAAAGTAATTTTAATAAAGCAGTGCCTTTATAAAACACAGCTGAGGCCACAACCTGATCATGTTAGGTGTTGTATGAAACACATAGTAAGAGACAGTCAGTGCTCGATGAAGCAGGGGTGGGGAGAAAAGAGTTCAAAGAGGGCCTTTTAAATTGCCACCAGAGCACCCCCCTACCCCCGTGGTATGCTGAGGGCTGCCTGGGCAAGGGGGACACAGCATAGCATGACATAGTGCTGTAGACTGGCTGTGAAGTCTTGCTATTTCCAGGAGCACAGAGCCACCCACTCATCCCACTTGCCCAGGGGCCTGGAAATTCTGTCACTACCCTGCCCTGAAGAGTTTGGCCTCTTATGGTTCAGTCTTCAACTCCCCACACAAGCAGATTATTGAGCTGTTGCTGAGTTCACTCAACTCTATACGGCTCTGTGAAGGGTTCACTCTCCTATGAGTGCCCCTTCGTGGCAGAGGGTGCATCTGCCATTTTCAGCCCAGCTGTTCTCCGGAAGTAGAGATGTCCCAGAAGGATTTCAGGTCTGTTGTCTGGGACCAGGTGTATTCTTACCCCCTTGCTCTGGCTGCTGGGAGTTTGGGAGGGGGGAAACAGGACCACCCCCTCCTCTGGGTCCTAGCCCAGGGACCCTGTAAGTAGCAGTTGCCTGCTAAGAGTCTCTACTGTCTGCTGCTATCAGGGCCGTCCCCCCAAGATGCTGCTCTGTCCAGCTCTTTGTCTCAGGGCTTGAGGCCAGGCCCTCAACACATCCTGTCTCAGGTTCTGTAAAGCTTTTAACTAGTCTTCAGCCTCTGGACCTGGGTCTTAACCAGGTCTAAAGTTCAGCTCACTCTCAGAGCTGTCCACGGTGCTGCTATCCTCCCAGTTAGAGACTAGATCTGGCTCCACTGAGGAACTACCAGGCCCTGGACCAGCAGCTTTTTATATCAGCTTGCTGGGCCCTGATTGGGCGTGTAAGGGTTTTGGGGTGCGATCACCCCCTCCCAGACCAAGGGGGGGGTCTGCGGACCCCTTTTGTCCTCCTTTTGTCCTGTGTAGTTCCCGGATCCCCGATATGGGGCCCGGGCCCCTTGGGTGCGATCACCCCCTCCCGGCTGGAAGGGGGGGTCAGCGAACCCTGGCAGTGAGTACCCGCCGAGCGGGGTGGGGCCGAAACCCCCGGCTTTAAGTCCTCCCCAGTCCGGGGTTCTAGTTTGGTCCCTTCCGTCGAGTGTGGCTGTCGGGTGCTGGACACTCCCCGTGTGGAGGGAGGGGGACCCAGTCCCGCCCTCTCTCTGGGTCCCAGCCTGGGGCCCTGAGCACCGGGGCCACTAGCGCCCCGGCATGGTGGACGAAGGGAGGTGAGGATTCTCCCCCCTTTGGCTCGTCAACCCACGGTCACCAGAAGCGCCCTGCCCCGGGCTCCTTCCTCCCTCCCGTTGGGTCCGCCGGCCGGTCCCCGGCGCCCTGGCGCCTACCTTGACCCGGCGGTCCGTGGCGTCCGATGTCCCGGCGGAGTCTCGGGGGTGAGTTCACCGGCCCCGGCGTGCTCCTGGCCGTCCCGGTCCCTCCTGGCTCGGCGCGGCGGGGTCCGCCTGCCGTCCGGCGAGGGGCTGAGCGCTCACCAGGGGCAGTGGCTGTCCTGGAGGCCCCGGGACCAGCGCCGGGCCGGTAGCCGGGCTGTGTGGCGCTCACGCTCCGTCCTGCGGCGGGGGCTGCTCCTCCGCCGCCGCGAGGAGCCTGTGCCCTGCTTCTCCGGCGGCGGGCACTTTTAAACTGGCCCGCCGCGCCGGCCGCCGCCCGGGGCCTCGCCCCTTCCGGGCACGTCCCGGCCGTCGGCCCTGGCAAGTGGCCGTGCGCCCTGGCCCCGCCTTCCCTGAGCGCGCCGGCGGGGGGCGAGCCGCCCGCCAGCTGCCAGCGCAGGCGTGGGGGGAGCGCCCCTGCCTGCCGCCCCCGGCGGCTGGAGTTGCGGGGTTGTTGGGGGTCTGGGTTTGGGGCTGGCTGGCGGATCCCCGCTGGCGAGGACTCCGCTCGCCCCGCCCCTGGGAAAATGACGGCCGGCGGGGGCTCGGCTCGCCCCGCCCCTGGGAAGGGGACGGCCCATCACAGGGCGCAACAGAGAGAACCACTCTATGCTGCTTTGAAGGCCTCTCTTCTGCTCGTCTCCATGGGGCAGGGTGCGGCAAGGACTCTTGCAGTGGGTGTTGGGCCCTATCACAGGCTATAGACATACGATAGGTAGAAATCTGAATTTAAGAGACTAGATGAAAAAGGCAAACAGCAAATGGAAGCACAGACAGATAGAGATTTTCCCCTTGTTATACATGAAGCCTGTGGCAGGGGATTGAAATCCCATCTCCCGAGCCCCAGTTCAGTGCATGAACCATAAGATGATGCTTCATTTTTTAAGAATATAGTGTATTTGCTACATTAATCAGAACTTAGTAACTGAAGAAAGGTAGAATAAAGCTTTGTAAAAATGCATTTCTATACTACTCCAGCAGAATAGGTATATTATAGCAAGATCATTTTAGGCCAACGAATGCATATTCTAACTTACTGGCGTGTGTTGATCCAATAAAAGGTATCACGATATACCATCTTCATATTACATCTACTGATCAATCATTTGGTGCAATAAAAATAAAGTCACTGAAACAGAATGTTGTCACAGGATCAATGACTCAAGAATGGAAAATAAAATACCTAGCTTTAGCCTTGACATTTAATTTCTGGAAGCGTCCCTACTTCACCTTGGCATTTCTCATGCAGCAGGAAATTACTAGCCTGTAATCATACTTCATTCCACACATTTTAATCAATAAATATTTACTGCTATTAACATTAGGATATATTCTACTGGACTGATAAAATTGATAAACTGATACATATTCTACAGGACTGATAAAACTGTAAACATTTAAGTGAGGCATTTCAGTACAAACACTTACAGCTCTACATCAAAGATTCATCCTTTTGTGACATTTTCTTTATTTCACATCTGTCTTGGAACTCTGGAGTTAAAGAGCTCCCTAATATGTTTTCACATAACTGGGAAGGTGAGAGCGATAACACTTCAGTGGCATTTAAAAAGGAACACTGCAGAATCCAATTTTAAGCATTAAATTGGCCAATGCATCAGAAACTTTAAAAGAATTGATACCAAGTTATGTATTACTATATAATTTTGGCTTGTTGGCCTCAAGGGATATTTCAGAATCTTATTACGCTTCAGTACTCATATCCTGATATCATGTATCAGTGAATAACATCAGTATAAGTGTAAAAACTTAAAATAGCAAAGCTGTTGGGTGATAGTGTTAAACAAACTGAAATTATTATAGACAGTTTGTACCAATTAGAAAAAGTTCAAGCAGTTAACTAAACACCTGAGGCTATCTTTTGGCCTTCAAACTTGGAAGAAAGGTCTACTTCATCACCAAAGAGTAATTATATCCAGTCCTGTGGTTGGCAGTTAGTTACAGAAAGGTTAAGAAAGCCCTATAGGTCAGTGTAGCCTGATAACACTGAGGTAACTGCACTGAGATTTCTCAGAAGAAAACAGCAAATGAAGTCTAGAAATGTCAACACTTCATCATAGTCGTTACAACTTTTACTAAGCTGGAAGAAAGCATTTGATGCCAAGTTACCAAATGGCATTTGTATATTAATGTCAGTTACATTTCAAATTATATTCTATTAGCTGCATAGTGTCATCATTATATAGACAACACCACTCTTCAGATTTTAGCAATTATTGAAAGCATCATATAGTAAGTAGCTGCTCAGTCATTATATTTGAAAATGGAGCAAGAAGTTAAATGGCACTTAAATTTTAAAATGTGCATTTCATTGTCATTGTGACAATAGTCTAAGTGCATTTCCCATTAGGTAGGCATAAGCTTCCCATGTGTTTTACCTTTCATGATCATTATGTTCTTAAGCAATGTATTACTACAAGCAAATATTTATTCAAGGCCTTCATCGAGTCAGGTGCTACATAAAGACAAATAGTCACCTACACTACAGCTTTTTGCTGATGATTTGTAACCAGGGTATGATATGGTTAACTCTAAGAGTAGTTTATTTTGACCAACACCACAGTTAACACACTGTTTCTAAGTTTGCTGGTGTATTGTATTTGTGTCCTGCTACCAATAGGGGGTGAGTCTACACAGCAGGGCTTAACTTGAAGTAAGCTACACCAATTGAGCTACGTCAATTGCATAGCTTATTTTGAAAGAGCTTATTTCAAAACTAGGAGCATCTACACAGCACTTATTTTGAAATAGAGCACTCTTCCTCTGACTTCCTTTACTCCTCGTACAATGAGGGTTACTGGAGTTGGAGTAAGACGTCCTCCAGCTCGACAGTATTTTGACATTATTTTGAAAAAACTTCTTGCTGTGTAGATATGGACTGAATTATTTCAAAATAATGTTGCTGTGTAGATGTACCTCAAGACTCTAGTATGAGTGTGACACCTAAGCATGGTTATTTTGCTAGGTAGGAAGACCTAGCTGTTTACCCAGTGCTCTATCACCTCTCAGCTGCCTCTGGGAAAGCATACTGAAGTCCATGGCTGATTTGTAATGGGTCATTCTGTATGTACTTTCCATGCCAATCTTCCTACCAGTCTTTGCTCTAGATTACCAAACAAAGTAAATCTTGCTCGACCTCTCTGGCACCTCCTTTTGCTGACTAGTAAGCAGCTGTGTCCGCAACAACTGGAGAGCTGATTTCTCATCTCTTGTGCCAAATGATTCATAGGATGCGTCGAAGCCAGAAAGAGTATGTGTCTGGTGTGAGAAGGAAGTCCAGTCCAGACCGTCACCTGGAGTAACCAAAGTTACCAAGTCAATCTGACTTTAAATGAACCAATCAGCATGTCCACCTTCTGACTTTAGACTAAATGAGTATGATACCGTCCAAAGGACCTACTAGTACTAAATGAAAACAAAACAAAAAAAAATCAAGGCATACACGGCCTGGTATTAAATGAAATACGCCAACCAGATGTCTTAAAATGGCTCTGGTTTTGTGTAATTTAAATGGTTTAGTTTTTATTATCCTAAAATTAACTGTAAAATAGAAGATAGATAAGTACTTGGATTACTAGAGTTGAGATCTTACCTTGCTGTAAAATACTGAGACTACCAGTTGGCACAATGACCAAGATGACAAATCTCAGAGGAGTAGCAATGTTACTCTGTATATGAAAACAAAAACGAGGAGTCCTGTGACACCTTAAAGATTAACAGATTTATTTGGGTATAAGCTTTCATGGGTCAAAATCAGTTTGAGAGATGCATGGAGTGGAAATTGGAGGAAGGGATATTTTAGATTAGATTTGTACAACTGACTCCCTCTCTGCTCCCATGGCCAAAGGCTGGGGAGGAGGGGTTTGGAGTGGGAACAACTTACCCGGTCTGATGGAAGGCAAGGTGGCAGAGCAAGATGGCCCTGCTGGCCATTTCCTGGGTGGTGCGACTGCCCTCATGAGTGTCTCTGCACTATTGTTCTCTCCTGCAGGCTTGCTTCTACCAGTAGTCACTCTCAGTATTGTGTCCCTCTTCTCTATGCTCCTCCCTTTCCATGCTATGGAAAACAGTCCCATTCCCAGCACTTTCCATTTTCTTTGCACAGCCAAGACCTGACCTTGCTTTAAGTGAGGATAGGAAAACACTGCTTAGCAAATTTGGTGGTCTTAGCCCTTACTGTTTAGAAGTTCTTGACTTAACAGACTCGCAGACAGAGGTGCACAAATCTCTAAAATATATACACACACAAGCATATCTAAACACGGGTGTTACTATCAAGTAACCTAGAGGAGTTAGAGGTTTATCTTGAGGTAATCTTACTCCATCACCAAAGAAAGACTGAAATCCAATCTTTTGGAGAATCACACTACAATTTCTTTAAAATCCAAAACGTGTAGGACCCTGGCTCAGTGTAAAAGCTAGGTCTTGCACCACTCTGAAGGAAAGTGCTCTATTCCTATCCACCAGAGATAGCTCATATTGTTGTAAATGTAAAGAGACCAAAAGCATTCATTGATAAGGCAATGCGATGCTTCAGCAATTTGAGCTCCAAAGTTTCTAAGCATTCTGTCACACAGAGAAAATAGGGATCAAAGGAGGAAGGGAATCTATTACTGCAAGTTTGGTGAATGTATACTGTTTTAATGGGTTAGCCTCCTGCTCAGAGGAGCTCTGAAACAGGATGCCTCTCCCAGCAGGTGGTAGGAAAGAGACCTTAAAACATACAGTAACAAAGGGATAGTCCAGCTGAACATCTCCATTATACTGCAGGAGGGCAGAAGAAGAACAGTTGACAAAAGTATGAGTGATCCTTGAAAACATCACTTGCCTAAATTTCTTTTTTTTTTTAAAGTATATTGAACCCAGACAGCATTAATAGAATGAAAATAAGCATATCTTGGCTCAAATTGCAAGCATTATTTTCAAATGGAAGTTCATGTGTCAAGCCATGGCATGGGGACGGGATGGCCACAGGCAGAGAACAAATAGCCTTTTCTTCTTATCCAGCCTTTCCAATGACACTTTCACCCACAGGTAAAAGAAGAGGAGAAAGAAAATGTGTGTAACTAGAGGAAATAAGTAACCCCAAAGGAAATAAGCATTTCCTAGAAAGCAATACTCAACTGATTTATTATCCTGAAAAAGGCAAAAAGAATCCCTCATTCCAGATGAGGAAATTAGGTGAGGAAATGACTATTATAGGATTTACTTAACTTTCATTGATCTACTTCGGGAAAGACATAGCAGCTGCTAAACCTTTAGCATCTGTGGTTTGCTGTATCATTCCTTCAATGCCATTTAGAAAACAAGAGAGGAGTAATCTAACGTCTGTCCTGATTTATCTTTAATGCTCACAATCTTTGCGGCAATTTCAGGCTTTGCAGTTGATTATTAAAACTTGCCCAACTCACGCCTCCTAGAGATTGTCAGGGACCAGCTACCATGGTTTTAAGGTTTTTAACCCTGTTTGCTAAACTACCTATTTTCTCCATCTATTACATAATCACACAAGGTACATCTACATGGCAAAACTATGCAAATGGAACTACCGTCAACTAGGTAGCTCATTTTGAAATAGCTTACTTTGAAATTGGGAGTGTCTACACAGCACTTGCTTAAAAATAAAGCACTCTTCCTCCGACTTTCCTTACTCTTCATGCAATGAGTGTTACAGGAGTCAGAATAAGAAGTCCTCCAGCTTGACAGAACTTCAACATTACTTGGAAAAATAACTGCCTCACGTGCATTAAGTTAGTTAAAAATAACATTGCTGTGTAGACGTACCCACAGGGAACAGAGTAAGCTACCAGCATAGTAATCATATATCAGGAGGGGAAGAGGAAATATGTCAGAGCTTGACCCAACTCTCACTGAAGTCAGTGGAAAGATCAGCAGTTTCTTTAACAGGAGTTGGATTTGATTCCCAGTTAGCCAATAGGTTGTCTTCCCACCAGCCAGGAGATCTTCTATGTCGATGATACCCAGAGTTTTTTAAATATACATAGATCAAAGGAGGAAGTAACTCACCTTGTGAAGCAATGATGATTCTTCGAGATGTGAGTCTCTATGGGCAGGGCTCGCCAAACCACAGCAAGCCCCGCTCACCAGCCGCGCCGTTTGGCACGCTGCGCATGCAGAGACGGCACTGCGTGGCTGTGCCGGCTTGTAATCTACTCACCACGGGCGAGTATATTACATTAATTGTCGAGCCCTGTCTATGGGTGTATGTGCACCCTAGCACTTCTAATCTGAGTTTTTTGGCAGCTATATCCATTGAGCCCATGCATTTGCTCTCCCTCCACTGTGATCTGCCACGATGCTATCTAGCACTGCACAGGTGAAACCCCCTCACTTCCTTCTCCACTGCAGAGCTCCATAGAGAATTCCTAAGCAAAGGGGAGGAAGATGGGTTGTGGAGCACCCATGGCGGGGGCGGGGGGAGACACATCTCAAAGAGCCATCATTACTGCCCCAGGAAAGCAACTGCCTCTTCTTCAAGTAGTATTCCTGTGGTACTCCACTGTCAGTGACTCCTGAGCAGAATCCACCACTGGAGGCTGGGACTTCAGACTGGAGTCTGTTACTATGTAGAGTACTGTGGAGTTGAAGGTGGTAATGAGGCCAAATCTTTAGGGATCACAATGTTCTGTGGGTATGTGGGCAGAGGCCAAAGTCCCTGTCTCAGTAATCTGTAGAGAAGTAATATCTGTAAGGAATGCAACTGAGTTAGAAACTGACCTCATGGAGTGCATATGGACTCTGTATAGAAGCAGGTTGTGCCCTTGATAGCAGTGATGAAAGCTACCAGAGACCCATTTTGGATAGCCTTTGAGTCACAGAGCTTTGGGATCTTTCTGTGGATGAAAGGAAGAGTTCAGGGGATTTCCTAAAGTCCTTGGTCCTCTCCAAGTAGAATGGTAGGTGTTCTTTTAATATGCAGCATGTGCAGAATCATTTCCCTGTTGCCCTGAAGTGGCTTTGGGGTAGAAAACCCAGAGAGATGGACCCATTGATTCACATGGAACATGAAGAGACAATAGGGAGAAACTTCAAATATGGCTTGATCTTTTGAAAGGGCTGTGAATAGTTGGGTCTGCCATCAGGGCAGCTATTTCTCCTAGCTAAGGTGATGGCAATTAGGAATGCTGTCTTCATGGATACATATACGAGAGAGCAAGTTGCCATGGACTCAAAAGAAGGTAAACTCAAAGCCCCAAGAGCTCAGTTAGGATCCCAGGATGGAGTGGGTCAGTCACAGGCAGGAACAAATTCCTAGTATCCTTAAGGAATCTACACATTAGCAGGTGAGCAAACACCAAGAATGTCTACCTGATGGTGGAAAGACATTTTCACTGTGAGATGTACCTTAAGGAAGCTGAGTGAATGTTTTGATCTATTGAGGTCTAAAATGCAGTGTACAATCAGAGAGAGGAAAGATGAGTTTGAGTTTGTGATCTTAGAATGATAACAAGCTTGGAATAATATCCATTTTATAAGTAAGTCTGCTGCCCATAAATTTCATTGGGTGACCTTGTGCTATGTTAGTGAAGGAAGCAATAACATTTCCTTATTCAATTTTTCCATACCTTGCATGATTCTTCTAGACCTTTCACTTTTTAGGAATTGCTTTTTTAAGCTGAAAAGTCCCTGTCATGTTAATCTCTCTTCAAATGGAAGCTGTTTCTTACCCATAGTCATTTCTGTTGCCCTTTCTGTACCTTTTCCAAATCTCATATATACAGGGCAACCAGATCTGCATGCAGCATACAAGGTGTGAGCATGCCATGACTTCATAACATAGGCATCATCTATTCCTTTCCTAATGATCTTCAGCATCTTGTTAGCTTTTTAAATTGTCACTGCACATTGAGTAGATGTTTTCAGGGAACTATCCACAATGATTCCAAGATCTTTTTGGCTACGTCTACACTGCAGCTCTTTTCAGGGATACCCGAAAAGTTATGCTGCGTCCAAGGAATGCGACCGCTTTTCCAAAAAAAATTCGGAAAAGTGGACACGTTCTTTTGCCTTCCCTGTAAGCCACATTGTACGAGGAAGAAGGGATATGCCGAAAGATGAGATTTTTTTTCTGAAATTTGGCACTGTGTAGATGTGCCAAATTTTGGAAAAGTCTCTTCCAAAAGAAAAGTGGAAAAAGATATGCAAATTGCAGTTCGCATATTGCGGTTTGCAAATTGCATATCTTTTTCTGATTTTTTTTTATAGCGTAGACACAGCCTTTGAGTGGTAACAACTATTTTAGATCCCATCATTATGTATGTATAATTAAGATAATATTTTTCCATGTGCATGACTCTGCATTTATCAACACTGAATTCCATCTGCCCTGAATTCCATGTTGCCCAATCGCCCAGTTTTGTGAGATCCCTTTGTAACTTTTTGCTTTCAGCTTTGGACTTAACTATTTTGACCCATTTCAGATCATTTGCAAATTTTTCCACGTCAGTTTAGCCCTTTTTCAAGATCATTTATGAGTAAGTTGAACAGCATTGGTACTCACTCCTCCACCCCACCCTACCCCCGCACCACCACCACCACCACCACCACCTTAAGTGGAGTACCTGGCAATGTTTTCATAATGATCTAATTATTCTTCAATTTTTGAATGACAACCCTTTTGTTACCTTAATCACCAGGGCTTGCCGAACCGCGGTGAGCCCTGCTCGCCAGCCGCGCTGTCCAGCGATCTGCGCATGCGCAGATCATTCTGCGCATGCACAGATTGCCCGAACCCGGCTCTTCCGGGTTACAATCTACTCACCATGGGCTAGTAGATTGTATTATTTGTCAAGCCCTGCTAGTCACCTTTCTGTTTATAAACAAACTCTCTTCCCCAAAGGCAAAGCTGGGAGTAGCACAAGCTCTGTTACAGTTAAGAACTATCTCTGGGGCTTGGGCATGTACTTTAAGCAAACCTCAAGTATGAAATCCAGGGGGTGCTATTCACTCCAAATGGCACCCTTGGCACATACACCTACAGTGGAGCTCCAAATGGAACACTACTCAAAGAAGTAACATCAGTTACAGCCACTTTCCCTTCTAATAAGTGGCAGAAAATACTAGAGAGAATAAAGAAACAGGCTATTTATCACCACAAGCCCTAGTTTTGCCAACACACAAATTAAATGCAAATTCAACAATACTGAATAGTTTTCTAAATGTCCTAGCTCTTGGAAGCAATTAGTTAAAAATCTCATCTTCCATTAAAAGTAAAGAGTTGCAGAGAACAGTTTGGAAGTTTAATCCAGTTATACCCTAATGTTCAAAAGCCAAATAAAGGAAGAAATACCAACTTTTTAAGGAACCTGATTTTGAAGCCAATCTCATAATTTCAGAGGGCCTGGCTCATATTTAAATACCTGGAGATGACAATACTGGAAGTCCTTCAGGACGCTCTGGAAAAGTTAAATACTAAATATTGTTGCAGTGGACATTTTATAGTTGAGGAGATATGCAAAAACGACAAAAACAGGAAAATCTGGGCATGACTGTATCTTTGCCATATTGCACATTTTCTTCATATTTTAGATTTCAGTTCAACTTTTATAACCAGACAGGCATTTGATCAATACAACTTAAAAGGCTCTCTGTGCTTCAGGGAACACATTTAAGTGAAGTAAAGCTACACAAAACTGATTTTTCATTTGCACATAGTTTCATAATTTCAGACACTGTAACACTCACAAAACACTGCCTTCTTAGCTCAGTTCTACAGATTGGAGTTTACTTTGCCATGTCTGCAGACTGCAGGACGACAGGGAGGTCCTGTATTATTCCAGATTGATGCAGTCTTCCAGGTGTGGTAAGTCTCTATTTCGCAGCCAAGATAGCAGGAAAGGAGAAAAAGGAAGAGGGCAAGGGCTGGGTGAGCTGAGAATCTATTTGTGAAACAATTTGATTCTACAGCATATTCACCTGCACACCCACATACATCAGCTGATTACAAAATCAAAGTGTGGGGAAGGTAAGTTTTACTGTGAAGAAAAATGTGGACTCTCAGCCTAGCACATAGTAACTTGCTATTCTCATTCATAACCTTCCTAAATTATTTCAGACTCACTTTGGCTATGGTAAATACCGCAGTAATTTCTGAAGCTTAGTTTTGTAAGAAAAAGAATTAAAAGAGAAAGTCTGATGAAACCTAAACTCTTGCAAAACTCAATTTTAACCTTTTAATGCACCTAGTGGAGAGGAGTATGGAACAATAAGGAGTCCTAAAGAATCAAATTCTGCACAGGAATATCTAAAGATTCATTCAGGTGTACAATATTATGTACAGGGGCCATTATTTTTATGTGCACCAAATGCGACACGATAACACCCAAATGGCTAGACACATTTTCTTTAACTTATATTTAAGTTAAATCTTCAACACACTTTATTTTTAAGATATCCATCCAATCCACTGATCATGTACATTTTATTTGTCCCTATGGCTGTAATTCAGACGGAGGGGATAATAATTTGGGATCCCTATTGTTATACAAAGCCTTAAAAATTAGCCAGCTTTGGTTCTGGAGGATTACAGTAAAAATCCTTCCTCACCATTTCATTAGTTCAGGTGACAGCTATTAGATTTCCTTGAGCTGAATGCCTCCAGAGAGCATGGGGTGGGAGAGTCTTCTTTCTGGGATAAACTCTCAAAAGTGCTGGTCAAGCTTGATAAAATTGTTTCAAGTCCAGGCTTGCTTTTTCACACCAGCATGCACCTGTGAAAATACATGCAGCCCTCACTTATAGCAGTTACTTATTTCCCTTAATTTTCCCCATCATTGCCCAGCACCTTATGTGTAGCAATGGCAGAAGTGCTAGTGTCAGGCTCTGGTGGCTGCCATGAATTTTACCCACTATGTTACCTCAACCTAGTCAGAGAAGTTTTTAAAAAATGGGAACTTTGCCCATGTTAGTATCACTACTAATGGAGCTGTGCCAATGGGGAATTTCAGGAAAAAAGGTGACCAGTGCAGACACCCTTTCACTGTCCCATCCAGCCAAAAGGAAAGCTTACCAGAGTCAAATACAACCAAATAAATAATGTTTTTTACAAAACTAACTAACTGAAAAAAAGGACTTAACAACTGTGCATTTGGGCAATGTTACTTGTTTTAGAAATACCACAGAACATTCTAAAGAGCATCCAGTTGTTATCACAGAATATTGACCAGCGCGCACACATATCAGCTGACAAGATTCCCCCCTCCTGCCACCATTTTGATTTTATAAAATTTCACTGTGAAGAAAACTTTGAAATCACATTCAATTTATTAATGCTCTGGAGGGAACTAATATACTTGATTTTTGCACATACATTAGGAACATCAGCTGAAGATAGGGAGGTGGGTGGGTCCCAGTGGCTTGATGGACGCGGCATCGGCCTCTGGAGCCTGTTTAAGTCATGCAAAGAAGACCAGATCTTCCTGTGATGGGAAGAACACCTCAGCAGTCCAGCACCCTGGCATTTAATTTCAAAAAGGGGAATTACACAAAAATGAGGAGGTTAGTTAAACAGAAATTAAAAGGCACAGTGACTAGAGCCAAATCCCTGAAAGCTGCATGGAAACTTTTTAAAGACACCATAATAGAGGCCCAACTTAAAAGTATACCCCAAATTAAAAACATAGCAAGAGACCTAAAAAAGAGTCACCGTGGCTTAACCACCATGTAAAAGAAACAGTAAGGGACAAAAAGGTATCTTTTAAGAAGTGGAAGTCCAATCCTAGTGAGATAAATAGAAAGGAACATAAACACTGTCAAATCAAGTGTAAAAATGTAATAAGAAAAGCAAAAAAAGATTTTGAGGAACAGCTAGCCAAAAACTCAAAAAAAAATAACAAAATGTTTTCTAAGTACATTAGAAGCAGGAAGCCTGCTAAAAAACCTGTGGGTCCCCTAGATGATAGAGCTATAAAAGGAGCAATCAAGGACGATAAAGCCATTGTGTAGAAACTAAATGATTTCTTTGCTTCAGTCTTCACGGCTGAGGACGTTGGGGAGATTCCTGAATCTGCACCGTCCTTTGTGGGTGATGAATCTGAGGAACTGTCCCGGATTGAAGTGTCATTAGAGGAGGTTTTGGAACAAATAGAAAAACTTAATGTTAACAAATCTCCGGGACCGGATGGCATTCATCCAAGGGTTCTAAAAGAACTCAAATGGGAAATTGCTGAGCTATTATCTGTGGTTTGTAACCTATCCTTTAAATCGGCTTCCGTACCTGATGACTGGAAGGTAGCCAACGAAACACCAATATTTAAAAAGGGCTCTAGAGGCAATCCTGGCAATTATAGACCGGTAAGTCTAACGTCAGTACCGGGCACATTAGTCGAAACAATAGTAAAGAATAAAATTGTGAAACATGTAGAAGAACATAATTTATTGGACAAAAGTCAACATGGTTTCTGAAAAGGGAAATCCTATCTTACTAATCTGTTAGAGTTCTTTGAAGGGGTTAACGAACATGCGGACAAGGGGGATCCAGTAGATATAGTATACCTGGATTTTCAGAAAGCCTTTGACAAGGTCCCTCACCAAAGGCTCTTGTGTAAATTGCATGGCCATGGGATAAGAGGGAAGGTCCTTTCTTGGATTGAGAACTGGTTAAAAGACAGGAAACAAAGGGTAGGAATAAATGGTAAATTTTCAGATTGGAGAGGGGTAACTAGTGGTGTACCCCAAGGGTCAGTCCTGGGACCAATCCTTTTCAACTTATTCATAAATGATCTGGAGAAAGGGGTAAGCAGTGAGGTAGTAAAGTTTGCAGATGATACAAAACTGTTTAGGATAGTCAAGACAGAAGCAGACTGTGAGGGACTCCAAGAAGATCTCACCAAACTGAGTGATTGGGCAACAAAATGGCAAATGAAATTTAATGTGGATAAGTGTAAAGTAATGCACATCGGGAAAATAACCCCAACTATACGTACAGTATAATGGGGGCTAATTGGCTACGACAAATCAGGAAAGAGATCTTGGAGTTATCGTAGACAGTTCTCTGAAAACTTCCACACAGTGTGCAGCGGCGGTCAAAAAGGCAAACAGGGTGCTAGGAATTATTAAGAAAGGGATAGAAAATAAGACACAGAATATCTTACTGCCCCTGTATAAAACTATGGTACGCCCACATCTTAAATACTGTGTACAGATGTTGTCTCCTCACCTCCAGAAAGATATTTTGGCCTTGGAAAGGGTTCAGAAAAGGGCAACTAAAATGATTAGGGGTTTGGAACGAGTCCCATATGAGGAGAGGTTAAAGCGACTGGGACTTTTCAGTTTAGAAAAGAGGAGACTGAGGGGGGATATGATAGAGGTCTATAAAATCATGAGTGGTGTGGAGAGGGCCGATAAAGAAAAGTTATTTATTAGCTCCCTAAATAGAAGAACTAGAGGACACCAAATGAAATTAATGGGTAGAAGGTTTAAAACTAATAAAAGAAAGTTCTTCTTCACACAGCGTGTAGTCAACCTGTGGAACTCCTTGCCAGAGGAGGCTGTGAAGGCTAGGACTATAACAGAGTTTAAAGAGAAGCTAGATAATTTCATGGAGGTTAGGTCCATAAAAGGCTATTAGCCAGGGGATAAAATGGTGTCCTTGGCCGCTGTTTGTCAGAGGCTGGAGAAGGATGGCAGGAGACAAATCGCTTGATCATTGTCTTCGGTCCACCCTCTCTGGGGCACCTGGTGCTGGCCACTGTCGGTAGACAGGTTACTGGGCTAGATGGACCTTTGGTCTGACCCAGTACGGCCGTTCTTATGTTCTTATAGTTAGTGAGAAGGATGTTTTTATGGCTGACCATGAAACTGACAGTTTGGCCGTGTTCCATTCCCAGTGTTACCACTGATAAGTTGTGTGACCTCAAAGGGTATGTCTACACTGCATTCCTCTTTCGAGAGAGGAATGCAAATGCAGAGGAACGAAATTGCAAATGAAGTGCGGATTTGAATTTCCCATGCTTCATTTGCATAATCGCATCTGGGCGCCATTTTGAAATACCCTATTTCAAAAAAAGAAACGCTGTCTAGATGAGGCTATTTCAAAAGAAAACCCTTCTTTCAAAATTACCCTTACTCCTGATAAAATAAGCGTTTCTTTTTTTCAAAATAGGCTATTTCAAAATAGCGCCTGGACACGATTATACACAAATTCAAATTATACTCTCAGTGTAGACATACCCAAAGAGTTTAAATCATTTGCCCACTTACCAGCTCCCTAACTGTAAGATGTGGATAACAGGTCTTACCTACCTTTCACAGGTGTAATAAGAATTAATTAATGATTGCCCAGGGTGTAAGACTCAAACAGCACAGAAAACATTTACAATAAACTGTCCTACTATGTGAATATATCCATTGCACCCAGTGGGATTATTAATAAAACCACAGGCTCTCTCCTGCATGCCCAAAACCTTCCACCACTTAAGCACATAAGTATTTTTACACTAAATTCCAATCAGCTGCATAATTCATGCTACTAAAGGGTGTAAATGTAACTCACTGGGGAGCATCCATGTCCCAAGTTCCTCTCTGTACCCAATCCACAGAGAATGCAAGTTGGCTATAGACTCCCAGCTAGAAAGCCTCTAGGGCTACATCTAGACTATACTCTATTTTCGAAAGAGGATATGCAAATTCTCATGGAAAGTGGATCTTTCGAAAGTGAAAGTAGTTTGGACACAGTTTTTTCCAGACCAAAAAAAAAAAACCTTTTTCGAAAAAACCCCACCCTTCCTTTAAAAAATGAGGTTTACATGGTTTTTTTGAAAAGGGTTTTTTTTCCCCAAAAAAACCCAAGTCCAGACTACTTTCCCACAGAATTTGCATATCCTCTTTCTAAAATAGAGTGTAGTTTAGATGTACCCTTGCTTAAGCTGTAGTTGTTTATGGCTCAAGCGCAATAGGGCCCTGGTTCCATCCCCAATGCCTCTGCCAACCTGGCAGTTGTATAAGTAGTAGTGGATCTGGCCTTATATAATTGAGGAGAATAGGGAGTTACAAAAATAATGCACTTGTGCATCCTTCTGTTTTTCACATTATCCACCTGCTATTATCCTGCCCAGCTCCAAGGAGTTAAAAATCAGAAGAGGCAGTGAGGAAAACAAGAACAGGAAAAAAAACAATAGCAAAGAAGATTTAGTGCAGAGAATACCAACTGTTCCTGAGGAAACCATAGAGAAGCTATTGATGAGAGAATGCTCTGGCTGGCCCCCAACTAGCTGGCCATGTTTATTCTTCTCAAGCTGGTACCCAGGAGCAAAAAGAACACAGAACCATCAGAGAGAGTCCCACCTAGAGAAGGAAGCAGGGCGGGTAGAATAAATTGCCATGGCTACTCAGGGGGCATCAGTGAGTGCTGATAAGGATGCAAAGGGGAAACGGTTGGAGAGGCCACGCTGTGGCAGGGCAGGCTGCTTCTCTCCATACGAAGGGAAGTAACTGAGCTTGGTGGAACTTACCAAAGCCCGCAAGGAAAGATTAAGCATTAGATAAGAGGAACTGTTCAGGTAGCTCTACATTGTTTTCAGCATTGTCTCTGATTGCTATGAATGAATCAATAAGGCTTTGTTTTGAAGAAGCTGTTGGAGTCATTTTAAAGCTGTCTCATGTTCCTGGGATGAAAGGCCTCACAAACGCAACATTCACAGGAGCCTATTGGGTTAGCAGAGTCAGTCAACAGGGACAACGGCTCAAAGACTCATTTTAAGCATGACTGGACCACATGGCTTTGCCCAGAGAAGAGTAAAGATACTGAAACCTGTCCCCAAAAGGGTGCACTTGAGAGGGTTAAAAAAGTGTCCAAGGAAATTTGTCTGCAACCCGATTAATCACTACCGGACACAGAACAGTGTTGTAAAATACTTCAAGTACACACTTAAATGGAGCAAAACTACATTTGTCCTCGTTGGCTTAAAATACAGCAATCTTAAGTGTTAAAAATATTTAACATAATATTTCAGTTTTTGGAAAACTTGATAATTTTCCTGTCCAGCCAAGTCAGGGTTTTGCTTTGTTCTGTTTTTGACGGGGGGCGGACAGCCAGACAGCCCCCCCTCCCCCCATATCATCCATCTTATTTGCCTTTCTGAAGCATACAGGACAGAGAAGGAGCAATCAGCATAGTCTATGCTGGCAAATCAGCATAGTCTATGCTGGCTTATCTGATCCTGAGAAGCTGAAAACATAGATATGAGGAGAGAACGATTAAGGCAATAAGCTGACCTCGAGGCTGCGAGAAGTACCCGGCTGGCACCCATGTTGATACGAACACACAGTCCCCGGAAGAGGAATTTCCCACTGAGAAAAGAATGCCCAGTACTTCCAATTTAGTTATCTTTCTTACAAGTATAAATTAAGTTCACAACTCCCTTGTAAGAACTGGTCTCACAAAAGACAGATCAGCACCATTTGGCATCACAGATAAGAAAGAGAAATACGTGACCCCATGGGTATAAAGATGGGTACAGCAGGACACTCACTTTTGAGTGTCAATCTACCCTCTACCTGCTGGTCGGGTTAGGTGTTTGGCCTCCCGAAGTTCTATGGGGACGCCCACCTCGTATTTTCGCCTTTCCTAGGAAAGGAGGGACCGGCCTTGGCCTGACACGCTGGAATCGAGAGGCACAGAAGGGGGTAAAAATTGTACCTGGATGTGGTCCTCTGTCTTAAGTGTACACAGACTTAGAGCTCTTTAAAGATTAAGCTGTTACTTGGTACTATTATTTCTGTTTTCCTATCTTTATCTTCTTTGTAACCATTTTTAAGATCTATATTTTGCTAGCAGTTAAGAAATAGAACAATAGCCATTGCAACCATATGATTTCTAAGCTTCCTCAATAAACCTGTAACTGTTTAAGCTTTAACCTGACTCCTTCAGTTGCTGTAACAGAAACAGGCACAATTTAAAAGATCTTCAGCCGGTCTTAAGGGACAGATATAGGGAGAGCTTGGGCATTTGGATGTGTGTCACTCCCAGGTAGCAGATCCGTTGGGGCACTTCTCAGCCTCCCCCAGGCTGCCTGCTGTGAAGGAATCACAGATTCTAGCAGCTAAAATCTGAAGTGTAATACGCTCTCCCTGCAAACTTATTGGGGCGCTTGTCAACCTCCTCCAGGTTGCCCGCTGCAACGGACCCCGGTCTCAGCAGTTGAAGTCTTGGGTGTATAGCACACACACACACACCACTCACTGCCCTGACTGTCGGCTGACAGGGAGTTGGAATGCTAATCAAAAGGCACAGATAACAGTGTATTTCATATAGAAATATAATAATCTATGAAAGGAAAAGTTCTTACTATTGTGGCTTTTTGTTCATAGAGCTTTTGTGAAACATTATTCTGATATCACTGGGGTTATAACTTGTACACAGATAAAATAAATGTTGTACACTGATATAAAGCAGAACCAGAGAAGAGGGTTGGGAATAAAAATTAAGATGTAGCCTTTTTAATCCTCTAGAACACCCACTCCTTTGCCAATGCATCTGAATAGGAAGTGTTTCCCATCACTATCCTCTTTGAAATGATATTGCAAAAACCTCTAGACATCTAGCTTTAAATTTCACCATATAATATGGATAGAGCTGTCAAAGCACTACACCACTCAAAAGGGATTTTCTAAACAGGATTTTAAAGACATGCCACTGCAGTATGTATGGAACTATGAAAAGATAGAGGTAAAAATCAACTAGACTACAAGTGAAGCTATGGAAGAATTGACAGATCCAAGCTGATTTTACTCTTTAGAGTTTCCCATCCAGAATCATAGTCTTCAATAATTACATCAAGCGCCTGATTTCTTTGCCAATATCCCCTTGTCTATGAAACTACCAGAGTTTGGTGGTGTTTTTGTTTTCCAAGCTTGATTATTCTGACAAAGATATAAATACAAACCTAAAAAACAATGATCTACATTGAACTACAAGGAGGATTTGTGCTTAAAGCCCAAAATGCTAAGGGGGCATTAGAACATAAGTGATTTTAAATCTTGCCTGTATTAAATTTTAAAACCTTCACATTCAGAGCCAGGATTGTTGCTTTCATGGGAACTCCCACCAGGGTGCACAGTGGGCTGTTATAGCAATCATGAAACTTACATGGTGCAAGAAGCTGGTATGGGTATTGAATAAGACCACATAATAAAAAAATGTGCCTATTTTATCCAAAGTTTCATTTTTACCTCTTTTCCCTCAACAGCCACATTGTTTATTGTTACAAACTATGTTTTATTCATTTTCCCAGCTAAAAGTAAGGGCCTATATTGAATTACAATGCAGTAATGTGTGCCAAGTGCTGAGACTTTTACTCCTTGCAATGAATGAGGCAACTTGTGCCATGTATTACCATTCAGCAGGAGAGAAAATAGCAGAATCTTGCCAGGTTATACATATTCAAGGAAAATAGATGAAAGAATCATTTTCACAAGTTACCAATATCAAACTGCTAGGTTATAAACAATTCTGTGAAGTCCAGTGTAAATATGAAACTCTGCTGAACATGTCTGTGGATTACCATACCCCGGAGGTTTGTCAGATGCCATATGGTGGTAACTCCTATAAAAAGTATTGTAGCTGTATCAGACATACTATAGTCTCAAACACACATGTCCCAGGTACAACTCAGCATCGCAGTCTGAAAAACTATAAGGTTAGGTGCGCCACCCCTAGAATGAACTGTGGATTGTATTTGAAAAAGAGCATTTTCAGTTGCATTTAGTATCATGCCTCTGGCTGATGTGGCCAACTTGCTGAAAAACTCAAATCATCTCCATCAGAGCTTACTATCGCAGCATAAACCAATTCTAACCTGTTTATTGGAATCAACAATGGGAAAAAGTAGCTTAAAAGAATTTCAGAGCTGGGACCAAATTCATCCTAACGTAACTCAAGGACCCACAAGACATTACAAAGTTAAGTAATTGATCGGCTTGCTGTCACCATTGACTTTCTTTACCTTATTTCTTAGCACTTCAGACCTGATCCTACAGACACGCGTGCGAGCCAAATCAATGAGGAAGCAGACATGAAATATCAAGCAACATTACACATACCAGTGTTTTCAGCACTTGTGCCTTTTGAGAGATGGACGGTGTCTTTTTCTGTGTCGGTCTTTGGGGCAAAGCATCAACAACAGTAGAAGCTGACTGATTATTTTCTAGTTCACTGGCAACTACGAAAACAGTTTGGGATCAACCAAAACATTTTCTTCAACTCAACTGGAAACATTTAGTAGGTTCCGAGCATGTAAATTTGAGGGTAGTTTAAAATAAAATTACATTTTGAAGTGTCATTTAGAACCAACATTTTATTGCAAAAAAATGCGAAAAAGGTGTTAAAAATAAAAAGTGAGTTTTCAACAGAAGCCATTTCGGAAATCCTTGCCCCTTTGGCCAAGTGTTCCAGCATTGCCAAATCTGCATCTTTCATTGAAAAACAGTTGTGTAAAAGATTTCACATAGTCTGAGCTTCAAACAATGATGATTGACATCTGTCAAATCAATAGTGTTCAACAGTGCATTAATTACGGCCCTTATTTGAATAACAGTGGGTGAAAGCCCATACTATAGTCGGGGTTCAATAAATTTACTTGCCCTAATTGGCTAAGAACTTAACTGGATGGTAGCAGATTGCAAATCCTAATGACAATTGAACATCGTGATAGTGTGAACAAAAGAGAGTTTTCCACCATATGAATTTTGATTAATAGATCCCCTCTCAAGCTCTACAAACTAAAAAAAATGTTAACATATTAAAAAAATTGCACTAGCCTATTCCACCAGTTTACAGCAAAACAATCCAAGAACCAACCAAATATAACAATAAGCTTTCTTTTTTTCTAATTCACAAGCTATCAGAGCTCTCTTCTCAGTCACTGAGAAAACAGCTGTGCCTTGCAGCAAATCCTGAAGTCAATAAGTTCATGCTATGTAAAGCCATGCAGGTTTTGGGAAATGAAATTAAAAACTAATAGTTAATAAAAATATAGCACCTACTTGAACTCATGTGTTGCCATCACACTCCAACCTCCCTCTGTGATATCTGTCACATCGGCAGTCTGGCAAAGAGTAGGCTAAGCCGTGGTAGGAAAGTCCATCGCAGGATCTGAAAAGAATGGGGAATTTTTAGTTAATAATGTGTTAGATATCAACCCTTACCCAAGTTAAAGATATCTTCGTCGCCTCTTGCCCTTCTTAAGTCATGTAGGAAATATGTCTTGCAGTTAGAACAGGGACCTCCAACAGGATTGTGCGTTCCATCTTTACTTCCACCACACACACCGTGTGAAAAATCCGGGAAGCTGTGTAACTTCTCGACTTTGGTAATCAATCCATGTTTATTTCATGAAAATCCACACATCCACTGTGACATTATTCTAAACTCTTCAGTTGCATGTGATTGATTTGTACAAACAATTTGTTATTTGCAAAAACATTCATGGAGCTTAGCCTCCAAAACACGCACACAATGATAGACAGTAGAAATGTTCAGTTTGAAGTCTAACAAAGTAAGGTACCAGGTCACACAGTGGAGGGTGGTGGAATCAGGACCAAAATTAATACACGCTGTAGTAAGGGCAGAAAAAAGCTCAGACCATACAGCTTACTTACAACTGCCCATATCACACCTTCCCTCCTTAAATCTCTCCACGTGATAAGTAAAGAAGGTTTGCGCAACTGTCAGTATCCATTTTTAATAGTTGGGGATCATAGTCCCAGGACTTGCCCTAACATGGTAATGTGTGCATGCAAGCAGTCAGTCAGAGTCAGAAGACTCTGCTAGTTATTGGAGTGTTTACTAGAGAATATTCGGAAAACAAGAATAAGATTACCTAACCCATTTACCTAACCTAACAGGGTATGACTCTGCTCTAAATTATGAAAATCAAGAATAATTCTGTTGAAGCTCAAGTCAGAAGTCAGTGAAAGATCACTATCAGGTCCATGAAGCAATAATTAAAACAAATTCCATATTTCTTTTTTTGTTTGTTTGGGATTTTTTGTGGGGGTAGGGGAATGCAGTTCTTTGCAGTGGTGTGAAAGAGGTTTGGTTTAATGTGGCAATTTCAAAGTTAGCTACAATTCAGCACTGCTTTCCCCAGGAAAAAATTATAGAAGTGATACCACTTAACGATTTCTTTGTTGTATGTTGTTTCCAGATTTCTGATAGACAGTCCATCATTTCATGATGTTTTGGAATAGAAAAAACGTTTGAAGATAAAGCTTCAGACTAGACTACATTAAGTACAGTTACTGAAAAAAGCTTTTATGCTTCAAAGATAGAGAAAGCACAGTATGTAATACTCTAGGTACATGATCTACTCTTTGCAATTTTACTTTTTTATTTGTGGAACATTTTATACATTTCTTAGCCTACAGACAGACAGACTTTTGAGCAGTTCAGAAGACCATCAATTAACCAGTTAATATATTTATTTCACTGCTCTGCTGGTCCATTAAAACCCACTGAAAATAAGTAGGATGTGAAGCCTATTGCACCTCAGGCCACATTTTCCCTCAGATTCAACAGCATTCCCTAGAAGGCCCAGATTTAGCCTTTGCTTATTGCTGTCAGTTGGAAACTACCAACAAGGAAATCAAGCCTCTGATTCAGTCTTCCAAGCTGACATCAACACAACAATCCCTGGTCTGTTACTGGCATAGAGAGACATTAGATAAATAAATTATATTTTATAACAGACTGCTGCTAACGGCAGAGAAGAACTCATCCAACCAGGCTCTAGAATGGTTCTTTCCAGAATGACTTTGCTTGCAGGCTTCTCTACAGGCCCTGTTGTTGGCAGACAAGATCAGGAAAACCTCCTACTCTTGAAGTGCTGACTTACACAATTACAATTCAGTCCTCTGTACACCACAGATTCCCTTAAAAGTGGAAGGGAAACAGTTTTCCCAACTCATGGATATCTTTAGGAGCTCAAAACATTCTTCTGGCTCAAACTGAAAAAAAAAGCCAAAATTCCAACCACAGAAAAGCCAACTTGAAAGGTGAATGTGTTTCCCCTTTCCTATCAAAATATTGAATTACGATTCTGTCTCATCTTTATTCAGTCTATTTTTAAAATTTCAAATAAAAAAGTTGTCCCAAAGCAGAAAAAACAGAGTCTTTCCCTATTGAAAATGGAAACCAACTGAAGACATGAAGACAGCTTCAATATTTGTTGCAACAAATTTTAGATGGAAAATTCAAACACAAGCCTGTGAACATTACTAGAGTAACTCACCAAGAGCAAACCCAAAAGCTTAAAAAACAGCAGCAAATGTTTCTTCTTGCTATCATGTGTTTCAAGAAGAGAACAAACCATTGGAGCTCACTATTTGTGTTAGTCCTCATTTTATTCCGGTATTTACTGTAATCTAGGCTGCCATATTATGAAGTACCAATTCACAATCTTTGAGAAACAAAAACTATTAAAATAATTCAAGAACTGGACAGGGGTAGGTTGTATATTTTTCTATATGCAACTTACAATAAGCAAATCTAAACAACCAACCATTTTCAGCATGTGTTGTTGAAGACCTGTCTTTGCACAATTGTCCCTCTTACTTCATTATTTAGACTGGCATAATCAGCAAATGCTGACACTGCACTGAACACATTCCTGAAAAGTGACACCTCTGTAAGTGTTTCTGTACAAAAGGGTGTAACATAATCACTAGCAAATCTTCATTTGCTTCTCAACACCCTAGCAGAGAGCAATTCTGAACACTAAGTCAACTCAGGAAGGAAGGGATACCAAATTATCCATCCTGCCCGTAGATCACAGGTTATTCCATATTAAAAGAGCATCTTTCTCTCCTCCTGCCCCTCCTACCTCCCCCCATCCCCCGCACCACCACCACATATACCCAGCTCTGCACTGTAAACCACATTCCATGTCCAGTATAATTCTCTGCTTAATATCTACTTGTCTCTCACTTCATCTGCCTGCAGTTTTTATACAGGTCTTGTTTTATTTTGCACTGAAGGAAAAACAAAATATGAAATCCACAGATGAATGTCATCCTTTTCAACTTTGTTTACAAGTCGCAAAAAAATGTGAAAGCCTGATACTAAGGTCAGGTTTGGGGAAGGCACATAAAAGTAACCAAACATTACTCCTATTGTAGCAATTTTTGAATACACAGTAAAGTGGTTCAGTGAATGATAAAGAAACTGGCCATACCCAGGCGAAATACAGCATGTAAGATGATTAGCGTTCAAATTCACTTACAGATGAGGAATTCAAATTTGGGTAGTGGACTTTGTCTACTACAAAGTAGCTAAAATTAAGGTAATAAAGTTCATCTCAATATATTCCAGATTCAGTTAGGTAGTAAAGGGCAAATGGACCCAAATCACATATGTTGTCAATGGAGCTACTCATAGGCTACAAAATTAAGCATTTGCTTAATCGTCATGCTAGATCAGAGCCTGAAGGGCAAACATTTTCAATATGAGAGTAGCCAACAGTGAGATATGACTAATGAATAATGTCTATCAGGTATAACTCCTTGGACTAAATTACGTACACAAATTCCTGAAATGTTATGCTCACACGTAATGTGAATATTTGTAAACACCTATTATACTCCCATGAATCTTAGTGAATTGACTCTGTCCAGCTCTGGGCCATTGTTGGGAAGTAGAACGAATTGAATAAAAACAAACTGGCTGCCTTATCTTAACTTTCAAAAGAAATTAAGGGAGGTAGAAATCTCAGGGGATTATTTGAACATTCATCCTTCTAACTTGTTGGTTTGAGAACTGGAGTTAGAGCCAAGCATGCTCAAGTTCTAATGCTGGCCCAGAGACAAATGGCCTCAGTATACTTGAGCAAGTCACTTAACCTTCCTTACCAATATCCTCATTGATAAAATAAAGTATAATACTGCTTCCCTAGCTAACAAGAACATCTCAAGTCTTAACTCATGTATGTTTGTGAAGTCCTTCAAAAAGTGTGGAATAGTCTATAGGTTATTTAGCAGCAACTCTATACCAGAGACCTGAGAGACCACTAAAAATTTGCTCATTCTGTTGCAAGGGTGTGTTTAATTCTTGTGTTTTAACTGCATCTTCCTATATATAAACCCTGGTTTATTAGGCAATTGTACATCTCCTAAAAAGGTATGCTAAAAACCATTCAAGGGCATGTTTTATGACATTTATCTTTTGAACTACACAGCTGAACTGTTTTGATAATTATTAAACTGCCAAAAGATTCTGGCCCAAATTAAGTGGTGTAAAATCCCACTAAGAAAATTGGCTTTAAGTCACAGGAGCATGAAAAAAAAAATCCAGAATTATTCGCTGATTTATGCAGTCATGTAAATTATTATATCCCCAGAGTGTTTTTAAGTATTCAAAATAAAATTCCTCCTTTCTCACTTCCCAATACTAAAGCAGGAGATTCTACAAGAAATATTGACAGACAACAGGGACACTAGCATGTTTAAGTTTCATTAAGTGATTTAGATTTTGGTTTTTTGTTATTTAAGAAAACTAGGAAGAAGATATTTTCCCCCCATGATGTCGGGCTGTACTTGTGTTAATGAGAAACATTATCTTACCAAAGAGAGCTTAGTATCCTCATTTCCATTTATATAGGAGATTGATTAATACTTAGCTAATTGGCACATTGAAATAGGGATTAACTGAATTTGCTTTTTCTTCACAACCTGACAACTATAATTTAGATCCTTATTTAGATTTCAATCTTATTATTTTTGAAGGTAATCATCTTCCTGTTGTTACAAATAAAATATCAAAAGTACAACATTATGTGTATCTTATGTTTCAAATTAGCTAATTAACATTGGCAGAAACTGAGCATACAGTGAGCAAAGCTTAAATCCCCAATTTTGGAGTCAAATCTTATACCTCCTTTTAGTTATATTATGTAGATGTTCTTGAGTGGTGTAAGGTCAAATAATTAGGTACCAATCTGAACTACAATTGTGTGTTTATAGTACTGTAATAATAGGACGATTTCTGACTGTTCTTCTGATAGTACACATGGAATAATTTTTTCTAGTGTTTTGCCTCTAAATCCACACACTGCTTGAAGACAGGTGAAAAAAATCACATATAGTGAAGTGATTCCCTTTGACATATTTCAAGAGGGCTTGTGTCTGCACAGGTGATTGCAAAGTTTTGATCTAAGTAACATTTATTAATTAGTTCCAATATTCATATCCTAGCATCTGAAGCAAGCCTAACTGAGGAGTTGGAATTAAAAAAGGGTTATTGTGATCTTACCATGCCCCATTTTGAAGCTCTTTAGACAAAGACAACTTTATGTATAGCAAACGTGTCAGCAATCAGGTAATGGCACCATTCCACTACAATAGCTGACTAGGTGAAGAGGCTAGCCCTTCAAAAGCACCATCGCTTGTTTGAAATGAGGGAGCAGGTGGTTTGATGGATGAGGTCAGAAAGCCTATGTTACTAAAATTACCCATAAAATCCTGAATACATCTTGTAGCAGGAACAATGTGTGTGGTTTTGTTGATTTCATGACAAAGCATACATACTAGGTAGCTCTTTTTAAAAAAAAAGACTTCTCAATCTATTTTGATTGTTACCATGAACTTTAAGATTTAGATGGAAAACAAGAAGCAATGTTGCCTAATAGCTGGACTGGGAATCCACTGGACTGGGAATCAGGAGACCTGGAGCCTGTCACCAGCCCTGCCACTGTCCTGCTAGGTGACCCTGAGCAAATCACTTCACCTCTCTGAGCATCTGTAAGAATGGGGATAATGATACTGGCCTCCTCTATTGAGTGATTTGATATATTTTTATGAAGAGTGTTATAGAAGAGCTAGATATCATTACCAACAGAGTTCTCAGAAGACATTGTGTGAAATTCATGTAGGTTAGGTCCATCGAAGGCTATTAACCAGGATGGGTAGGAATGGTGTCCCTAACCTCTGTTTGTCTGTAAATGGGTGTCTGAAAGGGATTACATGATGATTACCTGTTGTGTTCCCTCCCTCTTGGGTATTTCGCATTGGCCACTGTCAGCAGATAGAAAACTGGGCTAGATGAACCTTTGGTCTGACCCAGTATGGCTGTTCTTATGATTTTTTTCTTTTGAATTTTAGCTCTCTTGAATGTTTTCCATAGAAACAGATAGCCCCAAACAAACAGTATTCATTTACCTTCAACATTTAAAAGATAATTGTTTGCCCTCGGAATTTTAATCTTAATTTAAGGGTCACGCATTAAATCACAGAAACACAGACTCACAGACTACTAGAGCTGGAAGGGACCTCAAGAGGTCATCAAGTCCATTCTCGTGCCCTCACAGCAGGACCAAGCACCATCTAAGTCATCCCTAACAGGTGTCTGTCTAACCTGCTCTTAAATATCTCCAGAGATGGAGATTCTACAACCTCTCTAGGCAATTTATTCCAGTGTTTAACCATCCTGACAGTTAGGAATGTTCGCCCCTTTCCCCCAATGTCCAACTAAGCCTCTCTTGCCATTTAAATCATGTAACACTGGATAACATGATACACTGCTCAGCACAAGAGGTAATCAGAGTTAACAGCATTACTCCAAACACACTGAACCTGTAAATGACTCAGTACCTTGAAGACCTACAAGATTTATTTACATTTCCTTGAATCCTATGTATTTGGAGGATTCAGCTACAGTTCTCATGAGTCCCAATTTTTCATAGAGCAGTTCCTTTTACAAATTGAGCATTCTATAAGCCAATCACCTCAAACGGCAAACCCGCTTCTAAATCCTATTCTGTTGGAGTACAGGCTGGATCCTCAGACCCTAAGTTAAAGTTCATAAAATGATCAATTAAAAAAAACTAAACACACGCATCTCATCACATCTTCTGGGCCAGCACAAATTAAGATCCTCCCCCCACTGGTCTATCCAAACACTTTACCCATCAATGCATGACATATATTGCTCCTCCCTCAGAATCCTTCCACTAGCACACGTTTGTCCACTGCATGAAGTTCAAGCTACTTGTCCTTGTCTTCACAGCACTGCCATTCCCACTTCCTTGGCCACTGCCCGTGCCTTTTTTAGTGGTGCAGCCACCTCCTCCGCTCTGTTACTGGTGCCTGTTCAGGATGCTCCATTTCTTTTCTTCGCATACAACCACTGGACTGCTTTCCATGCCACTCAATTTGAAATGCCTTTCCTAAGCTAGATTTCCAGGCTATTAAACAGAAATGTGAATGAGAAGTTATATTATATTACCAGGCTTCCCAGGTTTTCTACTATGTGGTCTGTAGTTCAACACAGTTTACTGAAGATGTGTAGAAAGAAGATGTGGTGAGAGCTCCCTTTAGTGGACATATTTACATAGTCCTTAACAGAAAATAAGGTATCAACTTTCTTTACTCCACTGCTGAATGCCTGCATCACCCCTAAATATCTTAATTTATGCAGCACCCATCCCTCCAATATTTAGGGGAGGGGAAATAGCATAGAATAACCCAACCCTGCCTTTGGATGTTTAATTTTTCAGACACACTTGCACCTGGTCCACAAGGCAGCTTGGGAACCACCCTTCCACTAAGCAACCTATTCAGTTGGATTGTAAACAGAAACCAAGAATACCATTTCAAGGTGCCCTGCCCAAGGTCTTTGAATTAAATATGTCACTCTAATTAAAACATCAGCTGTAAAGCAGAACAAGGAACATGTGAAACCTAAGACCCACATGGTTTGCTTCCTGCGACTCCATATACCGTCAAGGATTATGTTCCTCACCCTAAGAAGCTGGATTAGCTTAGCACAGTGTTTCCCAATTTTATTTGGCCACAGAACCGTTTTCATCTTAAAAGAATTTCAAGGAACCCCAAGCGTTTCCAGGGTAAAATTTGTCAAGCAAAATAAAAAAAAAAAGCCTCAAAATAGACTCTGTCACTTTAAGAGGGGGCGGGGCAGTACCGCGTTCTTGTGGAACCCTTACTTTCACTTCCCAATTGAAAACACTGGCTTAGCACACATCCAGCACCTCTCTACTGCCCCAGGAGTTTACAAGAACCATAGCTGTGTCACCAGGGATTGGAGAATTCCCTGCAGACAAGGAGAAGATGGGGCTGGAGTACCAAGACTTACTTTGCTCCCCACAAGAGTCCTAGGATAGGAGGCGCCAACAGCAGAGGAAGAGAATTTATGACACTACAGTGATCCTATGTTGTGACCACCAACAGACAGCCCTTGAAAAACTCTCCCTCCTCCCCTCCAAAAAAAATGGGCACAAAACACCCATAGGGCTCTAGTTGGCACCAATTACCTTCTCCAACCCCTCTGTCAGAATCCAAGCAGTACAAATTGGCTTAACACAAATCTTGGCTACCATCTCTCCTGGCAAGCGCAGCACAGAATCAGAACCCAGTCTTTAATATTGCTGCCCACCCCTCTCAATCATCTTTACACATTGTCATTTCATTTGTGCCTGATCCTTTGTAGATTGTAATCACCTCAGGAGAGGGATTATGTCTGATTGACTAGTAAAGGAACATGCACATCTTTCTCTGAATGTCAAGCACCAGTGGTCTTAGCTCACATCCCTTGCCCCCTTTCTGCTCCCTCGAAGAGGTCCAGCATATCCTGGCATATAGCTACAGTCCTACAAACAAAGTTCTAAATAAAGTAGTTTATTTCATGGTAAATGGGCAAAAAGATAGCTAAACAGCTAAAGGGAATTAGAGCTAAACAAAAAAGTGGATATCACATTCAGCTTCCATGCATATAATCAGCCACAGCCCTAGTCTGGATTAAATTCATAGGTCACAGATCACAGCCAAACAAATACAATCCCTTTAAAATTCTCGAGACTTCAGGAGGACACATGTGGATTTCCTTAGAGCGCTTTAAAATTAAGTAAGCAATGAACACTGATAAGGAAAGAGAGTCAGAATGTGTGTCAAGAAATATTAACACATCCCAGAATATGCTATTGCACAGTAATCTTGCTTGCCAGCTAGTTAACTCTTCAAATTTTTATTATATTATTTCAGGCTTTTCTATATGCTTTAATATCTATAACAGCAATTCAGCATGAGGAGTAAGAAAGAGAGTAAGAGTAATGTTTTATCTCCTATTTAATGCCTTTTGCACAATGAATACTACACTTGCTACAAATTTGTATATTCATCTGAATTGCTGTAATCTACAATAGTATTTCCATTGTGTACATTTGGGAGACCAGCTTTATGTACGTCTAGACAATAGTCGTTTTTAAAATACTTCAGCACTAATTTTATCAAGTCTTTTATCCCTCTCTCACTTGATTGAAGGTGTATTTGATCAACCTACATGATCATTCTTTATTTAAAAAAAATATATATTTCATCATTGAATTTTTGCTAGTACATTTTGCTCTAATCCCTCAAGTGCTGGGGAACTTTAAAATTAAGCACATCTGTAGGTTATTTTCCCCTCCAATGTAGTCGAGTGCATTAGGAACATTTAAGAGGTAGTTAAACTGGAAATCACTAGGTCTCTGGATGTCCCATGCATGCTTACCAATACTGTAGTTCGTTAAGATTTCGGAAAGGATTTGTATAGCACAAAGCATTTCTTGGTTGCATTAGTTCTGGTCAACACTGTAAATATTTCATAGTCATGTTCTTCAAAAACAAAAAGTGTACATGCAGTACCATATAGACAATAAAAGGCAGGCTCACCTGCCAAAAAAAGTGATCACAGCAATTTAAAAACACAGCCACTACACATATGAAACTAATATTCTTTTTTGGGGTGGATCCTTGCAGGCAGGAAGATTCTGAACTGGTCAGAACAGTAGGGAACACCAAAAGAAAAATCTTATAGAACAGATAACTAGCTACTCATAAGTATGTATGGCACAGATGCCAAATCCCCAGAGGTTACTGGACTGCTTGGCTGATAAGTCATACTCTTTAAACCTGGCCATAATTTATTAGTTTTCTGGGAACTCTGAATCCTGTGGCTGTGTTTTAGCACTCATTAATGGCACTATAAATTAGAATGAATAAATGGTTAGTTAAATAACTTGCTAGAAACCATCAGGACCATTAGCCAGATAACAGAGTTTATAACCTTTCTGCTGCCACTGGGAACACGATATCAAATATTATATTTTATTATCTTCTGTTAGTTAGATATTTATTCAGCTTCAAACACTGAAATTCTAAAAATTGACAACAAGCCAAAAGATGACAGTCACTGTGTTGTAGCCAGCTGCATTCACTCCTTGTTTAAAAAAAAAAATAGAGATAATTGAATTGACTTCAAATATTTTAAAGCTTCCTTCAAGGTCCAACCACTAATTAAATCTCCTATTTGTTTATTTATTTTGATTATGTTGCATGTGAGATGACAGTCTGCTATAAAAATAAACACTACCACTTGATTTTTGCTTTCAGACTATAAAATAGGAGATGACCAGAAACTAGGGGCAAGTCTTATTAGCTAATTTTAATGATTGTTGAACCAAAGATGCCACTCAGGACATTAAGAGTAACAATTTTCAACAATATGAAGTCTAAGCTTCATTGAAAGTCAATGGAACTTGTGTATTTGAAATTTTATTTTGTGCATTTTAAAAATACACACAGTATATAACTTTGCAAGCACCTATTACACCGTATGCATTATGCCTCTCAGAGTCGGCAGAATTGGACCCTTTGGAAGAAATCATGCCTACATTCAGTCAATCAACAGGGAACATCAGACATACTTCAGATTTGGAACAATGGTCAGCAGAAGCATGAAAGTTTAGCAGGGAGCATGAGCAAATAAAAAAAATTGTGCCACTGCACAAGAGGGCAATATCTTCACAGGAAAAAGGGGGAGAAGGGAGAAAGGAGTTGATGGGGGGCGTTTATTGTTGTTGCTGTTTGACATCACCTGTTATTTTGTTGGGTCAAAAAACCAAGCACTTCAGATCAATCTGAAATGTTTTAGTCTAACCTTTTGGTTTCTAACATCTAGAGTAGTAGCATGGGGGTTGTTTGAACAGCTATACAAAAAGATAGCTTCTGGCAATATTGAAGAGGAAGTGAAGGCTTGTTGAAGAAGCTGTATTGAGAAGGAAGAGAAAGTTGTTCAAGTGCTCTTAATGGCTGTTCCCAGCTACTAAGTGAGGTAGAGTTCTTTCCTTATTGTGCATCATTCCCAATAAAAGATGGCGGGAGGGGATGTGTTTCATTTGATCTTTCCATCAAAACTTTAACTTTTTGATAATAATTTGAAACTTGTTTCATTTCACTAGAGGGGAAAAAATCCTCCTGTGGAGAAAAAAAATGTTGCTGTTTTTTTAAAGGAGGAAAATGTAGGTTTCACACATGCACACTAAAGTAATTAAAAAAATTACTGGAGTCTGCAAAAAGTTACACTAAGTTTCATTTCAAAACGTTAAAACCTTTTTTCACAAAGCACACATTTAATCAACACGCCATTTCTGAATATTTCCCCTTTCTCCCGCCACACACAAAAATATTTCAGCCAGTTCCACTACATCAGTTTTTCTTAAACTATGTTCTGCGGAACACTGGTGTTCTGTGAACTCCTCACAGGTGTTCCACGACCTCTTATTTGTTTTTGTTACTTCTTTGTTTTAGTCTTTTTTTGTCTGCTGACAATTTTTTTCTTTTTTGAAGATAAAATGTTCATAGGTGTTTCCCATAAAAAAATATTACTGTTTGGTGTTCCGTGGTCTCAAAAAGTTTAAGAAACACTAATACATATTGCTATGCCCTATGGTCCACTCGACTGAAAAACTAAGGAGCAAGCATGAAGTGACTGATGCGAAGCATGGCATATTCTGCCTACTACTCAAGTCCCCAGACAGACAGAAATCCTCCCATGTGAAATCCACATAGTTAAAATGTTTCACTGGAAACAGCATGACCATCTGGATGACTGGCAGAGCCAGAAGCAGCTATTGTAGAGGGCATGATTTACTGGGCTAGTGTATCTGAGTGCACTCTTCTCTCCTTGTCTCTTTGGTTCAACAGAGAAACATCAGGTCTGGCTCCTAAGTAGCTAGCAGACTTCTTAGCCTTCCCCCTACTCACCTCTTCCCATCTCCTCCCTCCCTCTCTCCCACCACCCTTCCGTTTTCCACTTGGTCAGCTTCTCTTTAATTTGTCTCCTACTATCCACCAACCTCTCCCCTTACTCTGGTCTCTCTCATTTCCCTACTCATGCCCTCTGCTGTGGCCAAACCCCAACTGACATGGAGAAGTTCCATCGCACTGTAGTATTCCCAGGGACAACCAGAAAGTCCAGGTGCCACTACAGTTTTGGTAGTTGCCTCCTAGGTAGGGACACACACCTCACATCCACTCTCTAACCCAACAGCCAATTGTGGGCCAGCAGAGCCAAAGCTAAGTAGTGCAGTATCTGAAAAGGTCTGCAGGGAGGAGGGACATCAGGGGTTGGGTTATATTAATGATGGATTTTGCAGGCGGGATCTAAAGAAAATCTGGTCTTGGACCTCCCAGTATCCAGGGATTTGGAGTGTATGTATTCTGTGTCTATTCAGATACAATACACAATTGCTACATATGAACCATGATTCAAAGAATTTGTTCAATAGGGAATCATTCTGAACATTGTGGCTGTATCTAGACTGGCAAGTTTTTCCGGAAAATCAGCTGCTTTTCCAGAAAAACTTGCCAGCTGTCTACACTGGCCGCTTGAATTTCCAGAAAAGCACTGACGATCTCATGTAAGATCGTCAGTGCTTTTCCGGAAATGCTATGCTGCTCCCGTTCGGGCAAAAGTCTTTTTCCGAAAGACTTTTGCGCAAAAGGGCCAGTGTAGACAGCATAGTACTGTTTTCCGCAAAAAAGCCCCGATCGTGAAAATGGTGATCGGGGCTTTTTTGCGCAAAAGCGCGTCTAGATTGACCACGGACGCTTTTCCGCAAAAAGTGCTTTTGCGGAAAAGCGTCCTGCCAATCTAGACACGCTTTTCCAAAAATGCTTTTAATGGAAAACTTTTCCGTTAAAAGCATTTCCGGAAAATCATGCCAGTGTAGACGTAGCCTATATTGTTTTCTTTCCAAGAGCATGAGCGTTGCATTTCAAGTTTCCTGCACAGTTCATCTCTATAACCAGACATAAGAGCAGCATAAGGAAAGTTTCCTTAGCTATTTTGCTCTCATTTGATTAGCAGAAACAGCTACTTTATCTCAGCTCTTTTCATGATTAAGTTGCAAACTTCTCTCAGATAACAAGCATTTACCATTTCACATACAGATGAGTGAGCTCAAGGTATGGTCATCATACAGATAAGCAAACAATCCAGAGCAATTTTGTTTTATTAATAAAGTTAAGTCAAACTTTTCCTTTTAGAATGTGTTTTTAAAATTGACTAGCAAATGCCAATGAAAGATTTACTTTGAGGAAAAGAATGATTTCCAGTTCTTTTATTTTACGTAGTGAATTGGTGACCCTACAGAAGGTGCCTGGTTTGTATCTCACTTATCTAAGCATCAGGATCCAGTCCTAGGACCTCCGCATCTATAATTAGTTCCATCGCTTTCAATACCACTCTGAGGAATTGGACTATTAGCTGGTACTATTGGCGGACCACAGCACAGGATTATGGCCTCAACCAAGAATAACCCCTTTTAATTCAAGACACATACACCAATGTAACCCTTGTGCAAATAAAGAAATCGGGCTCAATTAGTGGGCATTGAAACAAAACAAAAAACCAAATCCTGGATCTGTAATGGAAAGATGAATGAGAAATACAATTGACTGAAATGTTTAACACCCCACTACTATGATAACATCAGAACTGCCCCGATTACCCATACTGCACAGTGTCTGCCAGTGAAGAGGAGGCAAGACTTATTAGCCATTAAGCTTAGAGTAACCATATTTCCCTATGCCGAATATGGGATGCCAAGATCGGGGGTGTCTCTTGGCACTTGGGATTTTAGCTACTGGTGCTCAGGGCTTGAATCCTGCAATGCAGGAAGAGGGGGGTGGGGAGAGTGGGAGCCACCGGTGCTTGGGGCTCTAGTGGCTGAAGCTCCAAGTGCCAGTGGCTCCTGCCCATCCTGCCCCACTGCAGGGTTGAAGGTCAGCCCCAGCCCCACATCATGCAGGGTAGGGAGGGCAGGGGAACTGCCAGTACTTGGAGCTTCAATGGCTCAAGCCCTTAGCACTGGCAGCTCCCTCCCTCTCCCGCTGCTGCAGGGGAAATATGGGATAACATTCCTGGTTTTTTTAAAAAAGTCAAGACACTTGGAGGAGGTCTTAAATAAGAGACTGTCCCAGTGAATACAGGATGGATGGTCACCCTAATTAAGCTTTTTGTTGTTGTTGAGCTGTTCAGGCTACCATTAATTTACTCAGCAGTTCTGCTTGCTCATTCCAAAATTGGAAAACTACCACACGATAGCTCACATTAACTTGCTTTAGTGTTTTTTCCCCTTTAAGAATATTCAACAGGCCAGCTTCAAAGCTTTGTTTAACACATAATATATGGACAAGAAGAATTGCACCAGAAACACAAATCCATTCTGTCATTAAACTGTAGATATTTTTGGTTTCTTTATTTTGGCTATTGTGTCATAAGCAAATAGTTTTGTTTTGGTTTTTAAAGGAAAGGCTCCCATTGGTGCCCTGCAGTCCATGCAAAATATGCTGAATAGGGATCCATAAAGTATATATAACTTGTGGTCAAAGACTTCCTGACAATGAGATCTATTAGAGTGTGGAATATTCTCTTGAGGGGAGTGGTTGAGGCTCTATCATTTGTGATATTGAAATCATGCACAAACAGCAGGGGGACAGAAATTAACTAATAACTATGTGTCTACTTTTAAAATGTCAAGTTTGCTATGGTTACTCTCAATGAAGGGCCTGAGTAAACAAACATTATGAAAGCCAACTAAAAACCACAGAAGCCCATATAAATTTTGTGGTTTCCACAGTCTGATAGGTTTATTAGCATAGGAAACAGATGTACTTTTATTTTATTGACTCAGAACCTTCAATACTGTGTAATCTGTATGGCTAGAGTAGCCATGTAACAGTGGAATTACTGGGGGGAAATCTATTTATGATATATAAATTTAAAAAAATAGTCACGACTGCCATTTTCCAATATTTTCACACATGGAATGAAGTGTATGAAAAATGTCATATGACCTTGAAGTAGGTAACTGTGTTTTAAGGAGAGGACACTCAATAAATACTGCTGGGTCCAAGCCTTCTGTCAAATGGCCATTAAAGGAAGAGACCTTCCTCTGCACCACACTCCCAGACACAACCCCTTTCTAATACCCATTTTTCCCTTCTTGTATGAAGTGTTCACTCCTTGCAGCCTTATCCCTCCTCTGGCCCAAACTCTGCAGAGAACTCTATGTGGGGGAGGGGCAGGGACTACCACCAAACACCTCAGGACTCCAGCCAAGGAACTGGGACCCTGTTGTGCTAAGCACTGAGCAATCACTTCCAAACACTTACAGACCAGGCACTAGACGGGTGAGAGGGGCATAGAGAGAGAGATGAAATAACTTGCCCATGGTCCATCCGGTAGGTGAAAACAGATTCCAGTTCTCCAACTCCCATTCCGGCACCTCACTCAACTGACTATGCTGCCTTCACAGCATGCATAAGAGTTGGCCTGCCACACCGTATCCAGCTCTCTGGGGGGGTGGACAATACTTTTTGGTGGGGGACACTCCAAGATTTTGGAAAGTAGTCAGAGGCTGCACTTTCCTGTAGAGGGGGTGCAGGGTCTGGGATGGAGTTTGGGCACAGAAGGCTACACGGGGTAAGGGACTGGGGTACAGGAGACAGTGTGAGGTCTGAGAAGGAGTTTGGGCAACGGAGGAGGTCAGGGGATTAGGGTGTAGACTCAGGGAGGGAGCGTGGGTACAGGAGAGGATTCTGTCCTGGGGAAGAAGTGTAGGAGGGGCACAGGCTCTGGGAGGGAGTTGTGACCTGAGAGGGATGGGGGCAGAGGGTTTGGATAGTGATCATGGGGAGGGAGTTGGGGTGCAGGAGGAGATGGGGTCCTAGAAGAGAGAGAAGGCCTGCAGCACCACCAAAGCAGGCTGGGCTCCCTGCCGGCTGCAGTCCCAGATCACTTTAAACTGCAGGTTACTTCTTCCATGTGGTTCTGAGCTCCAGGAGGGGGAAGAGGCTTGCACTGCCCCATCCCCGAGGCCAGTCTCTCAGGCCCTATTGGGTAGTTGTTTCTGCTCCTATTGGCTGGAGGATTGGGCTGGGGGTGAGAAGATCACACAAAGTCTCCTCTCCCTCCGGAGCAAAGAGCCCCACAGACTGTGCTTTAAACTGTGGCAGCTGAGTGTCTGAGGGTCCCAGCGGGGTGCTCCGTGTGCCAGATCCAGCCCCCGGGCTTTATTTTGCCCAGCTCTGCTCTAGGGAAAGCAGCAGAAAGTTAGTACCAGATTGAGAAATTGCCTACACTTTTCTACCAGATCTTGCTACTTCCTGGAATGGCATCCTTCAAAGGGGATTAGTATAGCAGTCGCTGGCTCTGAGGTCCCAGAGGGACAACAGGACTACATAGATAGCCCATAGCATCCAACTGCTTTGGTGCAGAACTTTTGTCCTTCCCACAGCAGACAATGTTTCTTTCCTAACTTTCCCCCTCTAAGAAACACCCCTTCCCCATACACACACACACACACACACCAGGAACAACATCACATGGAATAGTGTGGGGAGTACCTTCTCCTCCAGGTCCTGTCATGGAGACACTTCTGCAAAAGAAGGTAATCCATGTACCTGAGTTGGCAGTCCATGCTCTGTGGCTTATTATAGCCATTCCTTGGTGGATATACCCTTTTATTTCTTGACATGTTTTAGAACTTTCCAGGAATACCTAGCTAGTTCAAATGAACCTCTTATTTAACCTTTTAAAGCAGACAGTATTAGATCTCTATTCACCATTGTCTCTGGCTTGGTGAGTGTCTCCACAGGGGATTTCCCAAAAATAGGTCAAAATTGTTAATCTGGTTACATCCATGCGGCTGCATCTTGAAAGTTTGAGCTTCTCCTCCTCCTCTCTACCCAAAGTTGTCACTGAAATTGCATGATTCTTTATCTATTCTTCTGGATTTGACTGAAAACATCTAAGTTTAGTCAGTATCACCTCATTTGTTTCAGTGTTACTTTTCAAGTTACAGAGCAGCGTTTTATACTTTTGAGTTATTCACTTTGGCCTAGTTCTGAGCTCACCCACATTAAGTGGGTATCAGGAGTAGAATCACTGAAGCCAAATGGTTTAGGCCCATGCAACAGAGTAAACTTGAATGCTAGCTCTTGATTTGGAGATCTTTCTCATAATCATGGAAAGGAGTGAGGAAAGACATTCAAGGATGCCTATAGCCAGTCCTGCCCATCTGGATCCACCCTCCACCTCCACATCTGGAACCCTGTGTTGGAAGCTCAGTTTCACAACTTTTTAACTGGCTGATTGTGCCTTCAGATCTGCACAGGCAGATCACTGCACCCAGGCAGACTCTGCACAGGCATCAATCCATGAAGATCCAATTCCAGAATCCGAGCCGAGTTCTTTGAAAGGTCCGACATCTCTCCACAACATTCATTGCAACCTATTTTGTTATAATTGCACAAACTTCACCTGAGCATTAAAGGAAAAAAGAATTTGCTCATGATATTTGAGAGATGATGTCAGAGAGTCCTTGTGGGTGGAATGGAGAAGACCTAACCAATCCACCACAGTGAAAGATGCAGATAAAGGCAAAAACACAGTCTTTAAATCAGAAGTCAATTTCTACTGAGGAAAGACAGAAAGAAGCATGAACTTCAGCAAGTATAAAAGCACGATTAGGCCAAAAAATGTAAAGAGTAATTAGCAAAAGATTCTCAGACTAACAGCAAAAATAAATCAAGTATACCACAGAAGCATGAACTTCAGCAAGTATAAAAGGACAATTAAGCCAAGAAATGCGAAGAGTAATTAGCAAGAGATTCTCAGACTAACAGCAAAAATAAATCAAGTATACCACAGAAGCAGAAATCCTGCCAAACTATCAGTAGAGCCACTGGATGATCGAGGTGCAAATGGTGCACTCAAGGAAGACAAAGCCATTGAAGGGAAGCTAAACTAATTCTTGGCATCAGTTTTTGCTTAAAAGAATGAGGGGAAATTCCCATACTCGAGCTATTCTTTTAGGCTGAGGAACCGTCCCAGATTTAGGTATTGATAGAGGTGGCTTATGGGGAAAAAAAAGTGTTTAAACAAACAGTAATACATCACCAGGACCATATGGTATTCATCCAACAGTTCTGTAGGAAATCAAAACTGAAGAAGTGTGCTATGTAATCTATAGCTTAAATCAGCCTTTGTAGCAAATGACTAGAGGGTTGCTAATTTAATGTCGTTAAAAAAAGGGGGCTCCAGAAACTATCCTGGCAATTATAAACTGTAACCAAAAAGCACCTTGCATTGGCACCCTATAGGGTGTGCAAAATAGGCCTTGTGAAATATCATTAATATTCTTGTCTAATATATGTATAAAACGCATAAGTCCAGAGAGTGGATAAACATGTTTCTCAAAGAAAAAGAGCAAGGTGACCCTCTAATCAGGTGTTGTGCAAAGCTGATTGGCAATCACCAGTCATTCTTTGGTGATGAAGGGAGACAGGAAAAGAGGTGTGCGTTTTTAGCAGTCATGGAACATCTTTCACCATGAAACTTGAGGTCTCTGTCCTCACAACTGGAATGAAATCCATCTATGAATAAACCTCAGGAAAATACATTTCAAAGGGTGACTGGACTACAAGAGTGAGGGCAAAAACACCCCAGTTTCTCACACACTCCACCAGCACCCATTAGATGACAGAGGTACCAGGCGTCTTGACTTAGAAGAGGGATCTCCTCCCAAAGGATTTGTTCAGCCCTATTTTAGGAACATGTGGTAAGAATTTTACCATTAACCAAGTTTAGCTTAAGTTTTAGCTACAGGTTGGATCTCACTGGCCCCAAACAAAGGGATTTGCCAGACCAGGGAAGGCCCCTCCCTCTCATGGCCATGCTGCCACCGGGCTATGGCTCCAGCCTGCCCCCATTGCTACCTCAGCCCCCTGGGGATCTCACCAGAACTCCCTGCCCTCTCCCCCTCCTACATACACACATACTTTGGGCTCCAAGCTGAGTCACTGGTGCCCGTTACAGTGCTTCTGCCCCACTGCCAGACCTCCCTTTTCCTGAGCTCTGTGGTTCAGGAACATCTGTGGTCCATGCTGGACCATGGATGTTGCCGGACCAGGAAGTCCCGGTTAAGGGAGGTACAACCTGTAACAGGAAGTATTTTAGTCTTAAATACAAGTCAGAAATGGTTACTTTGTAGTGGCTTCAAATCTCTCTTTGCATTTCAACTTCTTTTATCTTTTAATCTAACACAACCCTGTGCTATATTTAAGTTAGACTGTTTGGTAACTTCAGTTAAAGTAGCCAATATGGATCCTTTCCAGGTACAATGCACGTTTAATTTCTGATCTTTCCAGGAAAGTGCTGGATAGTGCAGAATACAGGTTTTGGGGAAAACTCAAAATAAGATACGCAATTTGTGCTATGCAAAGTGCATATCTTATTTTGATTCTATTTCAGAAGAGCTTATTTTGAAATTAGCGCATCTACACAGCACCAAATTTCAAAACAACACACTATTTTGAGACATCCCTTAACCCCTCATGGAACAAGGGCTACTGGGATGCCGAAATAGCACGCCCGTTATTTCGAAAAATATTTCAAAACAGGTGACTTAAGACACGGGGTAGCTGTTTTGAGATACTTCTGATATCCCAAAATAGCAGTGCAGTGTAGATGTATCCTGAGTGTCTTGCAGTCACTCTGATAGTAACAACGAAGGCTGGTGGAAGCCACAGGTGTTTACTAACTGGCTGGTGGTGTCCAAGTTGTTAGACCAGTGCAGTGGCTATACACAGACAGTCAGTACACCGTTGGGCTGTTTGAGGCACCCAAAGTTGCATTGCAGGTGGTGACAACTAGTTATGGTTCTGAACTGTACCCTGGAAAGCAATCCAGCCCTGTAAGACTAAACTTCAGTACCATGTAAATTGGTTACAACTAAAAAACTGAATGTTCAGACATGTAGACAAACACTATGTGTTGGGAATCTTCAGGTGGTAATCAAGTTAGTCTGTACAGGATAACCTTAAAAAGCAACAAATAGTCTGGTAGCACTTTATAGACTAACAAAACATGTAGATGGTATCATGAACTTTCTAAAGAGGGCTGTGCCCATGAAAGCTCGTACCACCATCTACATGTTTTGTTAGTCTATAAGGTGCTACCAGACTGTGTGTTGGGGCAGAGTCAATATAGCTTCTGTAAATGGAAAATCATGCCTCACCAATCTGTTAAAATTCTTTGAGCTGGTAAATAGCATAGCGGACAAGAGTGATCCAGTGCCTATAGCATACTTAGACTTTTAGAAAGCCTTTGACAAGTTCCTTTACTCATATCCCATGATGGCTTACTTTGCTCTAGTGCCTTTTTTGGAAAGGGCCTCTCATGGATCAGCAACTAGTTAAAAGAAGACACGGAAAGCATTCAAAGGAGAGGGCTAAATAGCATGGTACCCCAAAGATCTGTACTATAACCCATGCTGTACAACACATTCATAAATGACCTGGAGAATAGGGTAACGAGTCAAGTAGCAAAATTTGCAGTCAATACAGAATTTCCTCAAGATAGTTAAGTCAACAGCAGATTGTGAACAGCTCCAAAGGGATGTCACAGAAGTGAGTGAGGGACTCTAAATTAGCTGTTCCACTCAAAGATCTGTGGGTCATGGCAGATAGTTCTCTGAAAACCTCTGATCAATGCACAGCTGCAGTCAAAAAAAGCTAACAATATCAGGAACCACCAGGTAAGGGATAGATATTAATTATCATAATGTCATTACACAAATCCATGCCATACTCACATCTTGAATATTTGCAATTCTAGTTATCCCATCTCAAAAAAGATGTAAATTGGAAAGAGGTCCAAAGAAGGACAGCGAGAATGGATTAGGGTTCTGGGACTATGTCTGATGCAATAGACATTAAAAACTGGGACTGTTCAACTTGGGGAAAAAAGGTGAATGGGAGGGAAAATATGACAGTTCATGATTTTATAGGCCTCTATGGGGAGAAAGCCAATAAGGAAATATTATTTGCCCCTTCACATACCACAAGAACCATTGTTCATCCAATTATATTAATTGGCAGCAGGTTAAAAAAATACTTCACACAACACAGAGATAACTTGTGGAACTTACTGCCCCAAGATGTGAAGGCCAAAAAACATAACTGGTGGCTGTAAACCATGCCTCTGTGGATCACAACTGAGATTACCAAATTCAGGACAAACTATTCAGAAATAGGCCAGACACACCACCAACCTGGTATCTTTTTGCCATAAGCTGCAACAAATGTAAACTTTTATTAACTACACTAGACAACACAAAGTCAGAAAAGTAGTTCCAGTCCTTTTATCCCCACCAAGAACACGAACATTAATTATGAGTACATATTTAAAGCCTATATCAAACAAAAAGTTCTGATCCCAAAGGACCAGCCACACATCCAGCTCAATATGTCCACTCAGACCTCATCCAATAATCACACTATTGCCAGTCTTTTAGTATCTGAAAGAGAGAAAGAGAGAAAGAAAGAAAGAAAGAAAGAAAGAAAGAAAGAAAGAAAGAAAGAAAGAAAGAAAGAAAGAAAGAAAGAAAGAAAGAAAGAAAGAAAGAAAGAAAGAAAGAAAGAAAGAAAGAAAGGGCTCCAATTTATACAACTATTACAAAGTTCTTGGTTCAGGATTGTAGCAGTGATGGAATAAAACTGCTGGCATAAGTCAAGTCTCTGGTTGCTTCCAAACCATTGTAAGGTCCCTGGATTATAACGCTCCTTTGAATACAAATCCAAACCCCAGAGCTGAAACAGGAAAGCACCAAAATGGACACATTCCAGTGCTTTTTAATAGCTCGTGTCATGTGGAGGGAAATCCAGTTTCAAGCAAACCTCTCAGCACACCTGGTAGGAAATCACATGTAAAAAGAAAAAAAGAGTTTCAAATCATATGTCCATGCACTATTCCACTTGGTCACAGTAGAAGCCTTTACTATACTATTAGCTACACCCCAAACAGCATAGTCACAGGAACGTCCGTTCAGTGTAGTTTGGAATCCTCCATTGTAAGTTAAATGTCCTTTTGATGGGCCACTCAGCTTGAATTATCCCTTCAATATATGTTGGCTAAACTCCTTTTGGGTGCTATCCAGGAACCAATACTTTTAAAATACAGATATAGAGCCAATAATCATAACTTAAAATACCAAAATTGTATTTTTGTACAAATAGTTTAATAGTTGCAATTATATACCAGTGGAAGTGACAACGATCTACATGGTTATATTTGATCAGATAGGGTCACAAGAGTTAAAAAAAATTACATCATCTCATGAAGTACAGGTCCATCAATGGCTGATTGCCACATTGTGGATGTCCATAGGCTTCAGACCAGGAGATACTGTGACTGGATGACAGAGGATTGATACCTTGGTGCCTTGTTCTGTTCATTCCTTCTGATGTATCTGGCAGTGGCCACTGACAGAAGATTGATTATTGGGCTAGGTGGACCATTACTCTGGTCTGACCAATATGGCTATTTTGTTCTCAACATTGCAAGCTAGTTCTCATTTATGCCCGCAGCCAGTGATGTGTACTTCCCATTTTTGAAGACACAAATAACAGAGGACTTTTGAAATAAAATTAAATTCTGTACAACTGTTTAAAAATAGTTTAAGACAATTTGATTAAGATTCAACACCCAACTTCAGAGGCCAATCAATTTCCTTTTGTCCTAGCACACAGTTAATTTAAGTTTTCAGTGCATACAGTAATATCTTATGAGATGCTGAAAATTAAGGTGTCAATATTGTGCAGAAAGGCACACCAAGAAACTGAGGTACTAACATCAGCACCATTCACTCAGAGCTATACTAAAACCATCAATACGGGTGTCATTTAGAGAGGTGCTTGTTTTTTCCTGAGTTTTGCTGGTTGAGCCACAAAAATTTAAGTCAGCCTGATATGATGAGAATGAGCTATTTGTAAAAAAAAAAAATTCTTCTCCATTACAAAATTACAATTCCCATGGCACCCAACGGCGGTGGCATAGGAGCATCTTAGATCACAATTGGACTCTTACTTTAGTATGTATTCTGAGAAGTGCACAACGGCTCACAGGTTGGGTGTTGCAAGCAGATCGAGTTATTCCTCAGCAAAAAGAAACCAAATTAATTATTTTGTTTCAAATTGTAATCTAAAATGCCTCAACTATATTTTCATCATTTAGATAGCAATCCTAGTATGTCAGACACTTCACTTTCTATTCTTCTTTGTCCCCTTTTATTTCCTTTTATGGACATCAACAGAAGGTCTTTGGTTCTTCAAGCAGTGACTACACACTAAACATTTTTAGTATATTTCAATCAAGAATCTTTCCCCAATGCATAAAAGTGCATCTAAATCTCTAGATTGGAATAAAAGCATAAATAGGTATTAAGAGTCAGCTGAATTAGCAAAATGCCAGCAATAAGAAAAACTCCTCCCCTCACCATCTACCGAAACCAAACCTTCCTACGAAATTCATCTACAGTAAAAAGAAAAAAAAAGAGTAAAAATATAAACTTTGCGACATACCCTAAATTTATCTAATTATGGTCAAATAAAAAAAACAGATGACGTGTGCTCCTGAGCTGGGTTCTACTTTGCGTATGTCCTGCCACCAGTGTCCAGCTGTACAAAATGTAGAGAAAGTCAGCTCAAGCACCTTGACTTTTTAATAAAAGGATGAATGATGAATCTTCTAAAGTACCAGGGAAAAAAATCCCCCCTCCCAACCTGCCCTGAGAGCTTTGTACATCAAACCCACCATCTTGATTTGTATTCCAAAACTAGTTGAAAGTCAGAGAACCCACACAGCACTGACATAACGAGCTCCATGTGAGACCTGTTGCTCAATAATATTCTGTATTCAAGGCCTCATCCTACTCCCACGGGAGTCACTGGAAAGTCTCCCTTGCATTTCAATGAGTAGCAGCATAGGTCAACATGCACACTGCCTGTGGGTAGTTTTCAAGGGAAGCCCAAAGTAGAGTTCACCACAATAATCAAACCTGAAGATAAGAAAGGCATGAATAACTGAAAATAGGGGGACCATACTTCCCTATGCCAAAATACAGGACACCAAGGGGGAGGGGGATTGTTGGTGCTTGGGGCTCCAGTGGCTAAAGCTCTGAGTGCTGGCAGCTCCTTCCCACCCTGTCGCACTGCAGAGATGAAGTTCAGCCCTACAACATGCAGGGTGGGGAGGGAAGCCACCAGCACTTGGGATTTCAGCCCTGCAGCAAGAAAGGGAACTGGCAGTGCTCAGGGCTTTAGAAGCTGAAGCCCCGAGCGCTGACAGCTCCTCTCCTCCCCACCCCTCTTTGCCGATGCAGGGGAATTTTAGAACAATGTGCCTGTTTTTTTTTTTTTAAAGTCAAAATGCCAGAAGAAGGTCTGAAATAAAAACAGGTACTGGAAAAAACGGGACAGATGGTCACCCTAACTGAAAAGGTTCCCATCAGAGGTGCAAGTAAACTGGCATGCCCTGGTAAAAGCTAGCTGTGGCACTCTGCTGTAGGAGGAGGTGGGGCATACTTCCAGGGCTCTCTTGCAGGCTGCCATGCTAAGAAACAAGCAGCATAAAGGGGCTGGCTGAGGCATACCCCACTCCGGTCTGGGAGCAAGAGGAAAGCGCACAGCATGGGTCACTCACTCCTCTGCCATGGGCAGCCAGGAAAGAGAGGGAGACAGATAAGATGAGTACTTTTGCTATTGTCTCCCCCTGCTTTCTCCCTACACACACCCCAGTCATAGAATCCTAGGGCTTGAACAGACCTCCGGAGGTCATCAAGTCCAGACGTCTGCCCAAAGCTAGACCAATCCCAACTAAATCAATCCAGCCAGGGCTTTGTCAAACCAAGATTTAAAAACCTCTAGGAATGGAGATTCCACCACCTCCGTAAGTAACTCATCCCAAGGCTTCACCACCCTCCTAGTGAAATAGTTTTTCCTAATATCCAACCTAGATCTCCCCCACTGTAACTTGAGACCACTGTTCCTTGTTCTGCCATGGGTCACTTCTGAGAACAGCCTCTCTCCATCGTCTTTGGAACCTCCCTTCAGGAAGTTGAAGGCTGTTATCAAATCCCCCCTCACTCTTCTCTTCTGCAGACTAAATAAGCTCAAGACCCTCCGCCTCTCCTTATAGATCATGTGCTCCAGCCCCCTAATCATTTTGTTTGCCCTCTGCTGGACCTTCTCCAATGCGTCCACATCCTTTTTGTAGTGGGGGCCCCAGAACTGGACACAATACTCTAGATGTGGCTTCACCAGTGCGGAATAAAGGGGTATAATTACTTCTCTGGATCTGCTGTCAATGCTCCTTTTAATGCACCCTGATATTCCAGTCACCTTCTTGGCTACAATGGCACACTGTTGACTCATATCCAGCTTCTCATCCACTGTAATCCCCAGGTCCTTATCTGCCAAACTGCTACTTAGCCAGTCGGTCCCCAGCCTGTACCAATGCTTTGGATTTTTCGGTCCCAAGTGCAGGACTCTACACTTGTCCTTGTTAAACCTCATCAGATTTCTTTTGGCTCAATCCTCTAATCTGTCTAGGTCATCTGGACCCTATCAACGTATCTACCTCTCTCCCCCACCCCCACCCCCATTTAGTGTCACCTGCAAACTTGCGGAGGGTGCAATCCAACCCCTCATCCAGATCTTGAATGAAGGTGTTGAACAAAACCCACCCTAGAATCAATCCTTGGGGCACTCCACTAGAAACCAACCACCAACTTGACATTGAGCCATTAATCACTACCCGTTGACTCCGACAATCTAGCCAGCTTTCTATCCATCTTATAGTCCATTTATCCAATCCATACTTCTTTAACTTGCTGGCAAGAATATTGTGGGATACTGTATCAAAAGCAAAGCTAATCAAATCGGTCAGGCATGACTTGTCCTTCGTGAATCCATGTTGACTATTCCTGATCACTTTCCCCTCTTCCAAGTGTTTCAAATTGAATTCCTTGAGGATCTCCTCTATGATTTTTCTGGGGACTGAGGTAAGGCTGACAGGTCTGTAGTTCCCTGGATTGTCCTTCTTTCCTTTTTTAAAGATGGGTACTACCGTTGCCTTTTTCCAGTCATCCGGGATCTCTCCCAATCTCCACGAGTTTTCAAAGATAATGGCCAAAGGCTCTACAATGACATTTGCCAACTCTCTCAGTACCCTTGAATGCTTTAAATTTGGACCCATGGATTTGTATATGTCTAGCTTTTCTAAATAGTTCTTAACCTGTTCTTTCTCCACCCAGGGCTGCCCACCTCCTTCCCATACTGCATTGCCTAGTGCAGTAGTCTGGGAGCTGACCTTGTCCATGAAGACAGAGGCAAAGAAAGCATTGAGTACTTCACCTTTTCTCACATCATGTCACTAAGTTACCTCCCTCATCCAGTAAGGACCCAACACCCTCTCTGATCACCTTCTTATTGCTAACATGCCTGTAGAAACCCTTCTTGTTATCCTTCACTTCCGTTGCTAGCTGCAATTCCAATTGTGCTTTCTCCTTCCTGGTTACTCCCTTGCATTCTCCAGCAATATATTTATACTCCTCCCTAGTCATCTGTTCAAGTTCCTGTCCAAGACAGAACATCAGAAATGGCTGCCCGTCGCAGGGAGCCATAGCCTGTAATACCTCTGAGGCTGGTATAGGGGGCTCTGTCTGTGAGGTGGAGTGTTTTCCATATAAGGGCATGTAAATTAATAATCTTCCCCTGCTCGCTCCACCCATTGCAGTAACAGATCAGCCAGTGGGCTGACTGGTGCTCAGGCCTGCTACTCCACCCACTGCAGCAAAAACCAACCTATGGGGTGATAAGTTCACAGGCAATAAAACAGGCAGGCAGCCCCTCTCTCACTGGGGATTCGCATTGAGTGAACGCCTGGCCTGATCACCCAGACGCCTTGCACCCCCCGCTCTTGAGTCTTACTGAGCGTACTCCGAGTTGGTCGACCCGAGTGGAGACAGTTTATGAGCGTGTGACCGGTACTTGTGTTCCTGCTGTCTCCAGAACTGGTATAACACCCCCCCCCCCCACCATCATCCCTATCCTAATTGATTTTTTAGTTGTCCTTATTGCTTGCCAAGTGACAGTGGCTAAAAAGTTACTAAGTTAGTTTATAAATAGTTGTGGTTTAGGTTTTTACTGTTTCCTTGTATAAAGTTGTGTAAATAGTCAGCCCTATGGATAATACCAGTGTTAATTCAACTGTTCCTAACCCCTGGGCAGTTATTGGGAATTATTGTGATTTAGAAAAGCCTCAGGGAATTGTTTTGTGTTGTCTGGCAATCTGTTTAATTTTTGTTCTGATGATTGTCTGGCGCCATCAAAATAAAATCAGTTTGTGCTTTTTGAAACCCCCAGTTGTGGTCTCATCCTTTCCGGCATCCCTTCGAACCTCGTGTATTACGGGGACTGACAGTTCCCACTTCTTGTAAGATTGCTTTTTATGTTTAAACTCACCAAGGATTTCCCCGATAAGCCAATCTGGTCACCTAACATATTTCTTACTGCACATCAGGATGGTTTCTTCCTGTGCCTTTAATAAGGCTTCTTTAGAATACTTCCAGCTCTCCTGGACTCCTTCCCCCTTCATGTTAGCATCCCAGGGGATCCTGCCCATGAGTTCTCTGAGGGAGTCAAAGTCTGCTTTTCTGAAGACCAGGGTGTGTATTTTGCTACTCTCCCTTCTTCCTTTTTTCAGCATCCTGAAATCGACCATCTCATGATCACTGCTTCCCAGGTTGCCACCCATATCTACTTCCTCTACTAGCTCCTCCCTGTTTGTGAGCAGCAGGTCAAACTGCGCATGGCCCCTGGTCGGTTCCTTCAGCACTTGTACCAAGAAATTATCCCCAACATTCTCCAAAAACTTCCTGAATTGTCTATGTACTGCTGTATTGGTCTCCCAACAGATGTCAGGGTGATTAAAGTTCCCCCATGAGAACCAGGGCCTGTGATCTGGAAACTTCTCTTAGTTGTCTGAAGAAAGCCTCATCTACCTCATTTGCCTGATCTGGTAGTCTGTAGCAGACACCAACCACAACATTACCCACCCCTACCCTGACCCCTTCATGCCACAGCCCTGATATCTTCATCCCTCCACAAACCCTCCCACCATTCCCCTCCTCAAACTCCTAACCCTGACTCCTGCACCACCCCACACACATCCTCATCCTCTGCTCTTAGCCCACCCACCACACACACCCAACCTCTCTCCCTCGCACTCAAATTCTTACAAATACTATCCTATCTCATCTCCCACCACTACCTCCTGCCCAAGTAATACAACAGTATCTGTAAGAAATTTAAGTTACTTTCACCCTAGTAGATATCCAAAATGTATAGTTAATGCTCCAAACCAGACACAGGACTCTTAGCTATTGCCACTTTCTGAACATCCAAAAAGAGCTCAAGTTACCCAGGAATTCGTCCATGTTACTTTTAAAAGGTCAGTGTAACCAGGTACAAAAATTTACGTATTTCCACCTGAAACTCTGATTAAACCCTCCCCTCCCTATACCTTCATTGGTAGAAAATGTTCATTTCTTGCTTTTTATTGACAGCACCATTCCCCTGTGAGCTACAAGTAATAAATCAATAATTGGTTTACTTCTGCTTCTCTTTGGTTTGTTCATTTGATTTAAAATGAAGTGAAACATTCTGACAAGGAAAGCTGTCAGCAAATCCATTAGTGTGTGAAACAAATTATGAAACTAGAACCATTTTCTAGAAGGGACTTTTCTAGCACAGTTATTTTAGAGAAAACACGCTTATTTTATAGCACACGAGTGCCCACAAAAAGGGACTAGACTGACATAGCTGAAAAAACTCAACAGATAAGGCAAGAATAGCAGTAGTGCACATTTCCTTATACTGCTCTACTTATCTGCTTCAACCCTGACCTGGAAGCCACCACCTTTAAAGTTTATTGGATAGTCCAAGGGAAGTAGTGGGGGCAAAAGATTAAACTAGATGGGTTTATGAAGGGGATGGTTTGATGAGATAACATGATCTTTGACCATTCATTATCAGTGGGAAATAGGTCAATGGAGGAATGATAGGAGTTACTATAGAGAATTTTCTGGGTGTCTGGCTGGTGAGTCTTGCCCACATGCTCAGGGTTTAGCTGATCGCCATATTTGGGGTCGGGAAGGAATTTTCCTCCAGGGTAGATTAGCAGAGGCCCTGGAGGTTTTTCGCCTTCCTCTGTAGCATTGGGTAAAGATCACAGCTGGAGGATTCTCTGCATCTTGGGGTCTTCAAAGTATTTGAAGGCTTCAATATCTGAGATATAGGTGAGAGGATTATTCTAGGAGGGGGTGGGTGAGATTCTGTGGCCTGCACTGTGCAGGGGGTCAGACTAGATGATCATAATGGTCCCTTCTGACCTTAAAGTCAATGAGTCTATGAGTCCAGTTTCCATGTTGACTCTCTCTTTTCCTCCCAGTTACACTGCCAATAAAGATGCCATCCACCAGTCCCAAGTGGCTACATATCCACAAACACAGATCAAGATCACCAGCTTGTTTCACACACAGGCAAGCAAGTAACCTTCCAGCGCCTCACTAGCTCACCTGACTCAGGAAAGCAGCCAGATAGTAGAAGGCTCAGCAGCCCACTGTCACTCCCCTAGAGTCATCTGTTCCTGCCAACCACCACATTTAAGAGCCTGATTCTTTGTCACTATTCAAAAAAAAAAAAATCAATCCTATGGAGCACAACTAGGCCTTCTAAAGAAAAGCTAATTATTCATTGCATGTCTATGCCCTTCCTGTGAGCTCTCATACATCACACAATGTTGCATGCTCTTAATCAAAGTGCTTCATTATCATATTGCCATGTATCACTATCTTAAAAGGATGACATTTTTATAGCTGTAACCTTAAACTATTCAGCTATGCTTCTTACTTGTTAAGATAGTATTACAGCTAATAGGATAGTAAAATACGTTACCCTTTAAATGAGGACATCCATGTATTTTTAATCATAACAAAGGAAAGTGCATCACTTTTGTTCATTACGAGTTTGGTTATGCAGGTACTCTTGATTTTAACCTAACTTTCCCCTTTTTCTTGTCTGACCTGGCTAAGTTTAAATTACTGCATCAGCAAGGAATCAAGCCACACTGAGGCTGTTTAGACTGCAGGCTTCTTTTGGAAGAACCTGTTTTCGGAAGAGATCTTCCGAAAAAACTTCTTCCAAAAGAGAGCATCCAGACACAAAAGTGCACCCAAAAAACGATCTGCTTTTTCGAAAGATAGCGTCCATTCAGTGTGGATGCTCTCTCACATTAAAGCTGTGATTACTATGGACAGAGTAGCCACCAAGGCACCTGTGTTTTTTCCTCTTCTTTCAAAAAAAACTCCCTCTTCCCTGTGCACACACTTCTTTTTCCAAAAGAGGTTTTTTGCAAAAAGGCTTCTTCCTCATAAAAAGAGGTTTACCAATGGTGGAAAAAAAAACCTCTGTTCTTTCAATTTAATTTCAGAAGAACGCAATTGCAGTGTGGACGTAACTCAGTAGTTACAACTGTAGTGTGGACAGACAAATAACATCTTCAGGACACTGCTCAGTACCACATGTTGAGCTCTCCTGAAAACCACAAGGTAACTGATCATTCTAAAAACAATGGAGCTGGTGGAGTCATTGCTGTAAGTGAGCTGTGTGAGTACCATCTACGTTAGAGAGCTGTGGGAGCGGAAGGGCTCTTTCACATGCACGAGATGGGGTATTCAGCCTCCGTCCACATTCCTCCTCACCAAACTCTCATAGCCTAACCATTAGCTTGAAAGGGCTTCTAGCTACTCAGGCCCCACTTCCGCTCATCTGCAATCATTTCCATTCTTGTTTAACTGTGTGTTTGATGCAGGGCAGGAGGGAAGAGAGAAAAAAAAATCAGAACACTGATGCATTTGCTTTCATTGTTGGAATATGTACCATGTGAGCAATAAAAAGTTATACTATTTTGCTTGTTGAAAAAAAACATTTTAAAAAACACAGAGTAATTTAATATTGCTTTTAGCAACATTAACTAGCTGCAGGCAGAGTTCTGCACTGAAATATGGCCATCTGTAAATGAGTGTCTGACCTTCCTCTGAGTCTGCAGGGGGCTTAAGAAGTTCACTTCACATTGTTATAAACCAGGATAGTTTATTTTTTGCCAAGGTCCAAATTTCTTGGTCAAAGCATAGTCAAGGTCCAGACAGACTCCAGAGAAAATGAAAAAATTTCCAGGGCTTAGAACAGCAATAGAGCAGCTCCACTAGAGAACTTAGAGCAGCACAGCTGTTAGCTCTCTAGTGTAACTATAGCCTAAGACTGGACTCCCAAAAGTCACAAGTCAATTTTGAAAAAAAAAAAAAACTTGACCTAAAAATAGATGTGTAAGTTATGGCTGTGACAAGTGTGACTGGCTTTTTCCTCACATTACAAAAATTATGGTATTTTTTTAATCCTAATCATCCATTATTTTGGACTATTTCTCTCTTTTTTTGGTGGGGATTTTTGCTGCCTTTATATGCTTTCACACTACCAGCTATTTAACGCTTTTCTCATGGAAAATAAATGTAATTGAAATAGACTAGTCAGAGTACACTTTTAAATGGAATTCTTACTTTTGGAGGGGGGGAACAGCAGAGAAAATAGCATGCAACATCCAGCAGTCACACTCCTTGAATGTGAATTGTTGACATCCACTGCCACGTGACATTTTTCTTCAATTGTACTGCAGTCCAACCCCTCCCCCCCTTCTTTTTCCCCTCCCTCAAGACAGATAAATGGTGCTTCCAGGCAATGATATTTTACTTAGAAAATATGTTGAGAAGCAGATTATGTGCATGATCTGCATATTCTGACACTCCACTAAGTACACAGATCTTGAGCATGATACATCAGAATAAATCTGGTTTTTACTCCCATGTTGTATCCCGTCAATGCAGACTATAGAGCTGTAAACAAGTGGGTCTCTGGCATGATCCATCATAAAGGCTCTAAAGGAGCCACTACAGTATGCCATGTAAAAGCTTTCTAAAGACCCATAAAAATAGATCTTTGACACAATATAATGTAATGGGTTTGACCTTGGGGATACACAAGCCCCAGCACCTGAAAATATCCTTTTGTTTAATGTGGTCTTAAGGCATGACTATCAAACGGTGGCTTAATAAAGCAATGGAAACAGCCTGAAGCCAATAGAGGAGGATTTTGAAAATGGAAGATAGATGGATTTGTGCTCCTTTTCCTTCTGTACAACATTTAAAAGCATGATGAGGTGCACTCACAGCCAGAGCACCATCTTGTGTCAACACTCTCCATTGCAGTCATTCTTCAATTCTTGTACTGCCTAATGTGTTCTTCAGGCGCCACCTTTCCCTAGCCTTCCAGCCAGGTCAACTGTCAGCCCAATCCCCTCCCAGAGTTAACAGAAAAGTCCAAAAGAGGAAAACCCAAAGTCTAGTGGCATCCATGGCAGGCCTTCAATCCCCATCTGGAGCTAGTCATTCTTGGCTTCTTTTGGTCCAGGGGAGTGGTATAGGAACCCACGCTCACCTTCTCCTCTGGATTCCATCACAAGGAACCTAATTTAAGCATGTAAGGACTATTTCTTCAATTCCTCGTGACTTTCCTGGGCTGTCTCCCATCTTTTCCTTTATCAGCATCTTCCACAGGTTTGCGGACTCCACTCTTTCCACCATGGATTTTCAGCTTCTCACTACTTCTTCCTAGTCAGCTGTTGAGGAGTTTGCCATGCTGCCTTAGAGTGACTACCAACACAGTTACTAATTTGAACTCCTGGATCACTAGAGGTCCCCTTCAACTTCTTCAGTCTATATTGCCACCCAGACAAATTGGACTTAGTGATAAATGGTCTTACACACAAAATAATTCAAGTTGCTTCTGGTCTCGAGAAACTAGACACTTACCCCAGATTAACTCGTTTCCTAGTTCTTACACCAAAGACAATATCTGGAGCAGGTGGTATAAAACTATTGAATGCCTTATTAACTAGGAAAAGGGAATAAATCATTTACAAGTTAAAACAAGCTAATGTGCACAAATGAGTGACTGTGGTTTCTGAAGATGATTGATCTCATCATCTGTCAATTCAAAATGTCTTCCAGGAGAGACCTCAACAATCTCTGCCTGTGTTTCAGTGCCTCTGGCTCTGTGATATTTCAACCAGAAAATTTTTCCTTGTCACCCTGTTTTACATTTGGCCTTCCAGTCCATGAGATGAGTTCCCTTGCACATAACACTTCCAAGGCCTGATAGGGCCAGTAGGTCATCAATCCTTTGTAATATGAGGCTTCTTAATGACATGTTTCATCTTACTGGGCCTTCTTAAAGGGCAGTAAGGGAAGGGGAAACTCTCCTGGCTGGATTTTTTAGTTCAGGGCAAACATTTAAGTTATAAAGCATAACATATTTCCTTATAGCATGATAGACAGGCATAGCAAGTGAAATTTAATACACACAGTGATGCATAAGGATTAGAGTCAAACACTCAATATATTCTTGTCTGAGTAGTCCCACCAAAAATCAATGGAGTTCTTGAGCAGTGGTTCACTAGTGAAAATAAGGGGGGATCAGAGTGTGCTCCATGTGTATCCAATACTCTCTCTTTCCCTTCCCTCCACCATCATGTGTTTTAACAGAAAATCCTCAGCTGGTACAAATGTGTTATGAGGTACGTGGCGAGATGCCTGTTTACATCTGATGACCTATGGTCTGGTGCCAATTATGATGTCATTATAGTTGAAAAAGGACAGTCAAGTCTAACAGTTATGCTACAGTTTAAGTTTCACACATTGGACTTCAAGTCAGGGTTTTCCCTAGAAAGTGTCAGCACAGACCAACCTAAAGAGAACAAATAAACAAGAAAGCATAGTGTCTCTTTTGTACTAATTAAATTACATTTATACTCTGGCAAAGGTCTGTATTGCCTAAGGATCTGAAACAGATGTTAAGACAGCTGAACCTGGAACCTATTTGAGTTTGATTTCATATAGTGTTAAAACAAAGCAAAAAATTAGTAAAACATTAATGAGGACATTTCTAAACTGCTAAAGGATTTCACACACAAAGTACATGGTTTGAGAGAATAAATCTCTCTAACACAGGAGCAAAATAAAGCATTTTGCAGAACTATTTAAACACCACAGGCAAATTTTGAATATCTTAAAACCAGTAATCTGAAATTCATGTATGTTCCTGAATCTGAAAACGAAAGAGAAACCATTAGGTTTCCATGCCTCAAGTTGTCCTTGAGATTGTCGGTTTATTTGGGCTCACTGGTACTTTGAGTAAAGCCGCTCAAAGTGCTTTCATAAAAGGACAGAAGTAAACATTAGCGTGAAGTCATCTCATACGTATGGTGGCTTCTGCGAGCATAAGCAAGGAAGCAGTCCTGAAGACAGCAAGAAATGTCACAAGAGGAAGGTGGTAGAGGTGGCACAACACAACTTCAGCTTTCCCCCTTCAGGGTTAGTCCAATGGGCAGCTAGCATGCCCTCTGAATTAAGTGGTGCTGGCTAGGGAGTACTGCCAGCGATTCAGCTCCTATCCAAAGCAGGCTCATTTGGAAGCCATGAAGATTTGTTTTCTTTTTCCTTTGAACAACAGCTTCAACTCCTTCTAGGTCTTGAGCACCATTAGCTCAAAATTACTTGAATACTTTAAATCAGTGGGCCCCAATGCAGTGCCCGCAGGCAGCACGGCACCCCCCGGGCCATTTCTGGGTGTCCGTCAAGTGATCGGGGCCAGCCCTCCCGGGCACGTGGTGCATGGGCTGTACCAGACCCAGGCGTGTGGGCGTTCCCGTCCTTGGGCACACAGGGCAGCAGCGGTGCCAGCCCTAGGTATGCAGCACATGGGTGATGCCGGCTCCTGGGCATGCGGCACAGGAGCGGCGCCGGCCCTGGGAGTGCAGCGCATGGGTTGCACCGGCACTGGACATGCAGCATATGGGTGGCCCTGCTCCTGGGCACCCGGTAGCCCCAAAAGGTTGGGGACCACTGCTTTAAATTGTGTCAGATGACTAAAAACAACATTTCACAGCCTGAAAATAAAATGTTGCTAGTCAATGAAATACGCTTGTTTTAAAACGTTGAGCTCTGAATCGTGAGTAAGAGGTTACTGCCACAGAACTGATGAAAGGTCTGCTCACTAATTACTGTCTGCTGTTATTTTGCAATAAATGCTGCTTTACAGCTTACATTATTCACATCCTTTCAGGATTCTCTTCTGATTGGTCTTATGCTGTATAAAATTATTCATAGTCCTCCTCACAGCAAATTTTCAAATTGTTGGAAGATTTTGATGATGAAATTCTGTTTAGTAAGCAGTGATGCACAAAATGTATATAAAATTGAGCTGAATCAACTGAAAAGTCTATGCTTCTAGACTCTCTCACTGTTTAATAAGTCTGGCTGCATTAAGAATGGTTCTAAAACATTAAGGGCATGTCAACACTACAGAAATAACCCCTAAAATAACAAAACCCAAATAGTGTGTCCCCACCATGGGGAAGCCTTAAAATTAGTCCCAAGGCAGGCTCGTTATTGTGGATGCGCTACCTTAGAGCCCACCCCCCAGAAGCACTGGGCAGTAATTACGTCAAATTACTCAGGGGAGTAGTTATTTCAAAATAGCAACAGTGGAGTATCTACACTAATGCTATTTTGAAATAAGCTTATTCCCCGAGGAAAGCAGGAGTACAGATTTCAAAATAACCAGCCCATTAGTTCGAAATAACCCCCCTTATTTCAAAATAATAAGTGGAGAATCCACACCACCAACCCCTTTTTTCTGAAACAACTTCCTAGTGTATATCAGGGATAAGTATATACCTTCATACTGTTTGATGTTTAGAGTTTTAAATCAAGAAACCAGAATATTTTTAAACACAAGATTTTGGTTTACAAACCTCAACTTCATAATAACTAATCATCTAACATTGTTTAGTTGTAAGTTCCTTTCAGGCCAAACTTCAACTGCCTTCGCTGTAAGCCACAACTAGGACTAAGAGTAGTGACCCATGGAAAATGCATGCTAGTTGATCTAATTATTTTAAATGATGTCTTGCTGACCCAATAATTTGCATCCTTATTAAGATTAAGAGCATCAATATAAAGCAGACTTACATTGCTATTAATATAGCATTTAACATAAAAAGGCACAAGGTCTCTCCCTTGAATAGCTAATGGTATGCAATTGCCTATTTAATTCCGCCTAGTAAATGAGGAACCTTTGATATCTTCATGTGTTAAGGCTTTAGCTGGAAATACTAAGAATTTGTTTTATTGTTCATTTAGCTAATATGTAGTAGAAGTGTCTTTAAAAATTCAGTGTTGAGATCTTTCATACTTCGGACATAAGTTATTTATCTTTGTATTTGTACCTGAATGTTACACTATCAACTGAAAAATACAAAAAGCTCAGTTTTTGGGGAACTTCCTGAAATAATTAGCTCCATTTGACTGGGACCTAGTCCCTGTATGAACCAACAGGGGAAAACAAAATTAAACATTACCATCGCCACACCATATATTCTTTTAACTAGTGTTGTCAAATTAACCTTAAATGCATAAACTTCGAGTAGGACAAGAAAATAAAATACTGTTTAAAAAATAGAAGTGGGAGATTTCAAACATTTTGACTAAAAAAATAAATAAAAAAAATCAGAAGATGAAACACTCAGGCAAGAAAGGTTAGCTATTCATATTTTTAAAGTGATGTGAAATGTGACAAGCTTATCAATCAATAGAAAAGACCGCATGCATCTTCCCTTGCATTCATCCTGTACTGCACGAGGATGAATACAGTTATACCAAGTCCATTATTTTTGATTATAGTAATGAAAAGTGTCCTATTTAATAAAGTGAACATCAGCATCCTGAAGAGGTTGCATGTACATGCAATCCACAGCTATCCGTCTTCCATCTTTAATTTTAATTAACAAAACAAATGGACAGTAAATTCAAAGCAAAGAATCAACATTAATCTCTAAATCAAAAGGATTTACATTGAGATTACAATTAATCATATGCATGAAATATCGTATTTAATAGGGTGATGCCCTCAGTTACTTTGTTAAATCACTAAAACAATTCAATTTCCAAAATTAGTATTTGGATCCTTTCCAAACATATCCCATTAAGATTATCAATTCAGTAAGAACACTGACACTGAACCTTTGAAAAATAAACTCTGCAAAAACTTTTTGCATTTGACTAATGTGCTAGCATAAAATATTTACAGCCACAATGGCCCTCAACAAAAACAGAACCTAAACACCTAATGGAGGAGCTGTCGTGACCTCAAGTAGCTCTGTTGTTGATGGCACATTAATAATCCCATTGGGCTGTCTCCTCAAACATCGGACACATTTTATAGGACTAAATGTATCCTTCATGGAAGCCAATAAATGCCATGAATATCAATGGAATTCTAGCTACTGAAACCAGCAGTGTATTTGGCCAATCAACTGATAGGATTCTGCCTGTCTATTTAGTGAAAAATTGGGTCCATCATTTACTAATGTGAACCATATTTTAGCTCCATGTGCTATGTAGAATATTACATTGAAAAAAATGACCCAGTTACACACACCTCAGTGACACTAGAATTTAAACCTTTCATGTATTCATACCACTGTAGCTATCTGGTGCTCTGTTATCTTGGGAGCATTTTATTTTAAACCTTCCTGTTTTCCTGTGATCTTATCATTCAAGCACAACTGGGAGCATAGCTTTCTATGCTCTTTTTCCTTGTGTTACAAAGGCTAGTGCAATATCCTCATGAACTCTATTCTGTTCAGCAGAGTGGTGAGCATGACAAATACATGGAAGGGGGCTGGCTTTACCAATTGCCAATACAGGCAATTACTTAAGTCCTTCATATGTAGCGGTGGCCCTGGATAGCAAGCACTCACAATGAAGTTTTAGTTTCTAAGGAAGATATTAAAATAAGTCATATTACACTCAATAATAGGATCCCTGACTTCACCCAAGTGCCCCATAACTTTCCATTGCATCAATGCAATATCGTAGAAGGTTCGCATTGGAAGATACCTCAACAGGTCTAAACCCCTACTTGAAGCAGGATCATGTCCTACCAGAGCATGAAATGCGCTTCTCTTTCAGCCTTTGTTACCCTGCCTACTTAGCTTGAGCTTATTTCTGAAAGTTACAATGCATGGTAGCTGTGACATTACACTCCATATTACTTATGAAAATATGCTTATCATATGGGTATGACATAACAGAGATCTTACGTAAGCCATCTTGCATAAGGTACATTAGAAAGGTTATGACTGAATGTGAGTATCCAATTTGCATGCCTGTGTCATTTCTGCATCTGAAGTTAGGAATATTGACTATGTATCTGTATTTCAGATGGGTTACTTTGGGTGTCACCCACAACTAACCCTTCAGGTACAACAAAGAAAAAACCAAGCAGGGCTGATAGCCCAGTAGCCCAGACAATGGACTGTGAAAGACCACAGTCTTCCTGTCGACTCTCCAGTCAGTCAGTGAGTAATGGCTGCCACAGTCCTGCAGAGACAGGGGACCAGGTCACCTGGTACTGGATATCCTTCTTCCCTTTTTGGAATATCAGTGTTTTTTCCACTAGAGGACAAAATACTCCAGCCTTACATAAGAGCTATACAAGGCAGGGGATGACATGATCTCTCCACCCAAAGAGACATTGGAAAGAACACCTGGAGAAAAGAAACCAAGAGTGGATCCAAAGCTAGAATGACATCTAGCTTAAGAGTAATAATATGTGAATTTTCAATCCGCAAGCCAATGTAGTGGTCTTTCAAGACTTTCTGTAATCTGCATGCACCAGCATCTAAGGCAAGGGTAGAGAACTGAAGTCCTTAGCTTGCCTGAGTCCAGTCCCTGATGCCCCGGGCTCCCTCCTCCACCACCAAGGGTCACATTAGTGAGGGCTTGGTTGCTTCTCACTTGTGTGCAGCCCCCAACTAATTTTTCTGCCAGTCAGTGCCCCACCTCCAACCCAAAAATAGCTTTCCTCCCCATGGTCTAGGGCAGAGCTACTCAACAAGCAGCCCGTGGGCCACATGCAGCTCGTAGCCCATTTGTTTGCAGCCTATTGGTGGGAGCCAAAACAAAAAAGTAGTCAGTATAGTGATCGTCTGTTGATCTGCACTTTAGTAGTTAAATTCCTGGACTGTCATGTGTGTGGAAATCAGGTAAATATTGCATTTTATTAGTATCAGCACAAATGATTTAAATGGAGCCTGCGTATTGTGTAGATTTGCCTTAATCTTTGTATTCATGCCTGTCAGTGTGAAAGAAGCTATTTGCATATATATTTGCATGTACTGGTAACCACACTTAAGTTGCGGCCCTCAGCATGTGCTGTGAGTATCATTGTGGCCTCCAAGGCTTCCAAAGTTGAGTAGCCCTGGTCTAGGGTGAGGAATTACTATTGGTAATCAAATTCCTTTAATGAATCGAGTTTAGTTTGTGAACTTTATTTCTATTTGCTACCATTGTAACCACTTAAAATCCACCTTTTGTAGTTTAGCTTATTCCTTTTTTATATTATAACCTTATTTGTGCAATTCTAATTGGGGATAGAGGAAGGGTATGCATCTATGCATACTGTCCTCCATACTGAGGGAAGAGGTGCATTTTACAATATACTTTCGGTCTGCACTCCAAGGAAGGAGCGGGAATCTGAGTGCTGGGACAAGTCCCTTAAGATGAGCCTTCACAAATCTCAGTGTCTGGGATTCTGCAGCTAGGTGTGGTCTTGCTTGTGTGTGCTGGTGAAGGTTTAACAGCCTGGTTCAGCAAGAGACAGGCAGAAGTGGCAGTCTGGGTACCCTAACAGGCAGGCTCAGTGGTATCTTAGAACACAGAGCATCCCAAGGGTGTAGCCTGACATGGTGGTCAAGGTTTTTCTGATCATTTACAATCTGTTATTGTACTCTTACCACCATGCCTTTTGTGATGTTGGACAGTGGATTTGTAGAGTTATGGTGGTGATACAACTTTACATTATCTGATTGAAATAGTGGTTTCACATTTAGACTTAAATTCAAACTATTTCTGCTGGAAAAGGTAAGTTTTTACTATCTGACAACTTGGGTAACGAAAGTTAGTTTTTTACTATAATTTATTCCTGTTTGGCTTGCAGAGTCTGCCACCTACCCTCCAACTCAGAAAAACTGAGCTGGATTCCACGCCCCCATGTATTCCATCAACAGCCTTCTTTGTTCAGTTCCAGTCAGTTACAAATTGCACCACGAGCAGCGGAGTGACATAGGCATCAACGCGCATAACATGAACACAGTGGGGTATAATGATGAGGGCATCATTTGGCTGGTAAAGCTTGGTATGTAAGTTATAAAGAATCCAGCTTGAAAACCCCCCTTGGAGAGTTTGTGGGAATCAGGAGGTTGACAATATGCCAACCTTTTCTCCTCTAGGTCACCATAGGACATAGCAAGTAACAGTTGTTACCTGGGTCATCTCTTTGAAGATACCCACAAAGAGTCTCAAGTGGATAAAGCAACACACACTGTTCTAGTTCAACTATTGGCAAATTCTCGGAGGCACAAGGATCTTGCACAAAAGGGCTTCTTTGTGCAAAACAGAAGCAGCTACACTGCTTCTTTTTGCCCAAAAACCCCTTGCGCAAAAAGCATCGGCAGAAAATATACTAAAGACATCACAACTCATGCGAATGAGTCTGTCATTAGCATACTCTCTGCTGCAAAAACTTGTAGTGTAGACATAGCCATAGAGTTTCTCTCTGAAACTTCAGTTTTTTCCAGTTGCTCATAAAAAAGGTAATTAAAGTATTGAAACCAAGGGCTTTTAATAACATCTATTCTGGAAGTTTTCAAAAGGCATATGAGAAATAAGATTAATTACTACTACTTGAGCTGAGCCATAGAAGTATTTAAATCCCCTGGGAAATTTGGGTTTTTGTTTTTCAATATTTTGACTGAATCCTGATTCAGGATGAAAGCTTTTAGTGGAATGCAAAGTTCTGAAAAATTTCAACTCAGAAGTGTTTTGTGTATCTGTGCTGCCATACAGGCATTGCAATTTCAGGTTCCCCAAATCCCCATTCTCTTCAGCAGGACTGTGCCTCACAAGGTTTTGTGAGGCTGATCTACCACAGTTCCTCACATGACAGGAAAATACAGTTCCCATGAGGCACCGTGAAGACAGATGGAGAGACTAGTGGCAGTTGGAAAAAATATATATTTCCTCCAGGGAAAATTCTGCCTAAAGTCTTTTTTTTTTTCTTTTTTTATTAACTGTAGACTACTTCAGTTTTTAAGAAGCCCTGTTTTCCAATTGGAAAATTAGAATTTTTTTGCCAGCCCTAATCATGATAGTAGTTACATAGATGCATCATATGCTCTGTGGGCATTGAACAAGTCAAATCACTTATGGGCACCTGAGAAGGACAAGTATCCACAATACCTTTCTTCCAAAGTACAATGGGCTTTATAGTCATCATCATAGCTGGCTAGCTTGTTATCAGGTACCCATACCACTTAAAGTTAGTTTTCATAATACCCCTTCTCCAGAGGTGTTTGCCACCGTGCCCATTACGCTAATACTTTGTTATTCTTTTTGCTACTGTATTTTGTCGCAGTGAAATAACCTAATGCTCTGTCTTCGTTCTGAAGTGTCAGCTGTTAATTAGAATGCAAGTGATCCAGTCATACGTTAAGTGGCATAACAAGGCCACTGCCTTGCTTTTACTCCCACACCATACACACAGGACGTATGGCAGTGCTCAAGGAGTTAATGTGAAAGCATCACTGCCAATGGAAGAGGAGGAAAGAATAAATGGGCTGGTCTTTTAAGTAAGACTATTCACGCTAGCTCTGCCGCTTGTCGCATAGAGGCATGAGCACAGCACTCTGGGGTGCCTTAGAAATCACAAATGAAACAGTTCAGAATCACTAGTTGCGTAGGAACAGCACAAGAGACATGAAATCAAGGCTCTGGTAACCCTTACTTTAAAGGGTCAGTGTGGTCTAGTGGGCACAGACCTGAGCTAGGTGTCACAAGGCCTTGGTCCTAGTCTTAGCCCTGCCATACAATGCTCTGCCAAACCTTTTTGTGCCTCCATTTCCCCTCCTAGCCTTTGCCTGCCTTTTGTGTTGATGCTATAAGCCTCTAGGCCAAAAGTAGCTCTCTCACTGTTTAGGTGCAGGGGCCTTCATTGTGAACTCTGCTAAAGAGAAATTATTCAAGTCCTCAATTGCCTTGCCATTCACTTTCACTCTAAGCAGTTTCATATGTTTGGAGTGTTGTATAATTTGATAAAAGAAGGAGCCTTTTCTTGCTAGCTTGAGGAAAGGAAAGAACAGCTCTTGCGCAAAAAGCTGGCACTAATTAATTATGCAAGTGAGGATCAGCAATATTCCATGCATAGCCACATTTGCATATTTCTTGTGTAAAATGGTGCAGTATAGACAGTCTTCATGTCCAAGGAATATGATCCTTCTTCAAAATGGAGGAGGCCCTGCCTAGAGTAGAACCTTGCTTAAGAAATTGAAAGGACCAATAGACAAGAACTAATCCACCCAACCTTTGCCAGGCAGCCTTATATATAGGGCCCTTCACATACTGAAGTAAATCTGCACACAGTTTACAATTCTCTTCTCCCTCCTCCCCCTTCCTGCCCCCCCCCCATCATACATTCCCTGCCTTTAAGGGAATTCCATTTCCCTCACACTTTTTGCCCCAGAGCAGCAGCTTTCCCATCTTCCACAGCTTCTAAAATCTGCAATAAAAAGGGACTCGCCCCAACACATGGGTACTCTCTTCCCAGATTGCCCCACAGTTAAGGACTCCAATTCAGTTCTTTCAGCTTCCGTGCATGGACTGAATGGTAGGATACATGTCAATGAATAGCATTTACTCCCTTGCCCCCACCTTTCATCACACCCACTCTTTTGACAGGAATCCAGCCTCTTTCTTACAGTCTCTCATCCCCCAACTTGTTCTCATTTCACAATGCCTTAGCCTATACCAGATGGCCCCCTCTGCCAGAATGCAAAGAGATGTGTTACAGGATCATTGCCATAAACTAAGGAATTAAGAATAAATAATCCATTAACATGCAAACCAACATTGTATGGTATTTAGAGAGCTGGAGAGATCATCCACTCCCACAGTTTTAGACTGAAGAAATTATGAAGTACTCGCAGAAGGTCAGGGGAATCCAGAGCATCAGAGAACAAAGAAAGACTTGAAGAGATCACAAGATACCCTCCATTTCACAGAAAAAGAGTATAATGAAGAAGCTGATGCAAAGTTTATGCCTTAAGGGTCTGTGAAGGCTGTACAGTGCAAAAACTGGAATAGAAATAGAGGGAAGATATTTCCCTTCCAGTAACATGTATTACATGATTATTGAATTGGTAGGATTTATTTTTAATGAATATTATACTTTTGTTTTTTAAATTGCTTTGGTGGGGAGAAGAAGAGAAGATGACCCTTTCACAAATACCTAAACTCATTCAAATCTGCCCTCAAAAACCCCATTCACTTCAATAAAACCTTCACACCACAGGAGCACGTATTCTCTCAAAACACACAAAATCATAATGGGGAAAAGATTTTGAAAAGACCTCAGTGGTGGCCTAATGTTGCTCATGTTGAAATCAATATGGCTACGAATACACTGGCCCCTTTTCCGAAAGGGGCATGCTAATTTTCAACTTCAGAATAGGGAAATCCGCGGGGGATTTAAATATCCCCCGCGGGATTTAAATAAAGATGTCCGCCACTTTTTTCCTACTTCAAAGTAGGAATAAGAGATCCTCCGGAATAGGGCTTTATTCCGGAGGATCGGACCAGTCTAGACGCTTTTTTCCGGCTTTTCCCCAAGCCGGAAAAAAGTGGCAGACATCTTTATTTAAATCCCGTGAGGGATATTTAAATCCCCCACGGATTTCCCTATTCTGAAGTTGAAAATTAGCATGCCCCTTTCGGAAAAGGGGCCAGTGTAGATGTAGCCTATAAGTATTACAAGAGGAGCAAAGGTAGGCCAAGATTAAGCACTGCAGAAAATACCACACTAGCGCAGTGTAGTTATGTACACAGTTTGTGGAATCTGTTTGGCATTAAAGTTTAACCTAACCTGAGTTGTTGGAGTTAAAAAAAAGAAGCCAAACAAAAAACCACGCCTGCCTTTTAATGTAAAGTTGCAATTTTTCCCATACCAACTCCCCTGTGTTGAATGATGTTCTAAAAATATACCAAGACAGTGCTAATGTTGAAGCATTTCCTTCCCCAGCTGGGCAGAGGTATGATCTGTTTCTCACGAAGGACTGACATATGGTGCTGATAACTCTGATTATGTCAACGTTTATTAGTTAAGTAAAAATCACAAGTCATCTTTAAAGAAAGGAACCCAGATGCCTGCAATTAATATTTCCCAATCCCACTGAAGAGACTGTAACTTAATTCCTAATGTCTTTACTTTAAAGGGCTCAAAACTCACAAATTATGTCATTAGGAACAGCAATGGCTAACAAGAGGGTTCAGTATGATGTATTTTTGTTAGCTGAGGCTAATTGGAGCCAAATGAATAGAACGGTGCTGTAAGGGCAGGCAGCAAAAAGATCCTTGGGTCTCTAGGAGCTGAAATAAATTAGGGCAATCAGCAATGTATGCAGAATTCAGCATGTTCAATTAATATTAACAGGCTAGCAGTCAACTGCAAAGCTCCACCATTACAGATGAGTTCTGCTGGGCAGCAGATGTTTTATTACATTGTATAAACACAAACAGCACGGCCAACTAAGTCAGATCAAATAGTAGGCAAAAGGCAACAGCACATAGGGGCTAATGACATGTATCACAGGGGGTCTTTGCAAAGCTGACTGGTATGCATTTGAAGAGCAGTATCATATTCTTTATTAAGTAGAGTTTGGGCAAAAGGGGGAAGGAGAGGTGAAGATAGTAAGGAGGACAGGAGGCAACTTTGTCACTTATGGTCAAGGCCAACAGTGTGTCTTTGGCAGCCTGTGTGCTTGAAAACTGCCACCTGAACATTCAGTTATTTGGTGGAGGATCTGATTCAACCTCTTCTTGCTGTGTATGCAGCATGACAAATTAACTGTTACAGTAACTAAAGTCACTGCATTTGGCAATTTTAGCTTTCAGATCTTTCTGAAGTATGAAGAAACAACTTGTCTTTCATCTCAATCGCCTCCAGAAGACTATTAAAGGTTTGGTGTTCAAAGCCCTCGTTTTTCTCCTCTGCTAGCAAAGGAACCAATGATTACATCATAGACAAATGCTAAGGAGGCTCTCTATAGAAGAACATGTTTTCACAAGGCAAAACTAATGTTAGTAGTTTAATATTAGGATTTAAGGGTTGTACATTGTTGCATAGATCATAATCCTGAGGTGCAAATGTGTGTCAAGTTCCCACTTCCTACAGTGTTTATTAAACAACTCTTTAATTGGAGGGAAATTTATACAAATTGCTAATATTATTTTGTGGAACTCAGCCCAAAGATTTGTATGAATGTTACCATGAGAAGAACAGCAACAAGACCTAATAGCCACTCTTGTGGATGGTGAGGTAATGTGGCTTTTATTCATACTCATTGATGACCAGTATATTTTAATAATTACTTGAGACAAAAGTTACAACCCTATCATTTGCTAGCTAAAGCATGGCTACACTACAAAAATTAAGTTCACCTAATTTACATAGACTTACTGCCACTGCAGTGATTAAACCACTTTTTGCATGCCCACACTACCCACCTCGTGCCAACAGTGCATATCCTCACAAGACATGCTTGCACCAATTTAGCAGGTCAATGAGGGCTATTATGGAATGGCTTCTGAAAGTCAACAATTGTCTAGACAGATGCTGCGCCAGCCTAACTTCATTGACCTACATTAGGTCTCTTGTGTAGGTGGAGATGAGTAAGTGAAGTAGGTGCTGCATTTTAATGTAGACACTAAGGCTGCATCTAGATTGGCATGATTTTCCAGAAATGCTTTTAATGGAAAAGTTTTCCATTAAAAGCATTTTCGGAACAGAGCGTCTAGATTGGGACGGATGCTTTTCCGCAAAAGCACTTTTTGCGGAAAAGCGTCCGTGCCAATCTAGACGCGCTTTTCTGCAAAAAAGCCCCGATCTCCATTTTCACAATCGGGGCTTTTTTGCAGAAAACAAATCTGAGCTGTCTACACTGACCCTTTTGCACAAAAGCTTTGCGCAAAAGGGACTTTTGCCTGAATGGGAGCAGAATAGTATTTCCGCAAGAAGCACTGATTTCTTACAGTAGGAAGTCAGTGCTTTTGCAGAAATTCAAGCGGACAGTGTAGACAGCTGGCAAGTTTTTCCGGAAAAACTAGCCAGTCTAGACACAGCCAAAGGATATGTCTAGACTGCATCCCTCTGTCGGCAGAGGGATGCAGATTAGGCAGGTTGACATTGCAAATGAGGCAGGGATTTAAATATCCCGTGCCTAATTTCCATACAAATGGCCACCACATTTTGCCAACTCAGCACTTTGTCCGCAAAAAGCTGCAGTCTAGAGGGGGATCTGTCTAGAAAGAAAGCCTTTTTTGACAGATCCTATAAACCTCCCTGCAGGAGGCATAAGGGATCTGTCGAAAACGGCTTTCTTTCTCGACAGATCCCCCTCTAGACTACCGCTTTTTGCCGACGAAGTGCTGAGTTGGCAAAATGCGGTGACAATTTTTATGCAAATTAGGCACGGGATACTTAAATCCCTGCCTCATTTGCAATGGCGACCTGCCTAATCTGCATCCCTCTGCCAACAGAGGGTTGGAGTCTAAACATACCCTTATAGAACTAGATGGACAGAACTCTGCAGTGTATGCCAGAGCTGAGTCTCTATTGTGAGTCAGCTTTGCTTTCCATCAATAATACCAGGATGGCTTCCGCCACCTTCTTTACTGACTGATGAAATCAGGATTCTTCAGATGAGAGAAGCAGCTGTAGGAGCAGGAAGACAGTTTTTTCCTGTGGGCAGTTACTAGTGTTCTTGCTCCAGCAGACGGCACATTACAACATGGAAAAAACATCATTCGGGATGGGAATAACTTTATCTGCCTCTTCTGCACAGGAAGATCTGTTACCGTAGCTTATTTTTTCCCCCACCCATTCCCAAGAAAAGGGGTAGACCATACCATCTTCCCCCTAGGCTCCGCCAACAGTCCAAGAAAAACAGTAGTTCTGCCACTTACTGTTTGTCAGTATAACCCAGAGGAGAACTGATGACTACATTAGTCTCTACCAGGATGATCTATCTTGTTTTGACATATTTTAAAATTTCCCTTAGAGGATACAGTGTATGATCATTTTCAACAGCATTAATGAACAAAAATCCCCAGAATTCCCTCCTTCCACTGCTTGGGCAATGTGTTGCTGCCAGGTCCAGACACAAGGAGCTCAGGTTGCAAACTTAAACCTTAGCTGAAGTACCTGGTTTGTTCTCGAGGTACTCGTAGCAGTGGTTTCTCACAGCATCACTGTTGGGTCTGAAGGGGGAAAGATGCCAGAGTATTCCAGAAATTATATATAATTAATGAGGTGATCAAGGCACCATAACACTTAACAATGAAGTGGCTGTGAGCTTGAGCGACATTATCATGTTCTTCAGCACTGATTCATGAAGCTAATTACATTACTGAACTCACTCTCTCCATTAACAGCACTACCTTGAAACCCATACAACGCCAAAGGTGGTGTTATATCGTGTAACAAACGTCTTTCGAGTAGCCATAAGACAGGTGAGGGAATACCTTTTAGCGGGCCAATTTCTGTCAGTGAGAAAGATAGGCTTTCCAATAAAAAAGCAAAAAAGAATTACTGTTCACCAGAGATGATTATCTGTTGTATGATTAGGAGGCAATCTGGATTTCAGTTTATATTTGCAAGCCACCATTTTCTTTCTTCCTACAAAGTGCTAGTCAACATTTTTTCAAATTGGGTAGTGAACCAACAGACCAAATCCAATCTCTCAGACCACAATGCAGATTTCAAGCCTCTTTTTGTACTAGGCTTCTCCCCCTTCCCCCGTCTCCCATCCCTGTCCCCGTTTCCCAAAGGGAACTCTGGGGAAAGCCAGACTCTGATCATCAATTTATACCACAGATTTCAGACATATTTGGATCCCAGGGTTGTAGCTATTCATTTCAGAGACATGAAGTTCAGTCCATCTTTTCTTAGCCTATGCATTGGGACAGTGATTATGAAAACTAGCATAGCACATTTTAAGGAAATACACTCATCTCATGTTAGTGAGAATCTAAAAGTACTTCGTTCTGCTTTACTCTTCAGTTAGCTGAAACATTTCAGAGTGGATTTAAGATTATACTTGTGTTACTAACAAATAGCATACCTATACCTCTCACAAGGAGAGGAGAGAGTCAGATTTCGTGAAGTCTACTGTTACCCAAGCTTTTGATTGTATGTAGAAAATGCTTAGGTATCATGACTGGCAGCAGTATAACCACCAACATGGATAATATGTTCCCAAACAAGACCTTTACAAAGTATTACCAAGCAACATAATATAATGGAAAAAGCTAATAGCAAGTTTGAACACAACATATCCATTCCATTTAAAACAACTCTACTCTTCAGCTCTTCCAGTTATGTAGCGTTTATACCATGCCGTGAAGGGCAAGTTCAGGCTATTTTGAACAAAGATAGACTCAAGGTAAATGCTCCCCTTTGTCCCATGTTTAGCCTGCTTAACTTTGAGGTGGAATGGGTGATATTTAAGCCAAATTTCAGGACCAGCTTTCATCCTTAACCAAATGGACCATCTCACATTGCAATAAAGTCACGCTTTATTAAATCTCAGAACCCACTACTGCCTCACTTTCCCTCCTTCCACAGGAAAGTAACTGGTGCTTTTGAGTTACTCCCCCAAACCATATTGTTACTCTTTAAAGTGCTGCATAGTCCTGTCTTTTGTTTCAGCAAGACCAGACTAACACGGCTACATCTCTGTTACTATTCCCCCAATGTGTGACTGGCTTAACATAAAAAAATTAGAATTTGAGCTTTCTATGGATTCATTACAGGCGTAGTGAACTGAAGGTTTTTAGAGCCATCTCCTCAATGCAGTTAGCTCTAGCCAGGCATATCCTTGTGGTCAAGGTGGAGAGGGTCCAGTCCACCTTGTCTCCCTATCCGGCAAAGCAGACTCATTTTTATGGACAGCCCTGTCCCTGCATTATCTTGTGATGCATGGTCACCCTCTCCAACCAAGGCAAAATAAATCCATTGCCATTGAGACATAACAAGGAAGAGGTGAGTTTGAGCCCACCTCTCCTTAAAAGGCCAGGCCAACTTGTGACACCTGCATGTATAGGGAGCATAGTGGGAATTCGTATAGCCTAACCTTCCCCCAGCCCCAAAGGAACAAACTATGTGGGGTGGAGACTCTGAAACTTGATGTGAGAGAGAAGTGAAGAGGATGTGCTGCAGAGAGACCAATTGTTGTTTTGTATTGTCATTTCCCTTAAAACCTATGGAATTTGCTGCACAAGTTAATGTGGGGTATTGCAACACTAAGGCTGTGTCTAGATTATATCCCTCTTTCGACAGAGGAATATAAATTAGACTCTTTGAAATTGCAAACAAAGCGGGGATTTAAGTATCCTGTGCTTCATTTGCCTAATTGCATCATGGCGCTTTTTCGAAAAAGCGCTATTTCAAAAGTGAAACCACAGTTTAGATGCAATTCTTTCGAAAACAGCAGGCTTTTTCGAAAGATCCTGTACTCCTTAAAATAGGAGGTTTTCATGATCTTTCAAAAAAGCCTGCCATTTTCGAAAGAACTGCGTATAGACCGCAGTTTCACTTTTGAAATTGCCCATGACGCAATTAGGCAAATGAAGCACAGGATATTTAAAGCCCCGCTTCATTTGCAATTTTAAAGGGTGTGTCTCAACTACAGGGGTTTTGTCGACAAAAGTGGCCTTTTGTCGACAAAACAATACCTGCGGCTCCACTACCCCCGAGTTCTGTCGACATAATGTCGACAGAACTCGGCAGTTTTGTCGATGGCGGTAAACCTCATTCTACAAGGAATAACGCCTTTTGTCAACAGAGTTCTGTCGACAGAAGGCGTTATTGGATCTACACTGTCCTTTGCGTCTACACTCTCATGCTGACAAAGCGACTTGCTTTGTCGACAGAACTGGATGTAGTCTAGATGCTCTTTGTTGACAGAAGCCTGTAGTCTAGACGTTCCCAAAGTGTCTAATTTATATCCCTCTGTCGAAAGGGGGATGTAGTCTAGACACAGCCTCACTCCTGAATTTCCTGCCTACCGACACTTGGGTTGCTAAGCGTCCAGTTTTCATCCAAAACCCCCAGTCAAAATGGGACCCTTGCGAGGCCAGTCAGCACAGTTGGCCAGGCTGTTAAAAGCCTGTGTAGTCCCCTTACTAAAGGGGCCTCTATTTTATTCTGAAAAGACTCTGTGTGCTACAATCCAGACTACAATTCCCATGAGCCCTTGGAAATAAACAGGAAGGAAGGACTCTGGGGAAAGAGAGGACTGCTCTCTCCAGCTGTGTCTACACTGGGCCACTTATTCCGGAAAATCAGCCGCTTTTCCGGAATAAGCTGCGAGCTGTCTACACTGGCCCTTGAATTTCCGGAAAAGCACCGACGCTGTACTGTACAAAATCAGCCGCTATTCCGGAAAAACTATTCTGCTCCCGCTCGGGCATAAGTCCTTATTCCGGAACACTGTTCCTGAAAAGGGCCAGTGTAGACAGCCCAGTAGTCTTTTCCGCAAAAAAGCCCCGATCGCGAAAATGACGACCGGGGCTCTTTTCCAGAAAAGCGCGTCTACACTGGCCACAGATGCTTTTCCAGAAAAGCAGCCTGCCAATGTAGACGCTCCTTTTCCGGAAAAACTGAAAACGGAATAGTATTCCGTTTTAAGCAGTTCCAGAAATTCATGCCAGTGTAGACACAGCCTCCATGTGCTTGAAGAAGAGGCCAAGCAGTCTGGGACTGCCTTGGAGTTTGGAACCAGAGGGGGAGCCAGGCTGCTGCCAAGGACATGGATCCAGTGCAGGGGCTATTGGAGTGCAGCTACTGGATGCCTGTTGGAACTGGGAGTTAGCAGGCTGCCTCCTATAGGCACAGCATGAGGCAGTAAGTTTGGGCCTTGCTGGAAGAGTGCTGCCTGGGACAGAGCTGCTGTTTAGCCTGGATCAAATCCTCACTACAGCTGCAACATCAGCGCGCCCACGCAAGCAAGTGTCTGGGACTGAGTCTAGGGGTGTGCACACTCTGGGGTGGAGTCACTGTTGTCTAGCTATATAAGCTTCAATTATTGATGTGTGTTTGTTAATACTATTCCTTGCTAATCTGTTAATCCCTATTTATTCAAATTAAGTAAAGATGGTTTATTTTAAAGTGTTCTATTAGATGTAAATGATTTGTAGTTGTTCTGGAATTAGATCCAGATTTATGTTGGAATGAGTATATTCCTGGAGGCTCTCAAAGCACCAGTGTGTGTACAAGGCCAGTCAGGTGGAGGCACCGCCATTTTACATTCATTGCCAGCAAGGGACTGCAGTAAGGGGGTGGATAGGGCTTTCCCCAACTAGACACCATCACCACTGGGGTGCTCAGGATCTCTTTTGGGTTAAAACACCAGGCGCCCAGGCACACCTGTGAGTGTGACCTGCTCCCCAGTAACCCGGGGAGGAAAAAGGGGGTTACACCTGGTTGGCTTCAGGAGAGTAGGCAGGATCCATGCCTGGCTCTGCTTAGCTCCCAGGAAGTGATCAGCCTGTCTCACCAGTTCCTGGATAGAGGACTGGCTGGGAGGACCGTGCTGCTCCTGTCTTCAGGCACCACCCTGGGAACAGTGGTCAGTGGGAGCTGCGGGGGGCAGCATCTGCAGGCAGGGGGCAATGCACAGAGCCACCCTTCCATCAAGGAGCTGGATGGACATGATGTCGCTTTCAGGAGTCACACAGA